>NC_090933.1:287369876-287679552 GCF_040938575.1 Ambystoma mexicanum | reverse complement strand
CAAAGCATTAAGGGGTCAGTAATGTCATATTTGTTTTTTGCTATAAGGTAGAGAGCGAATTCTAACCATTTCGAATCTTCATTGTCTTCTATTTTGTAGGTTATGTCTATAGTTTTTGTGGTATTTTTATAAGAAGTCCTGCGGCAACACACACACACATGGTTTGGTACTTCAGTGGAGGTACTTTTAAACTTTAGAATTTCTTTTTTGTATGTGTTTAATAGAAGGTTGCTATTTGTACAGTAGTTGCTAGTTTGTTGTACATCTATTTCATTTTGTAAGTGGCTTTCAATTCCAAAATGGTTTCTCTGGATATGCTCTATTTCTTCGAGTTATTGCTTGGCTGTACCATGTAGAAAATTGTGATTTAAATTGGCAAGTGCTAAAGCAGGACTTTCAGCAGGACAGAGCTTTCAGACTAGATTTCTTATAGTTGAATGATGTGTTGATATCATTTTGATATGATGGAAGGTGTTTTTTTCAAATAGGTCCTTTAATGCAGGCTAATGAATGTCCTTGTTTTCCTGTGTATTTGCACACTGGACAGGCATCCATATTTTGTAGTAGTTTCATTTTGATTTTGTCTTTGCTTTTTACATACTGATTGAGGAACTGGCGTAAAGATTTGAAAGATGTGTTGGCAATGTTACACATTGATGTGCACGGCCATTTGTAGACTGGATGTTTTGGTTGAGTAGCATGGGGAGGTGATACTGAGTTTTCTGGGGATATTTTTGTGAGCTGAGTTTCTTGTTCCATAATAGTGTTATTAAGTTTTTCATACCCTTGTCCACTGCTATATATGGCAATTGGTTTTGTTTGCTTTTGTTTGTATGCCTCTTTATTAAAATATGGTTCTGTGGTCGGGGTGTGACTCCATTCACCTCCACCGATGTGTTTAAGATGCTATTTTTGTTGATATTCTGTTTATTGAGAAGTCTTTTTTGAAGTTTAGTAGTTAGTTTTGTCAGTGGTTTCATCCTGTTTAAAACTAAAATAAATAACTTCCTTTTGAGAAGGATTGCAATGTCTATGAGAGCTTCCGGGATGTATTTTCTACAGTACGTTTTAAGGGTTGTGCATGATTTCTCTCCTGTTTTTAAAAGGTTCTGAAGGACTCTGTGGCGGAACATTTTTTGTAAAACATTTTTTTTGGTATGTTTACTTTCCACTACATCAAGATTCATAGGTGCAGCGTTAGTAGTAGTGGTAGCTGAAGTCTTGTTAATCACTTTTTGTTTGGTTTTGTTTTTCATAGAGGAGGGAAGGTTTCTGTACTGGAAGCTTTTTTTGTTTTGCTTAATGACTGTATTAGCTGTTTTGTTTGAAATTTTTGTACATCTGCTAGAGATGGAGGCTTATTTTGGACACTTTTATTTTGAATTGCTCTACTTCTGCATTGCTCTCTACAGAGTTGCTTTTTGCTAGGAATTATTTGGGGTCTGTTGGAGAAAAAAAGAAAGTGTGGGTTGGCTGTTGTGCAGTGTATGCATGCTTTTTGCATGAGTGTCTGCGTATGATGGTAAGTATGATTGTGGAGGTGTGTGATTGTGCAATGGGCAGCTACATCAAGTTGGGAAGGATATTCTTGTATTGGTGTGTTACTATACTGGGCTTCAGTTGACAGTATAAAGTATGCAACTGGTAAGGGGAAGCACTAACACTACATCTAATGATAAAGGGTTAATATATTTGTTTCTTCTGCAATGCTAAAATGCTAGTTTGTTTCAGTAACAGTTAGAACATTATGTTAGTTGTGTACTTACTTTTGTGTATGCAAAGTGTAGGTTTCTTCTAAGTCCGTGTTCGTACTTCAGACACTGCTGCTTTTCAGGAGAGTGGTCTTCATTGAAATTGTAAAAGAAAGAAGTTAGTGAATATGTGTGTTTATAGCACTTTTGTTAATGTACACATTGTTTTGCACTTTCCTTTGCCTCTGTGCATCCTGTATATTTTATTTAGAATCTGTTAGTTGAATATGTTTTTCAAATTAGTATAATAGTAAACGTATAGCGCACACTTTTGTTTAATGTTATGTTAATGGATATTAAGAGCTAGAAGAAATAATCATATAGAAGAAATAATCATATGATTTTTTTGCTATTTTTACAGGGTAAATGGCAGATATTGTACATAAAAGCATTCAATGTATGCTTTGTGAAGGTGTGAGAAATAAAGCAGAAGGATTTCATATAGAGGCAGTGGTGTTGTTTGATCTGGGAGCCTTTCTAATGATATTGTCTGCGTGTGCTTGAATGAAGAAGTATGTACTCATCCTGGCTGCGTGTAATTTTATAATACACTTTAGATAGGCATGTGTGTAAACACAAATATGGAGAGCTGAAAGGTTTGCAATTGACACTTCATCATAGCAGATGGGAGAAATGACAGTAAGCTCATTTTACAGTTTATACAGGGTAAGTGGCAGTTACTCTGTTAATATTTTTATTTATTTTACATTTTTAAAGCATTTACACAGCCCGGGAGCAATGAGGCGCTGATACAGGAATTGTTTGTTTTTTAGTTCTGTAATTATTTTGTCTTAGTTGCACATTTATAACGCGCTTAAACACCCAGAGGTTTCTAAGCGAGGACCGGAGGATTGAATCTGTGTTGCTTCGTGTCATTTTGCTTTGAAGGTGCGCACGTCGCCCCTGAGCTATGCTCTCGGGATGTATTGTATTACTGGAAGAGGTGCACATGTACTGTGTAGCAAATATTCATACCTGTAGTCTGTGTTCATGCATGTGGAAGGGCATGAATCTGCAAGTAGAAATCTTGGGGAGTTTTATAGCAGTTGTTGCTGTAGGTCCTTTGCACTCACAGCCGAATTATACTGAGAGTGATCAATAGTACATCTAAAGTGCTGATCTGTGGTGACAGAGTTAGATGTAGAGTTCTTGGATGTGATTGCTGGATGATTGTGTGACTGCTTGACAGTAGCCAATGAAAAAGTGGTGCATAGAGTGGAAAGGATAGAAGGGCTGCCCCAGTGTTATTTACACGCTCCATGGACAGCGCGGTTGTTCGCAGACAGGACATGTCACATCCAGGTTTTCCGAGCATGAAGTGGGAGTGTATTTTGAGGATTAGCCAATCAGGTGTTGAGGTTCTGCTTCGTATTGAGAGGGGCTTTGTGTAGTGAAGATGGCAGAGGTGCAGAAAGTCAGGGTATTGCTGGTTGGAGATATGTTTGTGAATGGTTTGGAGCAGTATGCTAAATCTAGGAATGTGGCTAACCATTTTGACACAAAAGGAGTGGATGTGGTGTGGAGCACTGTGCCTGATTTGAATTTGCAGGCAATTCTAGTAGTTTGTCAGGATATGGCTGGGTTTCATAGTCAACATCTAGTTGTCCTACCCTGTGGTTCTGTGCTTTTGGGCTATGTCAGTGCCCCTACTTTGTTGCAAGCTCTGCAAAACTTGGTTCAAGCAATCATGAAAGTCCTTGCAAATGCCTAGAACAGTATGGGACAATAGTTGTGTTTTTTGTCCTCAGCAAAATATTGCTAGGTGTGCGATCAACCGAGGCATGTCTGCTTTCATGCTATGAGCTGGTGTGTTCTTTTGGGATAATGAGAACATTGATTCTGGTAATGTTGTTTATTTTAAAGAAGATGGCATTTCTTTCTCTTTTATGGAAAATGTCATGCTATTTTGGAACATAAGGGTTGCTTTGGATAAGCTAATGTGAAGATTTTTGGAGGAAAATAAGCAAAATAAAACCCCAAAAAATACAAAATAAAAGGTGCAAAAAAAGAAGGCTCTTTTTAGATCCAACCTCAATGGGGAAATGGGGCACACTATTTAAATTTTCTTTCCCCACGCTCAGATTTTTCGATTTGGAATGGGGCACACTATTTAAATTTTCTTTCCCCACATTCAGATTTTTCGATTTGTCCGCGGACAGCACGGTTGTTCGCGGGCAGCGCATATCTCATACAGGGATTTTGGGGTTGCAAGGCATGCAAATGAGACTGAGCAGAGAAGAGATTGGTCAATAAGGTTTACTGGGTGTGTTGTGTAAGGATAGAGTTTGTCAGTAGGTGTTTTTCCTGAGAGAAAAGCAGATAGCTATGACTTTGTGTTTCAGAAAGCAGATTGTTTGGATTTTGGGAGATTCATGGATAAATTGGTTGCATGTGCATGCAGATTGCTGTGGAGTGGCTGCACAACTTGGATTCTGTCATGTGGAAGTGCACTGGCATGGAGTGCGTGGGATGAAATGGGTTGATTTGGTACATCTCTGTGCCTCTTCGGGGACACATCGTCATACAGACATTATTATTATTCATTGTGGAGGGAACAGATTAGGACATGTGTCTGGAATCTGTTTGCAATTTGCAATGAAAGAAGGACTTGGGAAAGTCATGGACATGTATCCAAACTCCAGAGTAATTTTTTCCCGTATTGCGCAGAGACAAAAGTGGCTGCATTCTTTTTAATTTGGTCCACAAATGGAGAAAGCAAGGCCCAATGTCAACAAGGCTGTTTGTGCCTTTTTGAGAGATGTTGGTATGTCCTCTTTTCAGAATGAAAATATTATGTTTTGTAGCACACACATTTTTCACAGAGATACAGTACATCTTACTTATGCCAGCAATCAGATTCTCCTGTGAACTATACAAAATGCATTGTGACCTTTTTTGGAATTACAGCAATTCATTTTGCAGTAGGTGTTGACCATTTGAAGTTTTTGAAACACAAAAATAACACATAAAGGTTCTTATCAGAGCCACCACTTCCTCCCAGAGAAAAGTGCAGTGGTTGTGACAGGGCAGCACTGCACAGTTTTTAGATGTCTGCAGACTTCTAAAAAATGCACAGGGTCCTGCACTATTTATTTGTCACTTCTGTTTTTAAACTGTAAAATGCGGCTCTGAAAAGACCCTTTGTTTTTTTGTTTTTGCTGTTTTACATTTTTTGGGGTTTTTTAAACACGACACACAAGGAAAGGTAGGGAAAGTAGGGTAAGGAAGGGACACCAACCACAGGGATAAGAAAGGGCAGGTGGAGAGAGGAAGATGTAGGGTGGGCCTTATTCAGGTAGGTCGCAGACCTTCTAATGCTCCTTGACCGCATTCCGAAAGCAGTCCGAAGGTTCTCCCCCTGCAAAGTACTGCATCGCAGTACATACCCAATATTGTGACCCTCAAAAGGTAAGGGTCAACAGCATCATGAATGGCCTGTGAGGCAGCTGGAGGGATGCACTGCCCCACAGAAGCGTCTTTTGTGGTGACTGGAGTGGAAACTAGGGATGCTGCAGAGGAACTCAACCTACTACGTTTATCGCAAGGTACAACCTTATGAATAGCCCCACCGTGGAATGACTTTAGGTGTCGCTTCATTGATGTAGTACCAAAGCTATACGAACCAGCCCTGCCACGACTGAGCAGGTCACCTTGTTCGCTTGAGCTTTTGAGTATCCATCAATGGTGGTAAATAACCGCCACACCCAAGACTCACAATGAGTGCTAGTAGTCTGTCTTCAACTGTCTACTCAGCATTCTCATGCCTGTTTCCCTCTGCAGGCCCTTGGGGACATGGTGGTGGTGGTGGAGGGTGTGGGGGTGCTTATGCTGAGGCAGTAGCAGCAGAAGCAATTTGGGATGTCATCTGGAAGTTTAATAACCAGGAACTAGGAACAAAGGAACCAAGAACAGCAACCTGCACAATTGTCCTATTGCAAATCTTGGAAATCCAAAAGCATAATGAGTATCAGCTCTGGGGTGTGGCCTTTTATAGGGGTGCTGGGGCGCACTTCACCCGCGCCCTCCCCAAACACTTCGAACACCAAGAACGGGCTCATAAAGTTCCAAAAAGTATGTAGATCGGCAGGGACATTGTCTGGACATGTGCAATGGTGAAATTGTACTGTAAAATACCTTGGATTGCTAAAAAAGCAGTTTTTAAATGTTCGCTGGCCAAATAAGGACACATGCTCAGCTTGGGTTCGGTCACATGATGACGTTGCGGACACGTCCGCAGGACACCAAATGCACAGTGATGGTTCTGCGCATGAGCACGGGTGTTCTACAGACAGTGTTCAGGTCCCCGAACTAATTAAAAGTGTGACACACATGCGGCAGAGAGTTGCAGAGAGGTGCAATGTTTGTAGGACTCAAGTGTGTAATGCACATGTGCGCAGGTGTTCTACAAACAATGTTGAAGTCCCTGAATAAAATAAATGTGAGTCAAAACTTTGCAGACAGGCGGACGGGATATGTGTTTTATGGATATATTCATTCTGGTTGTGGACATAACGAACAGCGGGGGTGTTAATAGGACACCCCCATTTTGAGTGATTGTGAGAGGTGGACATCTTGTGTGTTCTAAGGACACCTCCATTTTAATTACGGACAGTACGAACAGGTATATTGTCTTTCGAACACTCCCATTTTGGTTAATTATGGACAGGCGGACATCTTGTGTGTTCTAAGAACACCTCCATTTTAATTACGGACAGTACGAATAGGTATAGTGTCTTTAGGAAACCCGCATGTTGGTTAATTGAGGACACCCCGGACAGCCGTGCTGTCCGCGGACACCCTGACTGCCTTTTTAAAAAAAATAAGAAGACCCAGGCATATACTAAGAGCACACTTAAAATGTTATTATTGTTTAACGGTAGAACAATTAGGAAAGAGAGGGGGAAACAGAAACTGAAACAAATACAGGGGAATTAGGGGTTTGGATATGATGTATGGGAGAGGAGGAAGGGTTGGAAGTCTCATCGTACCGTTTTTCTTGGTGGGGAGGGTTTGGGGATAGTTGGCTGGGACGTGGAGAGGGGGAACAGGTACATGTGGGACAGTGGTATTTAATGTTTTCTTTAATGTCGTCCAGAGTACACTCTTTTAGTTGATTGAAGTGTTACATTAACAAATCCATTTTTAGTTCCATTTGTATCAGAGGATCTTCTAATATCTCTTTTGGTACATTATTTGTGTCTGGTCTGTTAAAAAATGTGTTAAGTACACTTAAAGTAATGGTTATTAATTGGCTTTTATATAGAAATGTTGTGTCTACCATTATTATCACTGTCTTTACTCATTTCCTCTCGTGGGAAATTTTCTTCCAGCCATTCCAAAGTACTGGACATTTATGTGTTAAAAAAATAAATATTAGTTTTAGTGTACATAATACAGAAAATGTATAAGTATATGAAATAAATGTAGTTTATTTACTACTTTTTTTACAAACTTTTGCTGTTACTGCTGTGTAAGTATGCTCTTGCTTCTTGCTGTGCAGTTTCTGTAAGGTAATTCAGTTGGCGACATATTTATTTTGTTTTGGTATATTCCATTATATTGGAAATGCTACTTCAGTGGATGGTTGGTGTCTTACATATACAGTTTCCACTTCTTATTTATTATTAAATGTTATGTATGTATGTGGTGCTTTTTTAAAAATGTTTGGTGTTTTTATTGTATGATACAATAATGTAAGATACCCCTTGAGATTTTGGATAGTCCTGATGGTACCAGAATCTGCCCGCGGACATGCGCACGGTCCGCAGACATCAAAATCACTAGCAGGACAGGGGGTTTAGTATATTATATGTTATATAAATGTTAGGTAAGTGAGTCTTAGTAAACATTTATCACATTTACATTATCTATATTTATATTCAGTGAAAAAAAGTAGTTAAAGGGACGTTATGGTTGCAAGTAAAACCGAAAAACCCTTGAAATTTGCCAGGTATGGTAAGCTAAGCAACCATATCGCGCACCACCTCTGTGCACTGCTAAGATTAACACCCAGGACATCAAAGATGACATCAGAAATGTCATTGATTTACAGTTAGCACAAAGAATGCCTCTATTCCTCCAGTTTATCAGGTATTCCACAAACGCATTTCTGACATAGTCAGAGTCAGTGATTATAATCAGTTTTTTGTGTTGGTGGTCTACTGCAGTAAGGATGGCTTGATGTACGACCACCAACTCCCCCACCTGACTACTTTGGGGTCCTATTTTCTAACCAGCAGAGGGCTCTGGGGTATCACTCACCCAGGAATTCCCAATGCCAGCCACTAGTCTTTTTCCACATTATTTTCAACATGATAGCAGCACCCATACACAAAAACCATGGGTATGCCTTGGGAATTGCATTCTTCATAGACCTTGTGTGGGGGAGGTACGCTTCCATATTGTCTTTGGAAATTAGACATTCGTCCTCACATTTCTTGAACACAATCATACAAGTCAGCCAATCCTTGCACCAGAGGACTCTATTTGTTTTGGCCATATCAGAGCTCCACAGGAAATCCTTGCATGGACAGAATGTAAGAAGTAATTCTGGAATTACTTACATTCCCTGTCTGTATCCTGTCACTTTGTAAGTACTGCAAGGGTTTTTGAGGAGTCTCTAAGATGATGTGCCCCCCCTGGATGAACGGGTGGTAGTTTTTTAATGCCCATACCATTGCCTGGAGTGCCTTTTCACAGTGAGTGAATCCTCCACATACGACAATGTTTTCCTCACATAAGTGATCACTTTACTAACCTTGTCATGCTTTTGGTACAATACCACTGTTAGGAAGGAATCTGAAACCTGTCTCTAGGAATAATTCCTTATTCTTAATGGGGTAAGCCAAACAAGGAGCTTGAGAAAGGCTTCTTTTCAGTTCCTTAACTGCCTCAGCTTGTTCCGGACCACACTCTCACTTGACTCCGGCCATTAATAAATGGACCAAGGGTTGAGTGACCCCTATGTACACTTCAATGAACTTTTGACTATAATGAGTCAGTCCAAGAAGGCTTCTCAACTCTTGCAGAGTTGTAGGGTCTTTTCATTTCAATAAGGCTTCCACTTTCTTCAGCTGGCCGTTGAGACCCTCAGGAGTGATTTTGTATCCTAAGAAGTCAATTCGGGTGTTACACTGCTGTGCCTTCTGAAAGGACAATTTTGCTCTGGCTATCTTCAACTGGGCCAGAACATAGCAAATGTTTTCAATATATTCTTCCACGGTTGATCAATGCTGTCATGATGCCTACACCCGGCGATCCAGACCAGGTCCAGCAACCCCGGAAGCAGGCATCAAGTTATTATGGGCAAGCCCAAAAACCCCTGCTAGGGGCTGTTTGGGTGCAGTCCTTGAGCCTATGGCGCCAGGCTCATATGGTGAGTCAGTCCTGGCGCCATAGGCGCCAGGTTCATAGAGTAGAGCTTACCTGATGCAGACCATGCTGCAAGCTTACCTGATGCAGACCATGCTGCAAGAGCTCCAAGCCAAATGAGGCTTGGAAGGGACTATTTTACCTAGGGACTATTTTTTACTCGGGCGGGGCTGGGGAGGAATACTTACCTGGGACTACTTTGGGGGCTATTTAAACCACCCCCAAAGAGCAGCACATGCTTCGTGTTATTCTGCATCCAGCAGCGTAACGATCACCGTGCCTGCAAGTCTGCATCCAGCCTTCTGCCACGCCCACCTCGAGTTTGGAGCTCCTAGAAAAAGAGAGAAAGAAGGAGAAAAGGTTAGAACAAAAACAATACCTTTGATCCTTAGCTGAATTCCCGATCCATCGCGCCTTCGAGCTGGAAGAAAGAAGTTATTTTATGTGCGTCGCCTAGCCTGCTGCAGCGCCACGCTGAACTCACAGGCCTTCGCAGCATCTTCACATTCCACCGCATCCTCCTGCATGTTCCCACCGCATTCCGGCACCTAAGGAGTAGACAAGAACAGCAAGGTGAGCCAAGGGAATACACAGAGGAATATTAGTAACCCCCCATAGACTTACCTGATTTTACCACCGGGGGTACTATTCCTCTTCACGGCTCGGCGGAGCTTCCACTGCATCTTCGCCGAACCCCGGCCCCTAAGGGGAAACAAAAGGACAGCAAGGTGAAACAAAGGAACTATCAAGGGGAACCCTCCTCACCACATTAGACTTACCTGATTTTACCGCCGGAGGTATTATTCCCCGAGACTTCATACTTTCTCTCAGTGCCTGAATAAGGGAGAAAGCAACAGGTTACATATTGACATTATTTATCAAACTGTGTTGGAAATTCAAATCCTTACCAGAATATTACTGGTTGCCACGAGGAACTCTTCACTAGGGTCAAGCTGCAATCTGCAAGGAATCGGACAAGAATGAAAGTCAGGCATTTGAACTCTTACGAACTACATACTTTTCGGAGTCAATATTGTTCTGGAACTCACCAATTCCTTCGAGCCAGTGAAGCAACTGGTTATCAACGCGCCCCTGCGCTCAATGCAGGATGGAGAGCTCATCTTTTCAAACCATCAGGTGAGACTATAAGAGGGGACATCATAGGTGATCCGTGGGGAGAACAGCGGGGGCGTGGGGGGATTTACACCCAACTCCACTGGTGGTTAATTCCCTTTCTCCATTTGCAGAAGAATATTCCTACAGGCCAAGCAAACGAAGCTTGGTGGGCCAGTCCAGTCAGTCATCTCGGCCCTACGGGTCACATTGGTGGAGACCGCAGCTGTCCAGTTCAGATCGATGCCTCTATGGGAGCCAGGTGAGCGTAACAAATACATCTCCTTTTTCCCTATCAGGCATGCCCTAATGCAGGAATATATTGAACTAATTTCCAGAATGGATGTATCCAAAGGGTGTTCGGGTCCACGTTTATTGCTGCCCACCCAAGCTAAAGGCATGTTGGAATTGAAATAATATTATGCCTCCTATCGCAGTAATTGAATGTGTATTGGCCTACGCCAAGATGTCTAAAATATCATGTAAATAGACTCCGCGGAAAGGTCTTGACCTTAACGAAAAGTAATGTAAGTCGCCATCTTGGATTTAGCCGTCATTTTAGGTTCTCTTGTAATGTGGAAGTGACCCTGAACATCAAAATGGAGGCTGAATAACATTCTGAGTGAGATTCTGACCCTTGTGAACTCCGCACACACAAATAATTAATATGCCTGCAGGCCACTTGTCGGGGTCGCGAACTGAGACCTTGTCCTATCACTGACCTGTGTGTAAATGAACAACTGTATCAGCGGAACTGATCAAAATGCATACATTATAGGATTGACCTGGCAAGGAACCCTAGGCCTGATCCCAAGAATGGTTAACCCGCGAGGGGGTTGGCCAAGGGCTGGATAAAGGATATAAAAGCCCAAGTATTCCGAATGTACGGTCTCTCTACTAATGCATCGAACCCTCGTTGAAGTTCGTTACGTTACTCTGAGAGCCGAATAGCTATCCGTTTGTCAATTGACTTTGGTAACTGTTGTAGCTTTTTAATAGAGCACTTGTATGTCCTTTGTAACCTGTGTTGGTCTGTTTCTTTTGGGCTTCCCAGCCTCATATCAATTTTTATATTTTCACAGTTGGCGCCCGAATAGGGACCCTCAAGATTGATGACGGATCATTGAAGGTTGACGCAGACTATCGAACCGGGATCGGACGGTGTGATTCTGCGGGCCCGACCGAACAAGACGTGATACCTCGGCAGCGCTGCACGATCCGAACCTTGGACGATAGTCGTGTGGTCTGACACAGCATCTTGACGAGGGTCCATTTTTTGAGGCGGGCAGATTTGTCGAAACCACCAAACACAAGGTAAAATTCGTTAGGTAAGTTCTTTGATAAACCGTACGGTCCTCCTTAGGTTTGGTCAGGTGCAGTCGTGATCCCGCTCTTAATTTAACCCTGACAATTTGAATTTGGCGTATTGTATCTGCAGACACAATTATTGACCAGGTAACACCAATGTTTTGTGAAATGCCTGGGAAATTGTCTAGCTGCTTTAGGGCTCTGTTCCGCAGCGATCGACAATCTTTGGAATTTAGCCGCACGGCACCACAGGAGGGGTCGCCGGCATGTACTATGTACTGTAAGTATAGCATTGGTAGTATAGTATTTAATGATATTTGGCACAGACAGACCAGACATGCCTCCGAATTTCAGTGGCCAATCAATGGCAGTTTTGAGATCTCCCGTATTGAATACCTAGAATCGGTCTTGCTGAAAAAGAAGGCTAGACCTGCAGCCTTTGATGTTTTACAGAATTGGAAAAAAGAAGCGTTACAGCAGCTTAAAAGTAGGTATAAACATGCACGCTGTCATAAAACAAATGCCGAAAAAGCATTGTTATATGATAATTCAGAATCAGTTAAAAATCATTGTTATATGATAATTCAGAATCAGTTAAAAATATGGATATGGCTTTTTCACTTGGAATCCAGAAAATGTACCCCTCTAAAGATTTTCATGTTTCCGAAGAATTTATTGAAAAATTGTTAAACGAACGCAGGCCTGGTGCCTCTGCGCCACCTCCGCATGATCCTTTCTTGGGTGCTCTGCCCATTCCTGCTGTTGTTCCTGCTGTTATTCCTGTTCCTCCTGTACAACCTATTGTTCCTATTCCTCTAGTTGTTGTTCCTCCACCTATCGCACCGCCCCTTCCTCCTGTGTCGATAGTTGCACCTTTATTAAATTTACCTGCACCTCCGCTCCCGAGTAGTCCCGTATTGACTAAAGTTGATCAAGGTGCAGGATCAAAGATCGTCACTCGTAATACTGTTTCTGTAGATAAGAAACAGGAATTGTTTGCATGGGCTAAGCACTGTATGGAGAAAGGTGATCAAGTTAATGTTTTTTCCACATTATCTAATTTGAACAGTTTTCCCGAGAAAAATGTTTTTATCGAAGGTTTGGTGACTCATTTATGTGTGATGTGGGGTAGATTACAAAATTCGGATCTTCTACAATGGGGGAGAGATCTAAATGCTTTGGCACTTTCGAGGGACACAGAGCAGAAAGTATATGGTCATGTTGAAAAATTGTTTGGGAATAGGAAGGACTTTGAAAAGTCATGAGATGAGGATGACGAAGACGATAGTATGTATGTACAGAAACGGTTCCTTCAGTGTCGTAGATCGGCACCTGAGGAAGTACGAATTTGTACCAAAGATGCGATTCGATGGATCTCGGATTCATCGATTCCGCCAGATGAAGTATATGACACGTATAGTCAGTATACAGTAGAAATGCAAAGAAAGGTAATTCAGGTAATGGTACAGTACCTGCAAGAAGCAAGAAGAATGTGTAAGAAAGAAGGTTAGTTGCCCCATGGAATTGTTGGGGATTTGTAAAAGGGCTTTTTCGCCCGACACTTCTTCGGCTGCCTTAGCGCTCGACCTGGCTCTGTTGCTTAGTAAGCCGCCAGAGGTACCTATATCTCAGTTGCCTATGAGAGAGGTTCCTCCGACCTTTGTCCCAAAGGTTGAGATTCCCGCCAACGCTGGGACTGGTGCACCCGCTGTGGATATCCCTGCACATTATGTATCACAATTCGTTCACGTCCCGTTTTCATGACAGGAAGTGAACACTATTAGACAATCAGTTCCCGATATCAGGAAAAACCCGACGGGGTTTTACAAAGAGATTGAGTCCGTCTTGCAGTCCTCTGTGTTCACCTTAAGTGATATTGACTTGCTATTCCCTGTACTCCTACCCGTAGATGTATGGAAGCAGGTTCAGACAATAGACGATGTGCAAGGGTTGGGAGATACGTGGGCTAATATGATTAGGATTGATGGGGAAAGACCAGCAGGTGAGAAACCACCACAGGTAATACTTACTTTGCCTGATAGAATTGTCGCAAAATTAAATACTATAATTCCAGGGAAAATAATTATTTGGGACAAGCTTACGGCCTGTGTGCACAGGGAAAACTGAAGGCGCCACCGAATTCTTTAATAGATTCGAGCAGGTATTTTCTGACTTCAGTGGGCAGGATTTGGGAACAGAGTCTGGGAAAAGGTTGTTTGTGGACAAATTTGTGCGTGGATTGTTGCCCGACATCCAGTCACAGATTATGTCCTCTGAGAGCGCTTGGCAGGCAAAATCTCAATCTGAGGTTTTGCACATGGCTCAGTATTATGAGAACCGTGTTAATAATGAGAAGGAGAAAATAGAAAAGAGGAAGGGAGATTTGAAAGCCAAAGTATTATTACAACAAATTGTTAGAAACCCCAGAGGAGGCACGACACAGACCAGAGGTCAGTATGCCCCAAAAGGAAATGCTCCTTTCGGTTCTGTGAATATTAATCAATGTGCTTATTGCCGCCAGGAAGGTCATTGGCGAGCACAGTGCCCCGTCCTTCGACAAAGGTCAAACAGTGCGTTTGGGAGTATGGGTAGACGACCCAGGGGCCGCCCTGGAGCAGGGGGCCCTGATAGAGGTCAGTTTTTGCAAGATCCTCAGCAACCTTTTTCACAGGAAAATCATACCTCGAGTGTGGACTCGAGGAACATATTTGATCACCCTTCTGCTGCCTACCTTTCTGAAGAGCTTCCTTCTGACGATACTTTATTTCATTAGGACTGCCCGAAGCAGGGTTTGGAACCTTCACCTATTCCCGTTAATCAGAAAGGCCCCTACGTTGAATTATTAGTAGGGAATAGGAGACACCAGTTTTTGATAGACACTGGAGCACAGAAGTGCTCCATTGATCATTCTCGGATTCCAAACATTCCACTGTCAGGGAATACCAATGTTTCCATAGGGTTTTCTGGTATACCAATTGTTTGTCCGGTTTCTTCACCGGTGTCTGTTTCTTTGGTTCCCTTTACGGACCATTGCCCTTTTTCTTCTGACTTCGAACTGTGGAGAGAATTTGCTGGGGTTGAATTTGTTAAAGAAATTGAATGCAGTAATTCATTGATCCTCTGATGGAGTACGGCTGACGGTTTCATCACAGCAACTTCCCAATTCTCAATTTCTGATTCGACCTTTACCTCCTGAGTTTAGCATTGTCCCGGAATGTTTATGGGCGGTTGACGACAATGATGTCGGGGTACTACAGATTGAGCCCGTTAAAATTGTTTTGAAACATGGAGTTAAACTACCACGCATTCCGCAGTATAAAATATCAGTTGAGGGCGAGAGTGCTTTAAAATGCACTATCTCCGATTTTGTGCATCGTGGGGTGATCGAGGAGATTACAGGTAGTTTGTGTAACAGTCCGATCTTGCTGTATATAAGAAAGGCGACAATGCAATCCCATACCGGTTCATAATTGATCTTCGTGCTATTAACAGAGTTGTCACCCCACAATTTCCAATCGTGCTTGATGTAATGACGATATTGACAATGATCCCTGCTACGGCTACGCACTTTAGCGTTGTGGATCTAAAAAATGCTTTCTTTAGCATTCCTATACATAAGGAAAGTAGATATTTGTTTGCGTTCACCTTGGGGGGACGCTCATTTACATTCACTAGGGCACCTCAAGGGTATACTGAAAGTCCAAGCATTTATAGTAAAGCTTTGAAAGAGCAGCTCGACACCCTTGAGTTGCCACCTACTTGTACACTGCTTCAATATGTTGATGATTTGCTTTTGGCTGCAGACTCTGAAAGAAAGTGCTTGTAAGGAAGGCACTATACTGTTGCTTGCTCATCTAGCAAAAAATGGTCATAAAGCTTTGCTCATAAAATGTCAATATTGTTGTCAGGAGGTCGCCTATTTAGGGTGCCTCCTGTCAAAGGAGGGGAGAAGATTGACACCTGAACGAATAAAACACATTTCTGGCATGTCTGTTCCAAATACACAGAAGGAAGTCAGAGCCTTAATAGGTATGGCTTCTTACTGTAGGTTGTGGATCCCGAACTTTTCGCTAGTGATAAAACCGATGTTGACTTTGACGAAGAAGGGCATTTCTCTGCCACTGCCATGAAAATCGGAACATCAACGGTCATTTGAGCTTCTCAAAACCGCGTTATGCTCTGCACCGGTTCTGGGTACTCCAAATTATGACAAGGCCTTTGTGTTGTTTGTGCATGAATGTGATGGATGTGCTTTGGCTGTGTTAACACAGGAACACGGAGGGAAGAATAGGCCGTGCGGCTACTACTCCTCCGCCCTTGATCCTGTCGCATGCGCTTTGCCAAGATGTTTGCGAGCTGTCGCTGCTGCTGCTGCGTCTGTAAAACAGAGTGAGGGAATGGTCCTAGGCCATGATTTGATTTTGATGGTACCTCACTCTGTAGTTATCCTATTGAACAAAACCCAAACGCAACACCTCACCTCTGCACTGCTAACAAGGTATGAATTAATTCTGTTTGCCCCGCACATTCAAATTAAGAGGTGTTGTGTTCTTAATCCGGCTGAACTCTTAACTTTCCCGCAAAACACTGTTTGCGGTGACAAAGAATTACATGACTGTCTGTATACCACTGAACAAGAAACGAAGGGAAGGATAGATCTTATATATACTCCTTTGGACAATGCAGAGGGGAGCTGTTTTGTGATGGCTCCTGCTTCAAACTTTCAGATGTTACATCTACAGCTGCTTACGCAGTTACTACATTGAGTAAAGTTGTTGAAACTAAGAGAATTTCGCATAACTCCGCGCAGGCCGCAGAGATTATAGCATTGACCCGAGCTTGTGAACTCTCCGAAGGGCGTATAGTAAATATATATACTGATAGCCAGTACGCCTTTGGGGTGGCTCACAACTTTGGGAGGCTCTGGTCGGAAAGAGGGTTCAGCATGGCCCCTTGATAGTGCAATTGCTCTCGGCACTCTCGCTCCCTAGGCAGTTAGCGATCATGAAATGTGCAGCACATCGTAAGGTCATAGATGATGTGGGAATAGGGAACGCCTTTGCGGACCTGATAGCCTGGAAAACGGCTACAGACCTTAGCAGAGACATGTATGCGCTAAGGGAAACAAAAGATGCCTATGTAATGGATGAAGGTATTGGGTCTGTGCAGGATATTCAAACTGATGCTACAGTAGAAGAATCTAAAAGGTGGGCCGAAGGAATGGGGAAAGTAGATGATGATGGGTGTTGGGTGGATACATCTGAAGGAAAATGGTTGCTCCCTGATTCATATGTACTGGCAATGGTTACGATGGCACATGGTCCTACGCATGTGTGTGCTCAGCAGATCACGAAAATGTTAGAACAAGTGTGGGTGAATACAAGATTTTGGAGACTGCAAACCGCCATGTTCGAAATTGCATGATCTGCTTACAGCACAATGTGGGTAAGGGGACAGTAACTCCAAGGGAAAGCTTTGGGCCCCCTTCTGTTCCCTTCAAGGTCATTCACTTTGATTTTATTGAGATGGAAAGGTGTAACAATCTGAAATATGTTCTTGTAATTATTTGTGCCTTCAGTAAATGGGTCGAGGCTTTCCCCATTAAAGATGCGACCGCCATGACCACTGCAAAGATTATGGTAAAAGAATTCTTTCCTCGATTTGGGCTCCCAAGGGTAATTTGGTCGGACAATGGTCCTCATTTTGTTGCAGCAGTAATTTTGCAGATATGCACAGCTTTACATATTGAGAAACAATTTCACTCAGCTAGACATCCTCAAAGTGCTGGGTTGGTGGAAAGACACAATGGTATCTTAAAGAATAAGCTTGCAAAAACATGTGCCGATACCAAACTGAAATGGCCAGACGCCTTACCTATTGTATTATTGGCTATGCGTACCACACCTCAAACTAAGACTGGGCTTTCTCCATTTGAGGTAGTGATGGGGAGACCTGCTAACATTTGGGGTCTCCCAAAACCTAAAGCCCTGAGAGAGGTGGAAAATGTATTGCTTGTAGACTACTGTAACCAGTTAACTAAAAACCTGTATTTCATTTATCACTAGGTGTATTCGGCTTTACCTGTACGGTTCACGGGCCCAGGACACGATATACAGCCTGGAAGTTGGGTCCTAGTGAAGGCCTACGAAAGGTCTTCCTGTCTCGCTCCTCGTTGGAAGGGACTCTACCAGGTGTTGTTGGTCACCCAGACAGCAGTGCGGGTGGCTGGGAAGAAACACTGGATCCACGCGACGCATGTCAAGAAACTTCCTCACCCGACGCCACACGTTACAGAAGAAGCAGATCCCCTCGCTGATGCTACAGTCCCTGATCTTGGAGTAGCAAACAGCGCTTTGAGTGCGTCGGAGAATTTCTCTGAGCCCGTGGAGCTTGGGGAACAGTCCATTTTGTCTCCGCAGTCTTTTGAAAAATCACTTCCGGAAAACATTGTTTCGAGTTCTGCGACTTCCGTCGCCTCCGATACGTCGCTTCCCTCAGGAAGTGACGACGCCTTGTTTTCGGATCAAACAATC
This sequence comes from Ambystoma mexicanum, assembly GCF_040938575.1. Classification (NCBI taxonomy): domain Eukaryota; kingdom Metazoa; phylum Chordata; class Amphibia; order Caudata; family Ambystomatidae; genus Ambystoma; species Ambystoma mexicanum. Next base: position 287,661,476 of record NC_090933.1, on the reverse strand, counting down.
TTGGGTACCACCAGGTACAACCTTCGACGAAGAAAATAGAACTACGGCATGGGATTTTCCATGCATTTGGGAAAAAGAGAAGTGATTGGAAGTTTTCTTTTGTATAAGAAAGTTTCTGTTGAACAACAGGAAGAAAAAGGGATTCTGCTGGCTAGGGTTGGGAAGGACTAAGAAATCACGCGACCGTAGCGTCACCAGCAACGAACATTGGGGTCGTCGATTGAGGAACTACAATGCCTGCCACCTCCACTGCTGCTCCCCGCACTGGACTTGTGAATAAGGGGGTGACCAACTTGGACAATGAACAATGTGCCTGGGCCCCGAAAACGTATTGCTGTGTTTTGATAATGATAATTGTTATTTTTGCAATTACTGCTGTAGGACTTTGGTACTTTGAAGAAATCTATCCTCTAAAACCTCTACTACCGACTGAGATTGTACCAACTGTTTTGACTCCCTCTGTACACCTTCACACTCTGTCCCCTAGAGACTCCCAACATAGGAAAAAAGTATCATAATAACACTCTAATGATGGTAATGAATGCAACGCATGCCATTTTCAATAAGAGTAATTGTTGGATTTGCACTCATTTGCCGCAACATGGGAACAAGGGACTACGATGGTATATTCACCCTTTACCTTTAACGACTGCTTGCTATGCCTCTCTTAGAGCACTATTCTTTGGCCGTTGGAATGACAGCATCTCAGGGAACTTTGATGGAACTAATTTGCATGATTTCGAGAAACGTGAATTAACTCCCCTGGGATGCTCGCTTTTTTGCGAAAAGAAGTAAACCTAATGTCGCTTCTATTAGGCCGTCTGATAAACTGTCTCTTCCTTTGCAAACTTTGATTTCCTTTAAAATGGCCCTGATAGGCAATAAGGACGTCGTGCCTCCTTCCTACTCTATAAATCATAGCCCTGATTCGGTCCCCTTCTGTATACAAAGTAATGATATTAGCACTTGGCATAGGAGGGTCTGTTGGAATTGAAATAATATTATGCCTCCTATCGCAGTAATTGAATGCGTATTGGCCTACGCCAAGTTGTCTAAAATATCATGTAAATAGACTCTGCGGCAAGGTCTTGACCTTAACGAAACGTAATGTAAGTCGCCATCTTGGATTTAGCCGCCATTTTAGGTTCTCTTGTAATGTGGAAGTTACCCTGAACATCAAAATGGAGGCTGAATAGCATTCTGAGTGAGATTCTGACCGTTGTGACCTCCGTACACACGAATAATTAATATGCCTGCAGGCCACTTGTCGGGGTCGCGAACTGAGACCTTGTCCTATCACTGACCTGTGTGTAAATGAACAACTGTATCAGCGGAACTGATCAAAAGGCATACATTATAGGATTGACCTGGCAAGGAAACCTAGGCCTGATCCCAAGAATGGTTAACCCGCGAGGTGGTTGGCCAAGGGCTGGATAAATGATATAAAAGCCCCATTATTCCGAATGGAATGTACGGTCTCTCTACTAATGCATCGAACCCTCGTTGAAGTTCGTTACGTTACTCTGAGAGCCGAATAGCTATCCGTTTGTCAATTGACTTTAGTAACTGTTGTAGCTTTTTAATAAAGCACTTGTATGTCCTTTGTAACCTGTGTTGGTGTGTTTCTTTTGGGCTTCCCAGCCTCATATCAATTTTTATGTTTTCACAGGCAGGCTTGTATTGGTCTTCCCTACTCAAAGTAATGGTTAGTTAAATCAATGGCTGTGTACACTTTTGGCCCTTGGATCTCTGCCAGCCCTTGATCGATGTAGGGAAGTGGCCATGTAACATGTAGACCCATTTGTTTCACTACCTCAGGTCTGCACATAGTCTGATAAAGGTACTGTTGATTGGACAAATTATCCCACAGAACCCCACATAATTGATAATCTCTGCATGTGACTACATGGACGTGAGAGGTAGCTGGTATTTCGACCGTGCATTACAGCATATATACAGTTATTGACCAATGAGTCACTTAATTATTCATTGTGTTCAAGATTACTGTATCATTGGGTACATGTTTCTCTTAGTGCTTCAGTTACGTTGTCATCCTTAAGTATTTTCATATTGTTTCAGCATAGGTTCTTATATCTTCTTTATGACATTCTTTGCTGTTGTCAGACGTTTTAACATACATACATTCTGTTCATGGCTGCATTTTCGACAGTTTGGCAAAGGTCAACCTTCTTTGTAGCTTTCCTCCACTATGTCAGCTTGTGGGTACACTGTAAATGGTTGCCTGAGTGCATATCGACACTCATATACTTGACGTAGTACATCAATTTTGCAAGGATTCATACACAGTTTTGAATTGTGGCTATTCATCTGTCATTCCAATTTCTTGGGGCAACATCCACCGCCAGACGGAAGCCGGCTCCAGCTAAGGCCAGCATAAGGCCCTGTTAGCACTCTGGTGTGCTGCTGTCTGCCTAGTTCTATTCCCTTAAAATCAGTAGGCAGCAGAACGCTATCTGCTTTTACAATTGTATACACACGATCCAAGAATATTATTGCCGACCCACTACCTCACCCATCTGAGAACCAGATCTAGTACGCCAGTCCGACTATCCGGCAATTATGAGGTACATTTTCTAGCTCTATGCTTGTATGCATCACTCGCTTGGCGAACCAGAGGAATTTCTCGAGGCTGTATGCTGAAATAATGACTTCCAGGTTCACCTACATGCACTGAGGACATGCACTGGAATCTCCATGATACCATGCATAGCGTTTTATCATGCTGCAGTTTCAGTCACAGTATGTGCGTTGGGAACTAATACAAACAGCGGCCCGCACACATATATTAGGTTAGACTTTTGTACCTTTGCTAAGTCATCCTAGCTGCCCTTTGCGACTTATAATTCAGCCGTTAATACTGCTATTTGCCTTTACTGACCTTTGCTAAACAAACTACCTCACTCATGATCATTAATGCTAAAACATCAGCCCGCAAAAACCTTATTCTGCCCATTTTATGCCCATATTGAGCATGCAAACTTATGGTACCTTGAACTACCTCCCCCTGTATTTTAACGACATGTGCTGCGGGCTGCTGCATGTGGACTCTGCTGACGATATTGCGGCACGTATGTTTTAACTAGCCTATACTATTCCTGCTTCTCTATCTACTTTGCTCCACTGCTGCATGTTGTAGCCCGTGGGCTCTGCTGCCGGTATTATTGCACATTTGTTTTGAACTATCTTACTTTATTCCTGCATTTCTATCTACATGGCTCCACTGTGCTGTGTACTGCTGCTCGTGGGCTTTGCTGTCGGTATTACTGCACATGTGTTTTAAACCAGCCTACTTATTCCTGCATTTATCTACACTACGTTATTGTGTTGTGTGCTGCTGCCGTGTGCTGTGTGCTGCTGCATGTGAGCTTGGCCCCCAATAGCACACCTAAAAATCCTGCTGCCAGATAACGTTTGAACAGATCCACTTGAAAATGCACATACAAAGGAGTTTTTTTTTAGCCCTGTCACCTTATTATTAGCCTTAACCTGCATTTACAACATACCCTCAGCTCCCCACCTCCTCATTGCCCCCAACTCCACCATGGACCAGTCCGCTCCCCAGAGGACTAGCCTGACTCACACGCAACAACCAGCCAACCTCAACAACATGGTACCTCAGCAGCTTATGTATAACTCCCAACCGTGTAACATCATTGCTAGAAATAATAGGCTCCGTTCAAGACTAGCCAAGTTATAACCCGTTGCTATCCGTTGTGTCAGTAAATCATGCTACCCTCAAAACCCAAAGTACAGGTGCCATACCTACTACTTTATCTACCAACCTAACTCTCAAGGGTGCATTAATAAATGCCAGATCTTTGGTCGCTCACGCAACAGAGATCTCAGACATCATACAGTCAGGAAACCTAGATTTCCTAGCGTTCACTGAATCCTGAATACACACCGCTGCAGGTCCAGCCCTTTCACTAGCCATCCCTAATGGTTATACTATCCTCAGATCTGATAGAAAGGAAGTTCGAGGGGGAGGTATAGTCCTCATTGCTAAATCTAATCTACCCATTAGATCAGTTCCACCCCATGATATCAAATCCTGCGAAAACCTTACAGCTAAGCACACCATCAACAATTGCCAGACACTTACTATCCATCTAATATATAGACTTCTGGGTCACATTGGAACTTTCGAGGAAGACATCTCCAATATCTTATCCGACAATCTAAAAAGCTCTTCCCAAGTCTTCTTACTAGGGGATATGAACCTTGGTTTTAATGACACTAAAGATACTTATGCATCCAGATTGTCTAATATCCTAGCTGAACTATGGAGAATACTTGACTGGGTGGCAGATTATAACTGCAACGCCTCTATCTCATCCATAGTACATCAGATCTGGACCGACATCGACCTTGTGGCCTCCTTCTTAGCAACCGAAAAACCCATATCCACACCTAACTTGCTAGCCCCACGCATACCTACAAGGAACAAAAAGAACATCACCTGTGACAACTTAATTGCACTTATCCTCCCCACTCTAATGTGCTCCCTGAAAGCTTGGGTCCTAATGCTTTGATCAAAGAGTATAATAAAGTAATGTCCTCATCTCTTGACTCTTTTTCTTTTTATTTATTTAGCTGGTATGGTCGAAAAATATATTCAACCTTTCAGCTTTACATTTAACAAACAGTTAAATTTACTTTCATTTAGTTACTGTGCAAAGTACAAAATACAAAATACAAATTTACAAAATTTTAAATACATTGTACACTATTTACAATATTTAGAATGGTCGCTATGAAACCTGATATTCACTGTCAACTGCTCCAATAATGCTCATATTTGTCATTCACCCAATGTGTTGTTTCAGAGCTTGTACTTATTTACTATTATCTATAATTGCAGTGAATATGATTACAAAAGATGTCTTTTAAGCCAATTGTTTGACCCAGCTTTGTTTTTTTGATTTTTATGGAGTTTAAGTAATTTATAATTGCATATCTCAAGGATTTTCTTTGTGTATGAAACAATTCTAGCCATAGCAGATCCATTGTCAAACATGCATACTACTCAAAATAAGGCTTTAAAATAAAAGACTCTTAATTGCAGTAACTCCTTACATTCGACCATTAAATGTTTCATCGTTTCTGGTCTCTCTTTACAGAATTGACAGTTGACTTCCTCTGGTAATATTTTGTTGTATTTGCACAGTATTTCATTAGTTGGCCAAATATTTAATCTGTAGCGCAAAAAATCTGCACGGTTACTAGCGTTCAGAGACTGTATCAAATAAGGTTCTATAATACCTTGCATTTTAAGGCTAAAAGGATTTTCAATAAACTTTTTCTGTGCCATGCAATGATCACGTGTACGTATCCAATCATATCTCCAAAGTAGAATTTTGGCTTTGGTTGGGTTTACCATTAATAATTCTAGTGATATCAACGCTCTGCGCAGAATTTTTTGTGCATTGTGACGCCAGTTGACTGCGAACTGGCCTCCCACAATCATCAAATGATTTGAAATTATTTTGAGTAGACCATTATTACTTTCAACCATCATACATTTTCTGTATAGAATACAAATCCGCCATTTATACATAGCATAGAGAGATGTAAGGCCTAATTCATGCCTAATAATGCATAATAACTCTGACATGGGTAGCATAAGAGCTTTTTTACAACACAAACTCTCAATGTTAGCCCAGTATGCATATGCTTGGTATTTTCTTGTTCCGGCTCTATATAAAGCAGTGGGTACAAGTTTTTGCTTGTAATAAACAGTTAATGGTATGATAGAAAATGTACACAACTTAGATCGTACAATAGACATTTAGGATAATGCTGTTAATTGCTTTGTTTTGATGTGATTCTCTGCTGGTAAGTCACTTGGGTGGGTGTTAACACATGCGCCTAAATAAATATAAGATTTAACGGAGGCCAATTCTGTGTTTTGTAACTGCCACTTATAGTGCGTATTTTTCTTTGACCCCTGACCAAATTGCATGACTTGAGTTTTTGCTAAATTGATTTTTATGCAATTCTTTAAGGCATATTTGTCTAATGCTTCTAATAGGTGCTTCAGTCTGCTGGGTGTCTTGGATATGAGAATCATATCATCGGCATATAATAGCCAATTAATAAGACTCCCCTGTAATTTGGGGGGCATCTCCTACAAGATTTTTTAACCAGAACCCCACATCAGGAATGTAAAAATTAAACAATGCCGAGGCCAATAGGAAACCTTGTTTCAAGCCTCTCGCTGTCTGGATCGGGGCTGATAATAAGAAATCATTTCTCAATCTTATTTGTATTGTGCTGGCTGTATGAAGTTCCACTATCCATTTCATGATGTGCCATGGGCAATTAGCATCCACCAACTTTTTGTACAATAACTCTCTGGGCACAAGATCAAATGCAGATCTAAAATCGATAAAAGCCACATATACGGCTTGTTTCCGCTGATTTTCCTGAGATATGATGGAATTCAATGTAATTAGATTAATTGCTGTTCCTAGGCCCTGGAAAAACCTGGTTTGAAATGGGTCTCTCAGGAGTTTTACGTTCAACCATTGGTTGAATTCAACTAAGAGGAGATGAGCAAATATTTTCCCTGGACAATGAAGAAGGGCTATTGGCCTGTATGATCTAGGGTTGGCACGATCGCCCTTCTTAAATATAGGAAAAATGATTGATTTTTTCCATGATGGAGGGATTGTCCCACTTACCATGATATGCGTATAAATCTTATGCAGGATCTGGGCCCAAATGCCTGTATTATCGTTCAATATGATGTTATGGAGCCCATCAGTGCCTGAAGCTCGCAATCTGCTCAATTTCACAATGCATTGTTCTATATGCTCTACTTCAAAATCAATTCTGTAGTTTTGATTGATGGAGTCAAAGTTGAATTGTATGCTAGGAAACGGGGATTGATATATATTTGTGTAATAAAGTTCCCATTCGTGTGCAGAGATTGGATTTATTTGCATGACTGATTGATTTTGACTTAGTTTGCCATAAAGCATGGCCCAGATACCGCCAGAAGATTTTAATACAATTTGATTCATCATGGACTCTCCATCATTTTGGTATTGCATCGCACATCTCTCTCTTAACCATACTCTATAGATAGCCTTTAACTTCTTAGTTTGAAGTAATCTGAACTCTGGCGGGATGCACTATAATCGCGGTATGTCCTTACACAAAGCCGCTTTTCTTTCTTTCACAATTAAATCAAATGTATGAAGATGTCCATTATTATGTGATGGTGTCTGGCTCTTAGGATGTTTAAAGAGCTGCATTGCTTGCACAGAGCACACTTGAGCCCCTTCCTCCACTTGATAATAGTTGTGAGTTAATATGTGGCTATATTGAAATAGCTTTCTTTTGGACCATGATATGCAGTTTTCCGGCATTATTTAACATCAGACTTGCTATATTATTATTTATCACTGGCTCACAATTTAAATTTGAGTCCAACTAGGTCATACATAGCTGATGGTGATCACTTACGATAGAAGGTTTTATATTCCATGAAACCACTCTATTCATGAAAGTTATATCAGCATATATATAGTCCAGGGTGGCCTTTTGAGAGTCTCTTTGCCATGTCGCTCGATCAGCTCCATGTCCTTGCACGGAATTATTTAACATGACAAAGTTCCTCTCAGTCATGATATTTATCTATTGCTGCTCTTCCGGGGTTCTCTCCCTATTATCTGTTGCTAATAGATGGAGATTTAAATCACCCACACAAGGGTGTGCATTAGGGACGAAGCAAACACTAAGGTGTCCAGAATATCGCTTAATTGTTGGAAAAAGCAGTCTACTGTTAGATGCTTCCTACCCCAGTAGATATTTTCTATATTCAACCCTAAAAAAACGGAGTCCCAAATACACCTCCTTCAATATTGACAACAACACTATCACCGTTGCTAAGGAGGTGAAAACCTTGGGGTTCTACCCTGTCTCTACCCTGTCTTTCAACAAGCAAGTAAATGCCATGGTCTCGGCTATGGCATATACATGAAAACTGATTAGAGCAGGTAAACCTTTCTTGTCTAACAACAGCTGCATCACCCTAGCCAGAGCGCTTATTATTCCTGCAGAATAATGCCCTGAGAGCAGCACTCTGAATAGCCAGGAGAGAACACATTTCTGAGATTAGAAGATCCAACAATTGGCTCTCAACTCATGACAAAATCCAATTAAAAGTAGCTTCAATTACTTATAAATGCCTGAATAACGTGGCTCCCTGTTACTTGACTGAAAGACTTACCAGAAAATCCTCAGCGAGAACTATTAGATTATCCAGTACAAACTGCCTTTTAGTCCCACACTTTAAGCTATCTAGAGTTGGGGGCAGCAGCTTCCCAGTCATGGAAGCCCAACTATGGAACGCCCTACCTCCCTCATTGAGAGTAGACCAATCCTACCAGAACTTCTGACAAAACATAATCAGATGGTGCAGAGACTTAGACAAATGAAGCCTTCCCAGACACCTATATTTTATTTTATCTGCGTCCATGTAAATATATAATATAGATAGGTTTCTACCTACCTGTATGCTTATAAGTTTACTACTACTCAGCCATTGTAAACGCCCTTTCGTAATATAACTGCTGACTTTGGTACTTTGTTTCTCATGCAATTCTTATGTACGCATAACTGTATATTGCTGTTCAACTTGTTTATATCATGCATTGTGTATGTATTATTCCATTGTGTAACCAAGCTGTGAACTGTCTTTTGCTCTGCGCCCTTATACCCACGGGTCTGGTGCGCAATATAAATAATAAACATACAAAATAATAAACAATGGTATGTTGCTAAGGGGGCAAAGACAAGGGAGAAGGTGTCCACCTGCTCCTCTACATTCTCGACCAAACTCTTTACCTCCTCTTCTCCTTCTGGTAGGGGGAGGGGTTGGGTTCGAGGAAATGTAATTTTTCCTATTTTTGTGGCCCACCTAAAATCAACAAAACATAATCGGTCTTTTTGTTAGGCGACCTACAAAAAATTACATAGAACCTATCCATGTCATTATCTTCATTACAATTGATTTCTTGGTTGTCTTCTTACATTGTCCCATCATGATCCTTAAGAGACAGCATCCTAGCAATACAAACTTTATTTTTGCTCCAAACATCTTGGAAGCATTTGCTAGCCAGGTGAGAATCCATGAAAACAGAGATGTAAACCAATCATCATCTTCAACTTTGTCTACCTCCTCCACTATCTTTGTTTGTAAAGTTGACAACATGTTTATTGACACTGTCAGGGTTCCATTTTCTCCATCATGAGAAGGTAGAAATGAACAGCAAGAAGGTCCGACCTTGGTGCACACGGCTCCTTTCATTGCTGTAATCAAGCCCAGGGCATACCTATTCTGCAGAGTCATCAGCATGATGGCTATTAATTCTTCTCTGATTGAATTGAATCCTTTAATTGTTACTTTGATGATCTGCAGCAGCTCCCATCTGGTAATCCGCAGCCACTTGATGTTTGCTGCAGTGTGTAGTCCTGCAGGAATATAGCTGTCATTATCATTGCCATCTTCCTGAGCAATGTGTGCTTATCTGGGATACTGTCATAAGACTCCATTGATTTTGCTTAAAGATAATTGCTTCTCTTCAGTCGGCAGAGTTCAGGTGATCTCTTTGTCCTTAAATGTTCATCAATTTTCGCAAATTCATCAATATGGAGATCACTTTGGGGAATCACTAATGCTGGTACATGTAGCATTCCCATCAGACTGATTCCTCCCCAGTGCTTGGGCAACTGCATGTAGGCTCTGGATTCACAGGCCCAATATTGATACATTAATACTGCAGTTCCTCCATTCATTCCTGGGACTTCAATGATCTGTCCACGTCCTTCATTTTTCCCCGAAAAGGATCAGACCATCATTCCTGAAGCATGTGTTGCATTTCTCAGTGGTATTATAGAAACTGGTCCTGCTTCATTATCGATTCATATTAGTAACTTTGAATACTTGGCCCATGATTCCAGACATTGTCACTCACTATCTGCACTATACTTGCTGATTCTCTCTTACATACATGTGCAGGGTAGGCCAATAGCCCTTCTTCCAATCCAGTACTAGTAAAAACACATCCATATGTCACCAACTAAGGTCTTTCTGCACATCTGGCTCCCCTGGTTTTTCAGTGATGTCTGAGCAAGTCAGCTTCTTCATCTAGACACCCTGTATTCATTCTCCTATTTGGAATGGATACATGAGTTTCTTGCTTTGCCACTCTAGTCCATTTTCCATCCTTCTTGTTTTCACATAGTGGGCCTCAAAACGAGGCTGGAGGTAGCTGTACCTGTAATACAGGCACGGCTGCTGCCGGTATTCATTTGTTTCCGGCGGCCCGAAATGGGCAATTACCGGGTCATTACGTCATTGCCGGACCCGGTGTCTGCCCATTCCTGGGCACCAGAAAAAATTCATAAGGTTCAATGGGAATGGGGAGGTCGGATGCATGGGCACTGTTTATAACGGTGCCGGTGCATCTGACAGGGACCCGCAAGCACAACTCAGAGTTTGCCGGTCCGGATACAACAGTACCGGCATGCTTACTGGTACCGTTGTATCCGGACCAGTAAGCTCGTAGTGAGGCCCAGTATCTTCATATGGGAATGCAACTTTTGTGTACCATCGTAACAGCCCATTTTCCTTCAAATTGTCCTCTGGTTGTGCATGCTGCTAGATGACTGACATTTTGCATCATGTGGAGACATTTCTCTTGCAATACATGTTCTTGCTGCATTCATCACATACAGTGTTAAGGAACAAACATAACAACTTTCATCTGATGTTCTTTCACCCACCTCTTTCATGTGCTGGTACCATGGGTTATTCTTTAAATAAACCACAATTTCAAGATATGCATTTATACCTTTATGGTTTTCTTCAGTATTTCTTTTAAATCAAAATATTCTTTTAGCTATTGTATATGATACACTATCCGTGCTTATAGTGGGGACAATATTAAGTGTTTAATTAACATACTTTATATCAGTGCCATTAATACCCTCCATGTTAGTGCCATTTTCTGCAACACTTTGCAATGCCACAATGATAAGGAGAAAAACAAAAAACATAATACCAGCTGATATAACCATCAATATCACATGAAACCCTATCATTTTTTTGGATGGTAATTAATCTCTGAAATGTTGAAGCCTTTCCATTGTATGAATATGCAAATGTATTACCTCCCTTTTTAATCAATTGTATATCAGAAATTTGAATATTGTTTCAATTAACACTCTCCAAATGATCTAACTGTTCTTGGGGTTCTCTGGGAATGTAACAATGTTTATTCCCCTTTTTAATCAATGCTGGGTACGTTTGAAAAATGTATGACAAAAGAATAACTAAGAATGCATATACCAATCTAATGATAGGTATCATGAACGCCAATCAAAAATGTGTTCTTCTTTTTCTTTTAAAACCCAAACTCTTCTCTCATTGTCTCTTTTGTCTTGTCTAGGGGAAGTGTTCCGCGATTACTGTCAATTAATCCGTTCAAAAGACAACCCTAATCTAAAAATGTTTTGCCTTCTTTATCTATGTTCTTGGTCACAGATCGCATTGTCATTCATTGCCACTTGCTTCACTCGGGGTGGGTGCAGGAGAGGTCAATGCTTCACCTTTATAGGCCTTGGTCTCATGCAGATGGATCCAAGCCCATCTGTCCTTAAGCTTTGTGACGGTAGGGCTTACTTGCTCCACCTCACGAGGTCCATTAAATCGAGGGGTATCCCAGGTACAAACACATTTACTTACTAAAACCTGGTCCCCTGGGTAAAGCACTGGTGGTTTTAATGAGTGTTCCAAACTAATAGGTATATTGTCCTCGTTGTTCACTTTTGACTCCTCCTGTTGATTTTTGATCTGTTGAAATACTTTGAGCCATCATTTTCAAATAATCATGCATTTTGTTATCTAATGCCTACGCCACACTGTGGTCATCTGTATTTGCCCGTGTTGGGATGGTGAGACCAGTTTTCATTCAGCGTCAAGTCACCAACTCAAGGGACCTTAAATGGTGATCCAAACCAGGTTAATTTCATAATGCATACAATCCAAGGGGTAGGGAATGCTGGCATCCCTTCTTTAATGTTATTTTAAGCTTTTCTATTCTCTCCTTGAGAAGGCCATTTAATTTCTCACATATCCCCTGGCTTGTTGGTGATAGGCCAAAGCAAACTTATGCTTGATTTCTAAGAGTGAGACTATATTTTCAAAAAGTTAATTTGATTGCGCTCACTGCAGCATACCACAAAAAACAGACAAGGTCCCTCCTGGAACAAGAAATCTCAGAAATCGAAGGGAAGTATAAGCAGGGATGGTCCCCCAAATCCCACTCCACCCTCCGCATAGCTCGGACTAAGCTAGAGGTCCTATATTCCGAGGAGACAGCTGGCAACCTTATGTCAGTTAAACAAGGATACTATGCCAAAAGCAACAAGGCCAACCAACTCCTAGCCAGAAAATTGGCACAGGCCCAAAAATGTAACTTTATCATAGGCCTTAAGGACTAGCATGGAGTAACCCAATATGGGGAGTGTTATAAACTCGACTTAGCACAAGGCATCTACTAGAGACCATGTCTAACCCCAGGAGATTGATTGCAGCCAGAAGAAATATATCGCAGAGGCAGCCCTGCCCCGCCTAGCCAGGGAAGAAATGGAGGCACTCAAAGCGCCTATCAGACAGGAAGAAGTACAGGCAGTAATCAAATAATTAAACCCAGGGTCCCTGGCCCTGACCGGTTCTCACCCAAATTTTATAAGCTCTTTAGCAATCAGCTTCTCTCCCCCCTAACGGCCCTTTTTTATTAATTTGGCAAAGTGGGCACTGTGACCCCCTCCATGAAGGCCTCTAGTACAATTTTATTATTAAAACCTGGCAAGGATCCTAGAGAGTATGCCTCTTACAGGCCGATCTCCCTCCTGAATATTGATGCAAATATCCACTCAAAGGTAGTAGCACATCGCCTGGCCCCACTTCTCCGTACACCAATCAATGCTGACCAGACGGGTTTTATCCAGAGGAGAAAGACAGAAGATAACCTTAGGCGGGCACTGCATTTAATCAAATCTACCACCCTGAGTGAGGGAAAGATGGCCCTATTAGAGCTGGATGCACCCAAAGCATTTGCCAAGGTGGATTGATCTTTTCTCTACCTAATGATGGAAGGTTTCAATTTCAGACCCTAATTTAGGAAGATGATAACCGCTAACTACTTTGCCGGCACCCTACTGCAGGTTAACCGGGAACGCTCACCCCCAATCCCCTTAACATGCGGTACACGTCAAGGATGCCCCTTATGTCCCCTCCTATTCACCCTCATTATGGAACCAATGGTCCAACACATGCGTGGGAACTGCTCAATTCAGAGACTAGGGGTTCTGGACACAACCCACAAGGTTTCTTTGTACGCCGATGATGTACTTCTCACTATCAGTAACATTTGCTGTTCTCTCCAAGTGGCTTTGCAAGAACTTAAGGCCATTGGTAGTATGGACAGTTTTGAAATAAACTATGGGAAATCGGTGGTGCGGGGGCTGGGGCTATCACGACTGGACATTAGCTCACCCAAAACACTCTGCCCAATTCATTGGGACACCACATCTATTGAATACTTAGGGGTCCAAATCACAGCTTCCCCAACAGATCTATGTGCCTCCAATTCCCCCCTCTCATTAAAACGCTTGAAAAGGACCTAGATAGGTTGACAAGCCAAGAGATCTCTTTAATGGGCCATATCACTGCAGTAAAAATGAACTTGCTCCATCGCTTTCTTTACTGTTGCCCATCCCTCCCGGTAACAATTCTGATAACAACACTAGAACAGCTTCAGAGTAAAGTCCTTAGATTTATATAGCGGGGGAAGAAGTCTAGAATTCCCAAGAAAGTGATATCAGGTGGCTCCCGGCTGAGGGGTTTGGGGCTACCGGACCTACGGAAATATGCAGAGGCTGCCCAGCTCACACATTTGCTCGCATGGACAGCTGAGGCTCTAGCATGCAAATGGATGGAAATTGAGCAATCCGGAAGCTCCGTCTGCCTCCTTTTCTTGCCGTTTGTCCCCCACATGACACGAAAACAATGGCTGCATCTACACTCTTCAACAAAGACTACCCTAAAATCATGGGACGAGGTACTAAAAAGGAAAAAGATTAACATGGGCATGGGCCCGCTTTCCCCAGTCTTTGGGAACCCATCTTTTACACCGGGCATGCCGACAGGGGCCTTTGGGAATTAGAAGAGAGAGGGCTTACTGACACTAGCTCAGCTATTCGAGGGGGGCCAACCACACTCATTCGAGTAGTGCAAGATGGTATACCATCTTCTGGAATCAGATAGGTTCCCATACACTCAACTACGCCACTGGATTACACACCCGGAAATTAAACGAAAAGCCACTCAAACTCTGAGCCCTCTCAAACTGACAACCCAGGAAGGCATAGGCAAGGGTGAGATCTCAAAATTGTATAAACCTTTAAGGGATGATCCGCTAACCGCCCCGCAGACCAGGTGGGAAACGGACCTGGGCTTCCAACTGGGCGACACAGACTGTCAGGATATTTGGTGTCAGATGTGTGACAAACAATGAATGCGCCTTAATATTATTGTTCCGATGGTATTATCCACCGGCGCAGATACATCACTTCCAGGCCACAATTCCCCATACTTGTGGCTCGTATTTCCACATGTGGCGGAACTGTCCCTGGATCCACTTGTTCTGGGAGGTCATCGTGTTAACTATAGCAGCTATCATAGATACCAAACATCAGGTCATCCAGTAGGCTATCCTATTGTGAGTATAAACTCACCCTGTGCCTGTAAACGGATTCCCTCCCACCACAGTCACGCTCCAAAATTTGGGCTTTACTACTTGTGTTGCTTCTTTGTCTATTTGCCATTGTGTTGCACCCATCTGTTGCATTGGGATGTATTGTATTTGTTGAGAGGGTGTCTTTTGTATTTACATAGGTGTTTGCTGTTACTGCCCCTGTAATGACTGTGTCTGCACTGGTGCTTTTTGGAATTGCTGGGGGTGTGGCAATTGTGTCTGTACTGTCACTTGCTGAAAAAGCTGTGGTTGTGGCGCATGTGCCTGATTTTGCATGTGATCTTGGGCATAATATCCTTGTGAGTCTGTATTGTATTGTGGAGCATATCCTGTCCACACTTTTGGAGATTGTCAATTCTGTTGTTGCATGCCTCCTATACTTCTACGTGTTCTAACCATGTCCTATTTTTCCAACACGTTAATGGCTGTCCACCATTAGATCCTCCACTTCCTTGAGGGTTTTGAAATTCTCCTCGTCCTCCTCCATGAGGCCCAATCCCTTTACCTCTTGGCATATAATTATACCCATTCTGATCCTGGGCATTGGATATATAATTATGCTGTGGGAATTGCACCACTTGTACCATGCTTCCTTTGTTAATTGTCAACACTGCTCCCTCTATGGTGAACTTCGATCATTTAATTTGCACCAACTTTGCCTCTTCTTGCTTTCTACCCTCAGCTTTCTTCTTGTCTTTTTATTTTAGCATTCTACAATAATTCACGATTGACAATAGTATCTCTGGCCAGGGTTATGCTTCCATACCCACCTGTTTCTTTAAGTGCCTTTGTGCTGGTTTTAGCAGTCCCTGACACAAAATGTGGTAAAATAATGTTACTGTTGCATCCCACGGTTCATGCATCTCCGAATTCCATCTGTCCTGAATCTCCCGAATAAAGGCAATGGGGTCTTCATCCTCCCTCCACTTCCTATTGCCTCAATATCTGATGTATGTTGATATTGTACTCTAAGCGCTCACCATATGTCTGCACTACAATTATTGAATGGCACTCCATCATGCACTATGTTTTGCACAGTTATTTTTCTATGCCAAATGTCATCATCTCTCTGCCCCAGGATAGCTGATAATAGGCCTTTTATATCGCCTATAGCTAACGTAATTCCTGCCGTCCTTTTCTCTAATTCTTTGATCCATTTCCCTGCAATGGAAGTCAAACACGGCACTGTGCACTTTAAATGTCCCTTATCCATCTGCGGCCATGGTATATATTGTGGTCAACCCTCCCCTTTCTCTAATAGTGGAAACTGTGAAAACCCTTGTCCTTGGTTATGCCTACCCACTCTCCTTTTTCTCCATGCATGCAGCATTATTATCACCTGCTTGTTTTGTTCCTGGCAATCCCCTTAGTCTGCTCACATAGAGCTGGGATGCAGCTGCTGTACTCTGTGATTATAATTGTGGTCGTTCAGTATATGGTATTGGTTCTGGTGTTCTTTTTATAGGTTCCTTTAAATCTAACAATTGTACCCCTTTATCTACACTTAATTCTAAATCCATATTAATTCTAAATTCATATGCACCCTCTTCATGCATCTTCTTATTGTGTTTCCTTTCCTCGTCTGACATTATTATGCCCAAACTCATGACTAGTGTCCTCTTACGCGTCATCAAGATCTAACCTATTGGAAGATAATGTTCTATTATCGTCTGCTTTGACATCATCTATGCTTCGTCCTATTTCTCTAAAGTAGGCTCCTTGTTCACTCCCTTCACTCCCCTGAACTCTTTATCCTTCCTTTTCCCTCATTTTGTTATGGGTGGTAGACAGGGCTGGTCGCTATGGCGCCGTTGGCGTGGTATGCATTACATAAGAGCACCCCTTCCCAAGATGGCGGCGTTAACATTGTTTGCCAGTTCAGATCTTCAGCAAACCAACAGGAATCTGGTCCTCCCCATCAACAGGAAACAGCATTTCCGGACTCACAACCTGCACCGCAGTGCATTGCAATGACTTTCACTGGCTACGCTTCGTGAGTTACGACATCCCGGATTCTGTAAAGATTGTTTCCTTTACTTTCTATTTCTCTCCGATCTAACTACTTTTCTGTCCTTTGCCAGCAGTGGTCTCTTATCCTCCGAACCGATCCATTGAGATCGATCGGTTCCCATTCCAAGCAAAGCCCTCACACGCCTTACCTTAGCGTAAGTGGTTGAGGATCCCCCCATATTCCAACCATTAGCTTGTTACCATTGACATTAATCTCCATTCTTTGTGCATTGCAATAGGAACATGCTCTCAGCTAAACCTTGGACTACATTTCCCAGCCTACCTCGTAGTTCCATGCAATCCTTTGCAAACCTCAGAAACACTTGTTACTCGGTAGGTTCGGATATCAAGCTTTTGTCTCTTCGGTTTCCACTTTCTTTCTTTCTCCTTATAGTTTTCTTTTATGTTTAGTACAAACCTCTGCTACATTCCACCAAGCTCAACCTACTTCTCACATACCTAAAAGTGCATGCGGCTTCTACCATCTCCATTCCATTTAAGACCACCATCTTTGAAACACAGCAGCCAGTATCGGAGTCCCAGCAAACGAGAACAACTTCATTGTCAAATCCGGCATCTTCTAATCAACACTCCCTAGCACTGACTGCGGACTCTCCACACTCCGCTCCCAAGCTTTACAGGGTTTTTTCCCCCACAAGGGTTTCCCTGGCACCTTCTCTCCACACCTGTTATCTGGGTGGGGCGAGAGGGTATCAGGTAGATTCCTCCTTTCTATTTGGGTTTCCAAAGACAAGGTATGATTTCTTTTTGTTACTTGTTGATTCACTTGCTGACTATTGTTGAGGTCTACTTCTACCTTTGTTACCGTCAGACTAATCAGTAATTTGGTTCACAGAGTTAGCAGATTACACATTTGTCTATATCATTTTCCCATGCTCGTCCATATGGTGTCCGTGTCTTCTTCTCCCCATGTTGGTGTGTCTGATAATCCTTGAAATCACTCAAGGAACGGTACTGACCTTCTCTCTTCTTCGGTTCGCTCTTGCGTTTCTATGGGTATCATGATTCTATGGCATACATATTCAATATCGTCATCTTTAAATTCCCTACTTCTGTTCCTTTCTTTCTCCTTATTTCCCTTAGTTCCTCTTCCTCTCACCTTCTTTGTAACCTACCTACTTTCAATCTTTGGGCTTCTACTTCGTCTCATTTTTCTTCTTCAACTCTCTCTTTTTCTCTTTTTTGCATCATACTTTCTTTGTTCTTCCCTTTGCTTAGATTCTTTGTCCCTTTCTTGTTTGTATAGCCTCTTTTCTTCCTTCTCCTTCCGCTACTTATCTCGCTCTTCCCATTCCTCTCTTTTTCAAACTCCATCAATACCTTTATCATCCACCTTAGGCAATATTTGTCCTCCCATCCATTCATTAGGTACTATTGTTGTACTTGTAGCTGTATTATTCCTCTTTGTTTCTCTGCCTCTTCTTCTATTTCTATATCTGCATTCTGTCTATTCCTTTTCGGTTCACGTTGTATACTTTCATCGCGTTTCTGTATTTATCTGCGTTCTCTGCTTTCATTCTCTTCCTCTATCTCTTCACTGCTATAGACAGGCGTTCGTATTGTGGATTAACATACCCCCCTGCTGCTTTTAATTCTTTTAGAAGGTCATTTTCCTTTTCTTTATCCTCTGCGCCGTGTTTCTCGGGAGGGGAAAGAGGAGCTGAAGGTCTTACATCTTCCCATTTATGCTGATTAAACATATACTCCCTATATACTGGTTCTTCTTTCTCATTCTGGTACATTTTCCAAAGCTCTAATACTGCCAATCTTTTCTCTAGCTTCTTTCCCATATGTGTAACGTGTAAATATGTTGCCAGATGAATGCCGCATTTGACAACGAACCTCCAGGACACCAGGGCATAAATGTCTTATTGGTCGTGGCCTTAATCCATTCCAAATGATACTGCCTAATTTTTGCTGCATATCTTGATAATGTTCTGCATAATGTGTGAGAGGTGTTTCTTCCATGATGACAAGTCAATTCAGACTGCCAGTACTTACCCAATTCTTTCCTCTTCTTTCTAAGTGTATTAAATATGTCGTTTTAATATATTTGAGCAGGCACCATCAATCACCGCTTGTATACTAGAAAATCAAAATATGTTCTTTACCTTTATTGATTTTTTTGGGAAAAATCTATTGACACTGTTCTTCTTGCTCCTTGGTTTACACTTTCAGTTAATAGTTCTTATATTGTTCTTTGTTTTTTAGTGTCTTCAAGCTGTCTTCTTTATTTATATGTTAGTTTTGTCTATTTCTAGCTATTTGATTGACGTCAATCCTTTGTCCAAAAAATTTAAGGAAAACATAGTTTTGTATTAATTTATTTATGCTATAATTTCTTATTTTTTGTAGTTCATTTTAAACATGTTATCCTTTATACAAACATATTATACCTTTTACATATGTGCACTTTCAAAATATATATATATATATATATATATATATATGTATATATATATATATATATATATATATTCCCCTTACGTACGTCTTTCTTTACTCTCTTAGTAAATGTAACTCTTCTCTTTTTGTTACTCCCTCTGGTAGTTTGACACATGCTCTTCTAATTGGCTCTCCCTTTAGGAATCCTTAATGCTTCGATGCTGAGCTATAGCACATGCCCTTTCTGTCCCTCTTGAGCCCATGAATTGAAGGTATTCTTACCTCTCTTCCATTTATAATCCCCAAAATCCAATTACTCTTTATGTCTCTTATATATACAACATAACACAATTACAATCCCTCCACCTCCATATTTATATCAGCTGCAATGATCTACTTACATCCGTGGCTCAGCTCGAGTCCCTCTGCATCGACTCTCCCACAATCAACCAGTTCGCCTTTCGTCTGTGGGCCACCTGCGGAGACAGGACAGGAATTTCATCAAAGGGGGACCTGTCAACGATATGTTGATCACGTGATTCTTTGCACACCACCCCGGCAGGAAACTCTGTGATCATCTGGCTTGTGGTGGGAGCCGTCGATCATCTGGGAATCTGGGTTTTAGCTCTAGGCCGATTAGACCTGAACCATCGACACTGCTACCAAATGTACTCTAGCACCTTGCCATGTCTTTGTACTAGGTGGAATTACCAACAAAATGTCTTAGACTAAATAACAGAACAGACTCAAAGAAGATGGTAAAATACTGCTTTAATCTCACTGAAGGAAAGCAGGGTAAATCATCATTCATAAAATGTATTCATGCAGGATCACAAGGTCTTCTTTGTTATACTTAGTTTATATAGTGCTAGATGCTTCATCTATGACGTCCTCCTAAGTGGCATATTACAAAAACATATCGAGGGGTGGTATTGGATTAGGGGAACATGTCTTCGATAGAATACATGAATATTAATCTCCAGTGGCAGTCCCTTGTCTGTAGGACATTCTCTGAGCTACTTCTACACACATAGCACACTGATTACAGCAAAGAAAACAGCAGCAGAATAATACTTGCAACATTGTAGGTAAAAGTGCATGGCTGGCTTTTATGATTAGTTGGCAACCCAAATCCAACTTTGGACATTTGGCTTTTCAGCAGCACGTACATAGAAATGAAACACAGCTGTATGGAGATATGTCAGCTCTCCCCTTGTTTTCCCAATTAGTCTACACTCTCTCATCGGTCCTCTGTTTGAAGACTGACCTTGCCAGTCTGCACTGTCTAGGTACACCATTATCTTAGTTTCAAGCCTAATGAATAGCCCTTGTTTGCAAGCTGTTTGTCACATGTAAAGAGACGATGAATGTGGCCATTTCAACAGTGTATTTAGCACTATTTGACAATTATGAGTGTAGTTGCTCCTCTTGGCGTTTAGAGACTTGCTCATGCTGTCCTATATAAACTTTATGCACTTTCAATTGTCAAATACTTGGCACACGTAAATGTTCTTGTTCCTCCTAATCTAGAGAAATATGTCCTGTGGTCTGCTCATTGGACTCCCTTCGTACTTTGCTTTCGTCTCTGGAAATAGCATCGCTGGTCCTAGGCCAATGTACTCCTCTATTTTGGAAGGGAAAACCAACCTCTTCATTGTCTTTTCACTTGAGAATCCTGGGCTCGTGTTTTGAGGTAACTGGGTTCATTGACATAAGCCGTTGTCCATCTTCTTCTAATGGTCATCCTAAACGTTGAATATGTGCATAATAAAGCTTCTATATGTTCTTTCTACCTTGCGTTACAGCATATTTAAGCAATAAGCCCCGAGACGCGGGTGCATTACCGAGTCAGGTAAAGCCCCAGGCCCATAGTCACAGGCTTGAGTGAAACGAGGGCCGTAACGAAGGCACCAGGGCTTTATGAGACTTGCCGCAATGTTGAGGGGTGTATTGCTATTAGTACCCTGACCTGTAAGACCGGGGTACTAAGAGCATTGTTTTTCTGTTCCGAAACATTGGTTAAAAAATGGCCACCAGGGAAGGTAAAACAGAGTCCGTTTTCCCTTTGCATGGCGGCCATTCAAAATAAATAGAAAAAGGTAAACAAATGAAAATGGCCACCAGCACAGGAAGCACCTCAAAAACCATCTCTTTGCTTCTGCTTTTTCTCCTCCTCTCCGCTGCTGACTTCCAAGCTGAAACTGAAACTGCACTGGTTACCTGGCTACCCTCTGATCTCGGGCCCAGGTCCCCTCCCCCTCTTTATCCCGCCAGTCGCACGCCTGATGCAGAAGTCAGCCAACGCAGGATTGGCCAGCTCCTTGCAGATTTGAAAGAGTTTGGCCGAGTTGTTAGATACCGCAGAGCCGCAGGCTTGGATGTGGGCTCTCTACTTAGTGTGGACACAGAGCCAATATTGCCTTCGGAGCAGGTGGCAGGCCAGTTTGTCAGAGGATGCACAAGCCATTTCCTCTCAGCCAACCTGCACTTGCGTTTAAGGGTGACAAGGTCAAAGTTGTAACTGGGAGTTGCACTTGGCTTTGGGCTTCAAGTGGCTCCTCATGACACGGGCATGAACATCAAGAGTATCAGAGATAGAAGAATGGAGCATGGAAAGGGCTGTGTCAGGATATGAGTCAGCCAGAGGTGGAGGAGCAGGAGAGAAAATGGCGGCAAAAGCCTCAACTGACACACGCTTCATGGGTCGGATGACCAAGAAGTAGGTGGCAGTGCAGGAGTTGGCTTGGCCTGAGGGGTAGAGAGGGAGAGATGGGAGGAAAGGAGAAAGTGATCACTCCAGGAGAGAGGAGTGATGAGAGGGATGGAGAGGGGGAGGTCTGAGGCGATCAGAACATCAAGAGTATGCCCTGCAGAGTGAATCGGGCCAGAGGGAAGAATAGAAAGAGAGAGAGTCGCAGAGGTCGCGAAAGAGTCCAGAGGAGGGACAGGAAGCATACAGGTGGCTGTTGAAGTCTCCAAGGAGGAGGAGTTTAGTGGTCGAGGCCAGGAGGGGGGAGGAGAGGTCCACCCACTCAGAGAGAAAAGAGGTGATCTGGCCAGGTGGCCAATAGATAATAGCCATGGTAAGAGAGTGGCCCGGAGAGAGAGAAAGCCTGCAGACAAGGCATTCAAAACAAGATTAGGCCTGCGTAGGAACGACAGAGGCAGGAATCCACTCCGGGAAGATCAAGGCTACACCCCCCACAGATAGGTTGGATATGGGCATTGAGAGGATCTTGTTGCCATCAGGGAGGAGAGTGTCAAAGCTTGTGACAGAGCTGGCCATGAACCATGTCTCAGTGAGACCGAGGACATCAAGGTTGAGTTCTTCCAAGAGATGGCAGATGTCAGAGGAGTGTTTGACGGCTGAGTGAGAGTTGAGAGTATCAATATGGAGAAGGTTGCATACCTTGAATGACTTCCAGGGAGGGGTACACATTAGAGGTACACCCTACAGAGGTGAAATACGGGCTCGAGGGAGGGCAGAAAAGGAGGGAGGAGAGGGCAAGGTAACCAAGGTGGAGGCAGAGGGGGGAGTCAAGGAAGCCAAGGAAGGGAGAGAAGGGACAGCAGGAGAAGAAAGGAAATTGATGAGTACTGTGGGAGGGGCTAAGAAGCGCTGAGTGGGCAAGCAAACTCCACAACTTCTTAGACAGGATGGTGAAACTTCTGCGCTCACTGTCTACGTCGCAGACCCCTTCATCGCCAATCATGTGCGTAGTTCAACACTGCGGCCTTGTCCTGTGAGGGCTTTGCCGCAGGCGGTCTGAACCTCAGGTTTTATAGGCTCAGTAGCGTGGGTGTTACGTTTAAATTGGGCAGCATCTCCTGCGAACCTGCATTGTTCAACACCACGGCTTTGTCCTGTGAGGGCTTTGCTGCACAGGGTCTGAACCTCAGATTTTATATGCTCAGTAGCGTGGATGTAAAAACGTGTTACGTGTAAATCGGCAGTGTCTCCTGCGAACCTGCGTCGTTCAATACTGCGGCCTGGTTTCTGTGAGGACAATTACCAAGAGGATGTTAAATCCATCAATAAAATGTATGTACTGGTCCAATCGGGGATGGCCAACAATGGCTTGGCTCTTAATACAGACAAAACAGAATGAATGGTTTTTGGTGCCAAAATTTGCAAAATGGGAAATAAAGTCAAAACACTTCGAGTATACTTCGATCGAAACCTAAATAAGCAGGCCCCCGTGAGTAGTTTAGTGTCCTCTACAGCATACAACATCAAGTTACTTGTACAGTTACGTCCATACATATCTAGAGCTAACTGTGAGACAGTGGCATGAGCAATAATTGGCTCTGAAATTGACTATTGTGGCAGTCTACTGGTTGGCATATTTAGGTCTGAGTGCAACAGGCTGCAGACTATACAGAATAGCGCAGTAAGAGTGATTACTGGCAGTAAGAGTGATTACTGGCCTCAACAGGAGAGATATTGGCCCTCATTCCAACCCAGGCGTTAAGGGTTTAACGGCGCCGTTGGCGCCATTAACCCTTAACGCCTGATTTCCACCTTAACGCCTGCTTTTAGCAGGCGTTAAGTACCAAGGCGCTAAGCGTCCTTGGCGCTAATTACGGCACCGTAATTTACGGTGCCGTAATTAGCGCCTTCCCCACTCCCATTATGCCCTATGGGGCAAAAATGGGGAAGGGTAAATGGGGATTGGGGATTTACCGCCCCACTCATCTTGGAATGGGGCGGTAAATCCGCCATCCACCATGGTGTAAACGCAGTTTACACCATGGTGGTAAAGTAGCAAACTTACCACCTGGGTTGGAATGAGGGCCATTGTGTCGAAGGCCTGACGCAGTTTGCACTGGCTCCCTATTGAGGCAAGAATTGATTTCTGGCTTTTGCTTACTGTGCATAAATGCCTGATGGGGTCCAGCCCACTATAACTGAGCAAGGCATTGGTAACTAAATCCAGTACTCGCACTCTTAGATCAAACAATACTAACCAAACCCAAACACCCACTTTTAAAGTGCGCCTTTTCAGTGGCTAGCACGCAGGCTTGGAATGCCACCCCGCCTGATTTTAGGGAGCTTAAATCAAACTGCTATGTTTAGAAAGAATCTGAAGACTCTGCTGTTTAGGTAACCTGTTCCCGTGTTTTCTTCTTCCTAAAATAGGGACTTATTCCTGAATTCCTTTGTTGCCTATATATGTTGTATGTTTGTTTGCGCCCGTAAGCCTCCGAGTCAGTGGTGCACGTCATAAGTAAGAAGTAAAGTTGTAATATTCTTGAACGGAAGAACATTATTTCATGAATATGTATTTTTGTTTTGAAAAATGTGATTTGTACACCTTTCATTTGCATCTAGATGAAAGATAATGCTTCAATGTGTAAATGCATAGGAGTGGTTCAGAAAAAAGTCCTATTCATTTCCAGTGGTGTAATGGACTGTGTTTTAAATTAGAGTTATCGAGTTGGCAGGCAGACTGTTTTTCGGGGTTTTATGTTGAACTGCAGCACACTCAGTATGCCAGCACCTCTGATTTCATTGGCTAACAAGGATTTTCTTTGTTGTCATGGTGTATTTGTAAAGCAGCTTTAATTGCACTTTTGAATAATTATGTCCATTAAATTATGGCCGTGTTCCAGATCCTGTCAATCCAGCATCTTAGCATCCTGCCGGTCTGCCTCAATGGCACATGCTCTTGCTAATACTTTCATCATTTAATAACCGTATTTTCATGAATGTTCGATAGTCCAGATGTATTTAAGTATTTAAGTGGTAGCCGCAAAGTACTTGATCACTACAGAAAACGGAAAGCTATTTGTCTGTGATATTAAAACAAAAAGTATTAAAAGGTTTAGTAATGTTTGAAGTAGATGAATTACAGAATAGTTTGTTCTTTTTTAATGATATTTTGGATGTAAATGTATAGTAATGTATGAATAATACATTGAATACTTATTTTTTGTAAATAGTGTTAAAAGGTTTATTTAACCAAATGACACAATACATGTTATGTTATACATCACAACGGGATACTGACTGTCTGCATTCACCAATTCATTTCACATGCATTTATAAATTGAAATATCTCTGTGTGCACAGGCTTTATGCATTGTTTCCGCTTAAACCTCTAAGAAAGCAAATGTATTGAAACGTAAAGTAGATCCTGTCACCTTCCCACTTTCCCACTGGTCTCCTGGAGTATTGCCTGAGTGGAGTTCATATATCGTAGTATACACGGCTGGAATTCTAGACCTTGCATCCAGGTGAGAAGGCGAGCCAGTGTGTCGGGCGGGAGTTGGAAAAGGCAGGATCATGAAGGATTCAGCAGGAGGAATGACGTGGGGAATGGGTGTGCTTGTTTATGGTTGCATGGTGTGAACGCGACTTCTCTATGAGAGAGATAATGAGCATACAATTAGTGGTGTACATTGGTTAGTTATATCGCGCTTCATGCCGGACCCCAGCATCTAACCATGGGACTGGGTCTGGGTATCCAACCTGTGCTGCTCAGCGGAGAAGAGCATGCCGTCTCTGAGCTTTCCTACCGGCTATATATTGTAGGTCTCCTCTAGCTGTCATTGCTGGTACTATGACAGGAAGTGTGTCTTGTTGCATTGTGGTTTAAGATGGGCGCGCCCAGCTCAGTATAGTTTGGAACATGAGTAACGCCAATATGACTACTACAGGTAGATCCTGCGATTGACACAGCATATGTGTCTGAGGGCCCGATTCTCATCTTGGCGCAGTGAGCATGCTAAATAGCACAACTCACTGCGCCATTTCTTGACGCCCAGGCACCACTGCTATTCTCATGTGGGCCTGGGCGTCTTCGCAAAGCACGACAGTGCTTTCCTGTAATCCGCCTGTTTCTAATGGAAAGAGGCGGATTGCAGAATCTCGGCAGCTTTTTCGTTAAATAATGAGGGAATCATTATTTAACGAAAATGCTGCCGATACACCAATCTGAGCACTTTAATTTAAAGCGAGCAGCTGGCTTTGGTGTAAACGAAAGTGTTCATATACACCCGTGTGGTGTACATGAACACTTTCATTTACACCAAAGCCAGCAGCTTCAACGTTGCAGAATGTAACATTGAAGCTGCCAACGAAAGTGTTCATATACACCCGTGTGGTGTACATGAACACTTTCATTTACACCAAAGCCAGCAGCTTCAACGTTGCAGAATGTAACATTGAAACTGCTCGCATTGGTTTAAATGAAAGTGTTCATATACACCCGTGCGTGTATATGAACACTTTCATTTACACCAAAGCGAGCAGCTTCAACGTTGCAAGATGAAACGTTAAAGCTGCTTGGTTTGGTGTAAATGAAAGTGTTCATCAACACCTGTGTGTTGTATATGAACACTTTCATGTACCCAAAGGAAGCAGCTTCAACGTTGCAGCAACGTTGAAGCTGCTTGCTTTGGTGTACCAAACGTGTCCATATACAACACGGGTGTATATGGACACTTCCATTTACACCAAACAAGGCTTCTTGTGGCACTCCTCCAGTTTAACGGCACCAAAAGGGTTTTTTACAGCTCCTATACTTTTATTTTAAAAAGAAACCGTTCCGGAATGGTTTCGTTTTAAGATAAAAGTGTAGGAGGAAGTTTAAACTTGCACTTTCAGTGCAGTGCACTGAAGGTTCCCTTAAACAGTCGGCACAAGTGTTTGGGGGGGTGTATTGTGTGTTGGAGGGGACATGGTGATGGGGTTTTTGGGGAGTGGGTGCAGGGAGCAGGGAACATAGTTCCACTACTTCTTTTTGTACACTTCGACCACTGGTGTGCGCTAGTTTAGCGCACATATTAAACTGGAGGAGTGCCACAAGAATAGGCTTCCAAAAAGATAGTTTACAAATGTGGCGGTTGCTAGGTTGGTTTCCAACCCATCCTAGCAACCGCCACATGTATTTTGAAAGTGGTGCATTCCTTCCGACTTCCGAAGAATGTGCCACCTTCAGAATAGGTCTTAAGTGCCGAAAAGGTTGTTAACCCTTTTAACCTCCTTTTCTGTAGTTAACACCTTGATGAGAATGGGAGCCTGAGCCAGAAGCGAGCTTTTAAGACAGAAGAAGGCAAGGGCAGGGGGCAAGGGACCAGTCGATCCAGAGTACTGCACTTGTATGTTCACAGCCCTGTGTTGGTAAATCCGTGTACCTAATTGGTCCTGTTGTGAGAGTATGACTCATGTAGTGTGTACCCTGTTGTGTAATTTCAGTGCATCGGTCCCTCTTTTGCAATGACATCCTTGCATTAAAGATGACAGCATGGCAAACACCAAATGTGTCCCAAGGGGAAAAGGACGAGTTATACAGATCCCTGCATTCACTCAGGGACCTGCATTTGAATGTGTCGTAGGAGTGTAACAGTCCAGTTCTTGCGAGTCATAGCTCAGACCCTCTCTGTATCTTGGTGTGTAATGTGAGTATGGGTGTAATACATGTCTGTGTGCCTTTAGACAATTTGTCACTGGAAGAAAGTGGGTTTATTTATCTCGGTCATTTGCCATGTTGTGTTAAGCGGTATTTGTAAAGTGCAAGGTTTAGCATGTCTATGGCTTCATGGTGCTGACCACTGCCCAGGAGTCAGTCAAGGTGACATTTCTCTGAGGCGGGGCCGGCCTTTCTACATTCAAGGCACTTCGTAGTGTTATGTAAGGATGGCTCTGGCTCTTAGATCCAGTGGCTTTACGACTTTTCACAACAAATGAGATCATTAGCACAGTTGTGCTAAAAACAATATGAAATATGTTGCATGCAATGTGCCAGTTGGAAATATTTTTTTTTAAAGTAATTAAGTGATTTTCAAATAATCTTGGTGTTCAGAATAACCATAGGCCCTTGCATATGGCAATTAATGATTTACATTGATGTCCAGATCAATGAGTTAGACATATCTGACAAGATAGATGGGCAGGGATATAGCTTCGTATTATTGCTACCCCTGAGCTACAAAACTGAAAGGACTTAACATTTCAGACAAATTAAGACTTCAGTAGAAAGTTAAATCCATCAAATCCTTTGTTTATGGATAACCTTAGTGAGGTGGCACATTTCTCTTTTTATACCTGTACGGAATAGGAAAACTCTTCCATAAACCTCAACCCTTCTTTCCATATGTGCTACTGTACTTGACGGGAGACCTCTGTACATCGTACACATTTTAGTTTGAGCTATTCAGTGGCACTGAAAGCGCCACCTTTAAGCCACAACTATTGTCATTAACATAATAGCTTTAAGATAAGATAAGAGCTTGAAATAGGGGCAGTCAATGAGGGTCTCTAATGCTTTTCAATGCAGATGACATATGAGGATGGATTTGTGTTGTTTGGTTATGTGTCCCACCCATTGGACTCGCCTCTCTGGGTCAATCTATATGATTGTCCTCCCATTCTACCCATCTTCCTTCAAACCACACCCCTTTTTGCATTCTTTGCCATGCTGAATTTCTCTGCCATATTTTTTGCCTACAGAGCCGCCATCTTGAAATGTAGCCGTTAACAATTTTATGTTGATATGTCACATTGAAACTCAGAATATAACGTTTTGATAAAAGTAACATACAATGGCACAGTTTTTAGTATCATTTTGATTTCATTGTAAAAAATGAATCCATTATACGCATTTTAATAAAAAGGATATATTTATCAAAATTAATTTTATAATCATTAAAAAACTTTAAAAACAATAGTTATTTCTCCATAGGTCTGCTTATAAGGCAGGAAGAAGTCACCGCTGTAAGATGGTTGCTTGATTTATCATCATCTCCATCTAGGGGTGGCACTGCTGCTTCCTACTGGGAACTCTGAGCTCGCATGTAGGAATTATTCTCTATAGTGCGTTACAAATAAGTCACGTGATGAGGATGCTTGTGGCTGCATTACATGAAGAGGGCTGCCCTTGTTATAGGTATAAGTCACTAATGCCTGGCCATGGTGCCTTTGTTGGGGGTGGGGCCCTCCTTTGCACAAAACGTTTCCATTCCATCTAGCAAGAGTGCATCACGTGAAACACCTCACACATTGACAAACAGGAGGGTGGAGCGGCCCAGCCAACCTGTGAACGACTATCGCTTGGCATTCCGGTATATGTGGTTTTGCTATTCTTACTGTTAAGGCGGGAGGGCCAGAAGTAGAATTCAAAGTGAGTTAAAAGCCAGGCATTTATTTAATCTTTAGTTTGTATGTAGCCTATTAGAAAGTGTCACAAGCTCACTTTCACATTTAAAAATTCCCTAAAAGCCTCTAGGAGCTTTCTGTCAGTCACACATTTTTCTCTTAGTTCACACTTAACCACACACTTTTTCCTTAATAGTGGACATATGTCGTGGCTTCTCTTTACACAAATGAGGCTATGGGCCTCATTACGAGTCCGCCGACCCGGATTTAACGCCACCGGTAAAACCATACCGGGGTCGTTTCCGTGCAATCATGACCCACGGACCCGGAAAAACCACCATCACAAACCGCTGCCGCGTAGTTAAGGGATCCGTAGAATGCGACAGCGGCGAAACCACCCAGTTACCGGCAACACGAAACACCATGGGCATCACGAGTACCACGGACATGGAAACACCGCCACAAAAATGGCGGAAAAACAGTGGGCACGGAGGTGGTATCGGCGCCACCGCGAACATGACGTTAAACAGTACCAGGTGAGGTGAATCAGGCCACAGGTGCCTCAAATGAGTCCAGCCGGACCCAGCAGGTCACTGGGAGGCTACAAAAGGGCCAAACCCACACCCAGGCCAACTCCAAACACAACAATGCAGGCAGCAGCAGCATTGGGACTGGGACTATTGAACCTACAGGCAGCAGTGCACATGGTGGCAGCAATGAGGCAGAGGAGGATGAGGCGGATGAGGAGGAGGCGCAGGCGTCATTTAGCAAATCCTGCACCCATGCCAAACGCAGCCTGCAATACCCAACATCAGGGCCTCACCCTGGAACCTGACCCCAGGACAGATCCACACATTATACCGGCTGGACCATCCAACAATATGTATATCACTGCCATGATTGAGGACATCAGCAGCCACATTGCCATCTCGACCGCAACCCCCCCCCTCCTGAAGGTGGTGTCAGTACTGCATTTCCTAGGCACCGGAACTTATCAGCACACAGTTCACTCGGCAATGCTGGACTGCACACTGTTCCCTTCCCTGACATGGCGTGCCAGGGTGAGAATTGTGGCCACAAATCGTCCAATCGACCTGGTGAGCCGATGCACCGACTTGGCATTGCTCTCCCGCTGCAGCCTGGCCTCCTCCCGCTGCAGCCTGGCCTCCTCCCGCTGATGCATGGCCTCCTCACGCTGCAGCCTGGCCTCCTCCAGCTGTCTTTCCACCAGCTGTGTCAGGGTGGCCTGTTGTTGCTCGATGTGCTGCAATCGTGTACATAGCTCGGCCATGGATGGAGTTGGGGAGCGCATGGGGCTGTGCAGTTCTGGGGGGCTGAACTGTAGGCCATGGATGGGTGACAGGCCATCCATGTTGTCCCCCTCACCCTGTTGTACTTCTTCGGCCTGCATGGCCGGGGCACTCCCATCACTTGATTCAGCCTCCTCAGCTGTGCAGATGGGTTGCGAATCATCATCCAGGGCCATGGTGGGTGGCTGCATGGGGATGGTGTCGTCTGCTGGTGTCCCTGCTGCAGCCGGTGTGCCTGATGTTGCCGGTGTGCCTACTGCTGCCGGTGTGCCTGATGTTGACGGTGTGCCTGCTGCAGCCTGTGTGCCTGATGTTGCTGGTGTGCCTGGTTCTGCCGGTGCCTGTGTGCCAGAGCAGCTCGCATCATCCTCCTGGACATGAGTGCTGTGTTGTGCGCCTGCAGGTTGCTGCTGCGTAGCCTCTTGTCCATCATTGCTGACACTTGTCACAACTGTGGGGATACAGAGGGCATGCGGTTAGTTGTGTGGTGTTACGTAATGTGTCCATCACATGCATCAAACATCACAATCCATGTCCACTTGCAATTCAACACTTTTGACTATTGATACACACAGGTGTGTGTCTCTGCTTCCAGTCAGACACACACTGTGTGAATTTTGAGGGGTCGTGCTTTGGGGATGTGATACTTGTCGTTTGGCCAGTCAGTGGGTCCATTGGGTCACTCCTGCCCTGTTCGGGGGGGGCATTGGGAGTGGGTCCATTGGGTCACTCCCAATCACACGTATTTCTTTGTACTCTGTGCACTTACTAGCATCTGCAGGTGGGCTCACTCCTGCCACTGCCTCTCCTATGCCGTGGATGCCTTCGAGGTGCAAGACACTGCTGCAGTGCTCCTCCCATGATTGCAGCTTCAGAGGGGATGCAGGGCCTCCACCAGTACCAGTGCTGTGTTGGCAGTGTGCTGTGATGAGGTTGCGCACCCGGAGCCTGAGGTCATCCCACCTCTTGTGGCACTCCTTCATTGAGCGTTGTGGTCACGCCGACCACTGTGCACTTGCGTGCTGCCTCCGCCTACACCTCCTTGCAGCGTTGCTGAGTAGTGCACCGCTGATCTGCACTAAAGAGCATTTCGGCATTCTCAACAATGTGCTCCACCAGTACTGTGAGCTCAGCCTCACTGAAGCGCTGCTTTCTCTGTCTGTGTGCTGGTATCCTGGATGCCATGATGGTGTTAGATGGTTTGTCAGTCTCAGGGAGGTGATCTGACCTATGGTGTCTGAGGATGGCAGTGGATTGTGCTTTTATATAATGGCCGCCTCTCTGTTTTCGTTTTTTTACCCGCGGTCATGGTATTTCCGCTTCCAGTGTTTCCGTGTCGGTGGGGGCGGACACGATTCTAGCGCTGTTTTCTGTGGTGCTAAGTCCGCGCGCGTAGGTGTTTACGTGACGGCGGTGACTCTGTTTCCACCTCGGTGTGTTTCGCTCGACCCACGTGCCGTAATCTGCCCTTCTTTCTGTAACCTTGCGGTCGTGGAAGCGGAGTCACTGTCGACACGGAATCACCGCATCCCAGCAGGGCGGACTCGTAATGAGGCCCTATGCCAGCTTTATGACAAAACACCTTCAACACAAACGTGAGCTACGTTTTTATTGTGGATACCACCAAAAATTAGGCAGCACTTTTGTGAGTTTATATAATAATTATTTGCATGATGGATGTATGTATAATTAAGTAGACAATGCTTAAACGTGGCCTTCTGTTTTGTTGTAATATTGTGCCCTTATTGCTATATTGTGCATTGAGACGGAAACAGACTTAATGTGTGTGTGTGTGTATGTTTTCCAAAATAGACTGGCTCCTCCCCAGCATGGACAAAGATTCTCCAAATACCACCCACGGGGTACATTTATTCAAATCACTCACATATTTGCATTTGGAATAGAGAAGTGGACAAATAATAAATACATTAAATAACAGTTATGAATTCAGTAACCAACCCTCTTCTGCCCTGGGCCTCTAGAGATTCCTTTTCCAAGCGTGGCAGATGTAGTAGGTCTCCAACTTTACCCCACCCCATACTTTGATAGACTGGTGGAGCAGTCAACACAACTCACTACTAAAACTCTGAGCCATTATCTTTTGCTGACATGGACTTCTGTGCCAGTGATTCTCGGCGTTTATCCCATTAACTTTGATTACTGTGTCTCGCTAATTGTCACAGAGGAGAAATGTCATAAGAGATACACATTTTGTAGGTGTGCTTTAGTTATTTGCCCACCCATTGATTGTCCATGGCCATGTGTTATGTCCTGTGTCTCTTTGCTCTGACCCTGTGTAGAGGCATGCTTAATGGAATGCCTGATGTAATGCCTGGTGGAATGTTAGCTGTGGAATGTTGTGGTGTGAGTGCCCCGGGTGTGTTCCATGAGATTCAGTTAGAGCGAGCTAGCTGTGAGAGTGGAGGCCGGTGGATGTCTTCTTATGTATCCTTCTTGTACCTTCTACTTACCTACCCATGAACTCTCTCTTGTGTCACCTTGTAATCCGGAACCTAGTTAAGAAGCTTGCTCCCTAACTGTGGATCTCGAGTACTTCTTTCAGCACAAAAGTACATCTTAACACCATGCTAATCCCTATGTCACTCCCATCCAATTCCTGCCCCTCTATTCACACCTCCTCATGGGCCCACTTTGAGCTTGCTTTATTCAATCCTTACCATCAAACCTGGCGCTCAAAGTGCCTGCCAGTGTTTCTTCAAAGCAGTCATCTGAGTTTTAATGACTTAATTGGAGTAGCAAATGTGCTAATACTGTAATAAAATGTCTTAACCAGGTCTACCTTCAGCCACTACATTTATAAGCACCAATCGTGTCCTTCACTTTACTGAAGTCATGTTAAAAGCAAGCATTGGCAAAGCCACCAGTTGTGGCTTGTGTATACAAATTTGGCATTTACCAGGAACTGCTATTAAAGGTGCAGATGCTCACACTATGTTTCACCTTACTACCATCAATGGCCAGTTAATACCACTGTGGCAATGCCTCACAAGTGCTCTTTACATCCCTACACAAATGCCCAAACTGTTGGCATTGGCAATGCCTATTTTGTGTTGAATGTGGCATCTCTCCTGAACATCTTAACAGTATTTTGAAATGCCTTAAAGGCTGTGTGTAACAATGCAACACCAATCCCTACAACATGCTTCAAGACATCTTGCTAGGCACGTAAATAGAGTTGTGCACTAAAGCCTTCATTGAATTCAGGTATTTACAGAGAACGTTCAGATCTTACTATGGAAAATACAGTCAAAACGTGAAATACCAATACAATCGAACATGAATTTAGGAAAAAAATGTGTGTCAGCAGGTACGACATATTTAATACACCTATAATGTACAAGCAAACAATTGTGAATATTATTCTGTAAAAGTTGTTTATTATCTATCTCCACTAATATCTGAATGCAAACAATGACCAACCGATAATGCATTACACGCTCTAAGCAATGGTGTTCATTAAGTGTCACTTCATTGCTGAGCACTGAAAGAAGAGTAGGCAGGGTTCTTATATAACAAGATAGCAACACAGTACAATCAATGTCGAAAGTGAATAAAGACCTAACAATCTTAAAGTAAGCTACCATTAATAAAAACATAAATTACACTTTAGAAAAACATTGCTTGAAAGGTCTTTTGTTTGTGTTGCATCTTTAATGTACTGCTCCTTTGAACCAACTTCTTACACAGGGAACTGTTTTTTTTCAATTTACAACATCATTGGGAATGCAAATACAAACCACTAACATTTCCAGCAATTCAATCAAGTCAAACTGTATGCGTGTTTCTCCAAATAGGAAGTTCTAATATGTGTGTAATTGCATCTATAGAAACGAAAACAAATACAAATGATGGTAGTCAACGGTTGGCCTTTGAACAGGCAGGAGAGGCTCAGGCGTATTGACACAATACTTTGTAACTTGGATAATTTAGGTTAGAGGAGAATGACACTGATATTAGGGTTACGATTGAGTTAGAGATATAGGCTATACTGTGTTGTGGGGTGTTTTTATTAGGGAAGACGATTTGTAGGTAGGTGTGAGGGGAAGAACACCACATGTTCGTGTTGTAGGTGTAGAAATAATCCAAAGCACTGAACCCCATGTGTATTTAGTAGTAAGTGAAGGTAAAAGGAGAAAACACTGATCTTGCCACATGTATTTAGCAGTTAGACTAGCAAGCCTAAACACTGACATTTCCATGTGCAATTAGCATATGAAGGAGGAGGGCAAAGCCCTGAGAACCCTGTGTACATTTAATAGAGGGGGTGCACAGCCAAATCACTGAGAAACCTGTATGCATTTAATAGGTGACGTAGAAGGTCAAAGCACTGATGCAAATTGCATTTTGTAGATGGAGGGGAAGACAAAGGTAAGGAGAATCCCATGTATGTGGTATAGGCTGATGAGAAGGCCAACGGACTGAAGACCCCACATGCATTTTTGGTAGTAGAATGCCTAACCTCTGAGAATACCACATGGATTTTGTTGACACAGGATTCAGCAGAACAGTGTGAACCTCCCAATGCATTTAGAAGGCAGAGGAGTTAGCTAAAGCGTTGATAACCTGATGTGCATTTAGTAGGGAGTGGAGTTGGCTTAAGTTATGACAACTTCATGTACACTTTGCTTGTGGAGGCAAGGACCAAAGGAGAGAGAACACCATGTCCATGATGTAGGATCATTTAGAAGGAGAATGCAACATCATTGACAATTGCACAATTAATTAAAGGCACCGAGGAAAGTAAAATCACTGATCACACCATGTGCCTTTAGCAAGCAGAGGAGAAAGTCAACCTACTGAGATCCCCTATATATTTAGTAGGTAGAAAAGGTGGCCAAAACAGGGAGAATCCTTTATATATGTTGCAGGTTGAGGAAAGAGCCAACGCATTGGTAACCTGAGGTGCTTATTGTATGCATATGAGGACAAATCCCTGAGAAACCCACATGTATTCAGTAAGCAGAGTAGCAGGACAAAACAGGAAGAACATCACATGAATGTTGAAGTAGGAGGGGAAGACCAAATCACATAGAACCTTCCATGCATTTAGTAGGTGGCATAGTTGAACAAAGGACTGAAAACCCCACATTAAATTAGTTTGCAGAGGAGAAAGCCAAAGCAGGGAGAACCCATTAAGAACTGAGCAGTTTTTGAAGGCAAAAGCACCGTGAACTCCACATGAATCTAGTAGGAGAAGGAACAACAATGAAAATTGCATATGCATTTTATAGGTGCAAAAGAAAGCTGTAGCGTTGAGCAGTCCACGCTCATTTAGGAGGCGGAGGAAAGTAAAGCACTGAAAACTGAACATTCATTTAGTGGGTTGACCAGAATGCCAAAAACAGGGAGAACCCTTCTGCACATATTGTAGGCTCAGGAAAAGACCAAAACATGGATAACCTAAGGTGCATTTAATAGGAATAGAAGGACAATGGACTGAAAATCACAGGCACATTTAGTATGCAGAGAAGAAGGCCACAATAATGAGATCAGCAAGTGCATTTAATAGCCATAGGAGAAACACAAAACAACCACATGTATTTAGTGGGCACGGATAGGAGAAGCCAAAAGCACAGATATCTCTACATGTATAGTAGGTGAAGGACAATGCACTGACAACCTAATTTGCATTTTCTAGGCATAGGAGAAGGTTAAAGCATTGACAATTGAGGTGCATTTAAAAGGTATAGCAGAAGGCCTAAGCACTTACAACCCACATATGTTTAGTAGATGTAAGAGAGGGTCAACGTAGTGATAACCCCAATGTGCATTTAGCAGGCGGAGAACAGGCTCAAATCACTGATACCCTGTGTGCACTAAGTAGACAAAGAAGAAGGCCAAATAACAAATAAAAGTAAATTCAGTAGACAGAGGAATAGTCCAAAGCATTGCGAACCCCACATGGCTTTAATTAGTGGAGAACAAGGACAGAGCATGGAACATTCTATGGGCTTTTGAAAGGCAGAGCAGAAGGTCAAATGAGGGACAGCATAATTTGCATTTCATAGGCTGTTGAGAAAGGACAAAGCAGAGAGAAGCCCAACATGCATTTGACAGGTATGGGAGAAGGTCAGAACACTGAGGCTACACATGCACATCTAGTTGGCTTATTAGAACAAATACATGATAAAAACCCCACATACATTGAGTAGGGAGAGGAGGAGAAGGTAAAGAAGGGGAGAATCCTATTTGCATTGTGTACGCTATGGAGAAGACCAAAGCAGAGTGAACACCCACATGCATTTAGTAGGCTGTGAAGAAAGTAAAAACACTGAGTACCACATGTTCATCTAATTGGTGGAGGAGACAGTAAAACCACTTAAAACCCTGTGTGAAATTATAAGAAGAAGCCCCATCAGGATGCCCTACGTGTACTTATGAGGAGTAGAAGAACCCTGAAACGGGGTTAGGCTCCCTGCTTACTGAAGGGCAGTATGACATCAAATTAACATGTTTGAATCTGTTGTAGTGCCCAAGCTTGGTAGGGGACATAAAAAGAGCTGTGGGGTTGTATTGGTTGCCCATTTGCACCTGCTACAGTAGTCAATGGTTGTTTTAGAGAAGGACAAATAGTTGTTGGGTCTCTAATATGGCTCCTGGCCAATCTGTACTTGCAGAACTCTTCCTATTCAAAGAACAAGGGCATCTGTCACAAGTCTGTCTGGTGCATTGGGAGCAAAAAAGAATTGTGCATGCATTGTCTTTGCACATGCATAAGGTGCAAGAGGATGCCTTTCAGGGGATGCAGGAGAAAGTTGATCTCCAATCAAGTGAGGTATAAGCGGGCGAAGAGCTGACATAAACTTAGTAACAAAGAGAGAAATCCACAGATTGGTAAAATTTGGTGATTCCAGAATTTTCACTATACATAGCATGAGAATAATTATTCACCATTCAATGATTGAAGATCAAGACTCGAATAAATCGACCTTGATGATAGCACAGGTAGCACAGGAGACCAAGAAAAAGAACATAAAGGTGCAATCATTGATAAACCCATGCAATTGTAGAGTGCAAGCACTGTGCACAGGAATCAAGCTTCAAGCCCTCCTTTTGTGCCAGGGTACAGTACTTTCCAAAAACTGTTAAAAAACACCAGCGGTAGCACACATTTTCTCACAGTCACTGCAGCCACAATGGTGCTTCAGTCAACAGTACAGTTGCAGCCCATCACTATGGGTGGGGGGTGCCACTGACTTGTGAAAGTAAGTGTCCCCCATATGGCATTAACTCCCCTTAATGAGAGGCAATAAAGGACACACCCCAGGAGGGAATGAGACCAGGACCAAGTGCGGGTGAAGTAAAAGGATTTTTATATAAATTGCTATAGGGCATGCAAAGGACTCTGCAAGCTCTGAGAGTGCTCTGTCTGACAATAGCAAAGACAGTCATATTTATTACAAAAACAGGTCATACATCCTGTAAGCTATAGGGGGCACATAGTCTCAGGGATTGGGTGGCGTTGACTAAACTATAGGCGATGTATCGAACAGCTGCTCCAGGATTGGTGGACATCTGCATGGTGGCAACGTGGGGTGGACTGGTCAGCTGTGCTCGTCGGGGTGGAGCTGCCAGGCCGGACATAGTCTGTGTCGATGATTGGTGGCTGCACTAGCGCTTTGCCCTTGTGACCACACACACATCACTTTACACAATTCCAGTTGTCCTGCAAATCCTACAATACGTTAATCTACAGTCAAGTGGGAGACAGAAAAGGCGGCATGCAATGTGAAGCTTCACCAATACATCAGTGTAAAATTACTCTTGATCTAATGACCAGGTCTCACAAGTCCAGGAGTCTTTTCAGAGGGCATGGGGTGAGCCACCTTGCCATTCTGTTCTGTTAGATGTGGTGAGGGATTGCTTTATGACATGTTAGTACAGGGGTGAATAACTGTCTCTATGGCCCATTAACTTGGGGTGAACTAGAGTACTTTTGGATCAGTAAGGGCACATGTCTGGCCCCTCAAAGGCGGTGGGATTTAGGACCAGGTAACACATAATTCACCTGACGAAGCCATGGCGGCCTCTGACATGGGGGAGGTAAATACTTGAAGCGGGTCAAACAAAAATGTGGGGAGGCGAGGTTGTGCTGTTCGAACACCAGCAAGCCCTAGCGGGCCTTGGCGGGAGGAGGGAGAGATGGCCTTGTAACTCCGAGCGACTCTCTATTCAATAGGCTGCTCAATATACAATAAGAGGAGACAGATGCTAAAGTTAGTAGCATTAGGATGATTACATATTTCGAACGTTTACTAATTCGTATATGTCTTTATTCATAACACTGGAGGTTGGCAGTAGCACACGCAATACATAACTTTAGCTGAACACATACTGATAATTCACAGGACAGGCGGATGATTAACAGGTAGCATCAGGTTGGGTTGTGTACTCAGGAGCATGTAAGCAATATGTTCGTTTACATTTTCGTTTATAGGAAAACTATCTCAACACCTTTTTCGAACTGTCATGCACTTTTGATCGTGTTTTACTACATTATACACACGCATTCTATGTATTGCTTTTCGCTTTATCCTTTGTACATTAGCAGCAATTATTAGTTAGCACAAGGTGGGATCTATCGAGAGCTTACATTAAACCTTCAGGGCACATGGTGTCTTGTGGCGGCCAGGGGTCATCCTCGCTTTAATGACTTTATAAGTTTTATCCTTTTCCAACACCCATTTTAGCATTTGTAAACAACCTTGTTAACCGTTGGGGTTTGGTATGCGTATTTAGCACTTCACCTGGGGGATCTGGGCAGGGGTTCATGGAGGTAGGTCATGGACACCATATATTTTAAATGTTCGGGGTTAGATGCGGGGTCGTGGCTTGTCTGATTGGGATGGTTCTTGTTATTTTCCAGACTCCAGCTACAAGTCAGGTCACTTCTAGGGCAGTGATGAACTGCAGAAGGTAAACGATACAGAGTTTATTCTGATACTTGTTTGTGTATGGTTGCTCGTGACAACGGCCCTTCAGCGTATCTTCCATGGGGTGGAGGCGCAGGGGAAGTGCGAGGCTCTCTGTGCGCGGTCAGCGGGGGCCAAGCCGCAGCTTCGGCCCTCAAGCTATTTCACTTGGGCACGGGTCAGGATATCTAAAATGGAGTCTTGGCGTTTGCAAAATGGCATCTATGTTGTGTTATACCACGGATCGTGTGTCCTCACGCGTCGGTCAGCAGCCACCCTGCCTCCCGGGCCCAAGGGCATGGGGGGCCGCCGACAAGTCATGAGCCTCACGAAGGTGGGCAATGTGGAGGAGGGGGGGCCTACATCCCTGTCCTCCCATACATTTCCCCCCTCTTGCCTGAGTTAACTGTGTGTTTTATTTGCATGGGGGAATGTGCTGTCTGCCTCCTATCGGGGGCATGTCCCCTGCTAAGCATTTATTTTTCATTTGAATGCACAGCCCTTTGGACTCCACAACATACACAGTGCAAAGTAATGAGAGGCGGCAGACTTTCAGAAGCCTGGCGTCACAACCTTCCATCATTGCACAGATAGGCGGACTGTCAGTCATCATTTTCATGTTCTGGGGCGGAGGGGTGGCCCACCCTGCTTGGTGGTCCGGAGCATGTGGACGGTTCATGCAGGTACATGTTATTTTAATGTAGTTTGCTTGTGTGTTTGAATTGTATAAATGTATGCAGGTTGGTATGCTTGTTTTTATGCATACGTGCATGCAAGGAGTTGTCTGAATGATGTGTGAATGCATCAGTGAAAGTGTTGTATATGTGTGTCAGTTCCCACCCCCAAATATAGCAGCCCAACTCAGTAGAGCTCCACACATTTAGGAGTGGGTGTCGCTGGGGGCATGACATTCATGTTAGCTTCACCCATGATGCACAGTACCGTGCATCACAATTAAATCAAAAATGATATGTGAAGTGTTATCACATGACTAGAATAGCCTAGTCCATCATATCCTCGTAATAACACTTAGCTTTGCTTTACCCTAGATTCTAAGTAACTCTATATCAAAAGTAGTGTTACCTGTCTAGGCTGACCTCCATTGAATGCAGTCCAGTCTAGCAACATAACACATGTGTTTATGTGTTTTTACTTGGCTAGGTTGGCCTACATTCAATGTCGGCCAGTCTATCCAGTTACAAGCACTTATTTATTTATTAGTTTCTTATAACATGCTTAATACCGATACAAGGGATCTGGGATTTGAACCTCTGCTGCTCTGTGGGTTCTTGCTTCCAAGACCAGAATGTTGCCCATGTGCTATCCTCCGTTCACTTATCATGTTTGCTTTACCCGTCATCCACAATAATTGTGCAAAATTGTGGAAACATATAAGAAGCTGTTGGACATTGTTCTCCCCTTGTCTGGATTCCTGGATCACTCCAGTTCACAGCAGGCCCACTGCAGACCAGATGGTTGATTCCTGTGTTCTTGACACATGCCAAATGGGTTGTGATGATGATCCATTGCACTTCTGGCTTGGCAAATAATTGACAAATGATTAATCTATTTTGGCATCTTGACTTGTTCAATTAGCATTTGAAGGCATAGCATGCCCCTAAGCTTGGTGCAATACGAAAGTTTTCTAGTATTGACTCAATGGCTCCTCAAGTACTTAGTTTAATAAAACAATTCAGAAGCATCATATTGCCAAAACTACAGTGGGAGGAAACACCAGGCCCATCTCTTGGAAGACCACAGGGCAGATTCCACAAAAGGGTGAACATCTGTGTGCAATGAAGCTACAGTAGCAAAGATGGTGAGGCACAAGGAAAGGTGGTGGAGGATCTGTATCTGATGGTGCTGTTTGAGGCTATTACAAAAAGTACATTTCAGCCTTTTATTTCATTCAGAATTTATGTGGCTCTACCAAACCTCAGAGACCCTCTCTGAGCTCTAGTACCCTTCCCCCTCACAGACACACGCACACACAAACACTGGAGGTTCTGCCTCAATTTAGTATGTTCTACCCACCACTGGTTGCAGTCTCTGATGCTTAATAACATGTTCACAATCTGGAGGTTCTGCTTGTATTTTGGGCCCTACCTATCAGTGTAGACACTTCTGCCTGTTCAATATTATAGAGCAGCAGTCGCCATAGTGTAGTTAACGTGAGTCAGTCCAAGCCACTGGACGATTTGGACGAGGTGAAAAAAAACTTGGGCACAAAGCATTGACTTGGAACCTTTTTGTGGTTTGGGGTTTTTCTGTCTAGTAGTCATTTAAATATTTGGTGGAGAAGGGGCGCCCCTTCTCCAACATAGAAAGATAAATGTCGGGTAAAATCAGGGGTTTATAAATGAAACAGCCGCCATCTTTTTTGTTTCTAAATGCCAAAGATAGCCACAGCTATAGCCGAGGGTATAGTAAAATGAAATGCAGAAAAAGCCCATTTACAAATCAAAAAACATAAAAATGCCATCAGGGTAGAGCTAGGGGAGGGGAGTCAAGGGGACAAGGCAAGAGGAAACAAAGTGACATTTGGGAGTTGGAAGGAGTCCAGGGAGTGAGTTTTCAACACAAAGCTTTTCGGTAACTTTGGCTAGAGCTGCAAAGGGGCAGCTGGCACAGATGAGGGGGCCCTTTGTGAGGGCCGGGGGGGGGCAAAAATCATTTTTGTCTGCCATTTTTCCTGACATTGACCCTGCTTAGCTTAAAAGCGTTGATGGTGCCAGGCCCCTCAGGCCATGCTGCCTAATAAATGACCACAAGTTACAAGACCACTTGACCACTTAGAGCAACATGGCCTGAGACAGCCGGCCACTTCCTTGCTTTGAAGCGAAGCAGGGTCGGCCCCAATTATTGCATGGATGGGAGACCTGGAAGCCTAGTTTAGTATGGACTACACGTAGCTGCGAGTATAATAATAACCAATGGTATTTGTGGTTCATAGCAGCAGTTATGGAAAAAAAGGGAAACGCTAGAGTGACGTTGGAGGTGAAAATTCACCGGCCATGGCCAGTGACACAATAGGCATACAGGACCCCCATCCATGCAGAAAATGGGGCCGACGATGCTTAGCATCAAAGCGAGGAAGGGCCAGGCCCCCTCAGGCCATGTTGCCTAAGAAGACCACTTAGAGCAACATGGCATGACAGGGCGACCCCTTTCTCACTTTAAATTCAAGCAGGGTCGTTTATATTTATTTATTTATTTTAATTTTTGTAATACGTCTCATGCCTCTAGGCCTCAGGGCCCACAAAGAACAGGACAAGACAAACTACAAAAGCAGGAAACAATCATACAAGGTCAATAGAAGAGAAGGGATGGTGCATTAGTCAGGACTAGGATTAAAGATGTGAGTCTTAATGGCTTTTTTAAATGAAGAGTGGTCATTTATAAAACGTATTGAGGCAGGAAGAGAATTCCCGAGAAGTGGTTCTTGGACATCAAAACTAGTGCTACCAAAGCACACCAATTTAAATGTCGTTTGGACAAGTGTGGGTGCTATGGATGACCGAAGATACCTGGTGGATATATTACTCTTGGTACGATCAGTTAAATATTCAGGGCATGAGTGGGACAAGTATTTGTAGGCTGTTAAAATTTTGTGTGAAATCCTTTGTTTCAAGGGAAGCCAATGTAAGGCTTTCATAAACATGGAAACATGTGTGCGACGAGAAAGATCAAAAGTTGCTCATACTGCGTTATTCTGCGTGACGTAGGGCTCGAATGTTCAGAGCGGTGGTACCAGCCAACAGGCTGTAACAAT
The DNA here is from genome assembly GCF_040938575.1 of Ambystoma mexicanum. Taxonomy (NCBI): domain Eukaryota; kingdom Metazoa; phylum Chordata; class Amphibia; order Caudata; family Ambystomatidae; genus Ambystoma; species Ambystoma mexicanum. The sequence goes on along the minus strand of NC_090933.1, from coordinate 287,618,094 downwards.
GATTAAGCCTGGAATTGATTAAAGCAGTAGAAAGCAGGGTGCAGTTTTCAGTGGTGATAAAAGGACAAATATATTGTATGTGTTTGGTGATAAGACTGCATGTGGAACGGATGTATGATACATGAGGCTTCATAGATAATTCATCATCCAGGACTACGTCTAAGGTTTTGACGTTCTTGGAGACAGGAGTAGTGTGACCCGCAATTGAGAAGGTTGGGTAGTCAGATGTAAGCTTGCACCGAACTGCGTTGGTGGAAACTATCATGAGCTTGGTTGTTGCAGGTTACTCCACAGATGAGAGACAGTCCACAGTCCTTGATGCTGTGTGTTTTCTTAGTTTTAAATATCTCATAAACACACCAAAAAAACACAGCATCTACATTCTATTTTAAACTGGTATACTGTCAGTTGTTAGACGTACTGCACTAAAGGTCAAGATGTCATGAGACAGACATGAAAAGAGCTTCTATCTCTGGTTTAGAAGATGCGAATAAATGGAGTATTGCAAATCCATCTCACACATGCGAGGCAAACTAAAAAAAAACGTTTGTTATATATGCAATATGCACCGATATTGTTTAAAGATCTTCTATGTTCCCAGTGCTCCCTGGAAGCTCTGAGAGATAATTTTCTTTGCCTTTTGCTGAATTGCATCTGTAGTCTCCCAGTCAAGATGGGGCAATAATGCCGACATTTAAAACTTTTTGCATAACATGCTTCAATAAGGAATTTTATATTTGAATGACACTATGGTATGTGTACATTTCTAAGATATCTTTATAAAGCAGAGTATTGTTGAAAGCCAGACTTGGGGGAGAGGAGAGGAAATGATGAGAGGGCATGTAAGTCTTGATTATTTGCCCTGGATGTGACAAGAGAGGTTGCAATCTTGGACACTGGTGCAGTTATTTTCCCCTGATTGTGACTGTTTTTCAGGGCACAAGTAAAGAACACATGTGGGTAGACAGTGTAAACATTTTTCATAGGGCGGAAGCAACCCCTTTGGATCTTTTGAGGTTTGCAAGCTTGCTCAAGTATTTGACTACCAGGATTTTACTCATGTTGTCATGTTCCCAGTGTGGACACTTACCCATAAGTAAAACACAACATAAACGGTTCACGGGGAGCAAAGAAATGAATTGCATAGGTCAAACAAAATGACAGTAGGACATTTTTGAAAAGACATGGGAGAAGAACAATGTACTGCCTGGCCCTCAGGAAGAACACCCTAGCCCTAGCAGGGGTGCCTTTCCCTAGTAGCAGATAATGCAACGCCTATCTAAGAGGGATAGGTAGAAGAAACTGTCCCTAAACATATCCAAATTTGTATGGTAAAAACAACCCTTGTGTCCACTGCAACTCACACAGCAGAAAACGGACAGCAGCCATTTTAGAAATAATTTATCTATAAATGTAACCGATTATATCTCATAGAAGAAGCTCAATAGCTGACAAGTGGTACATAGTGCCCTGGGAATTTCCAAAGTATTTTTAATCACTCTACTAGGTACCAAATGTTGGTAATCACATCGTAAACATACAAAAAGATAAAAAGTAATGCCCGTGTATAAGGGACAAAGTAAAAGGCTCACATTCAGTGAGTGAAAACAACTCAGAAGTACCGCCTGTAGTTTGTGGGTGTGTCTGATTGGTTATGGAGAACCATAACCAGATGGGTCGACCGGTTTTGATGGTGCCCATGGTTAGACCATCATCTTCAAGGCGTGTAAATGATTAATGTGATCAGCATGTCACAGGATGAGACAGATATGGCAGGCTGCTTTGTCCCCTGTAGGGAGACACAAACAGACATAGAAACAAAGGTAAGAAATCACCTTAGTGCTGGATAAGCAAAGTAATGACTTTGGACCGGCTTATTAGTGCAGAAAGTCTTAAAATAAATGGGGCAACAATAATGCCAAGCATGTGTGGAGCATACAAATATGTGGGGCCACTATGTGTGTGGCTGGCAATTACACTAATGCCCGTAGGGAAGGTAGTGAGGACAGGGATGGGTGAAGCGGGGGCTAATGTCACCAATATTGCCCCTCACCCTGTAAAAGGTAGGCACTAAGAAAGGACACTAACCTTAGACGTGCCCACTTGTCATGTGGGGCAAATGCCACGAAAACGGCACGAAAATGGCAATTTGACATGGACTGGGGGTGCTGCTGGTATTAGCAGGAAAGAATCCTGCAGAGGAATAAGCAGACAGATATGCGCAGAGTAAGCAACAGGTATGTGAATCAATGTGCAGATACTAATATACGCTGTGTGTAATCGGCTGTGCCTAGAACACAAGCGTGCCTGGCGCGTGACTTCTTTTACCTTGGAGCATATCGTGTTTGATTCAAAAGTGGCCGCATGCGAAGAAGAGTAACGCGTTGCTGCGCCCGCATAGTCTACTGCCAAAGGAGGTCAGTGTAGACACAGTCTGTGCTGGACAATGTCTATGTGCATCTGTGTGACGAATGTACACAACTTCTGCGAAATATTCATCTGAAAAAATTCTTTGCTGAGAAAGAATTCAATCAGCATAATGTCACAGGACTACGGCCTCCTTCCCAGTTCTGTGTACCTTCAAGCTCACACACAGCTGAATCTACTACATTCGAGCAGGCCCTGTTGAAAAAGATAGCCTTACTGGAATCCAATATTCCCTTCATTCTCAATAACTGCACCAATCCACAATTAGCAGCATTATCATATTTGGCCATGAACACCAAAATTACCATCAAACCATCAGATAAAGATGGGGCTATTGTCATTCAAGAAACCACAGATTACATCAAGATGGTGAAAGCACTTCTTTGTGACTATACTAGCTACCACACCCTGCCTGCTGATCCTACTGCTTCCCTGCAGGCACTCATCTTTCTGATCATCGAAGAAGCAGAGGCGGAAGGCTACATAAGCATGAGGGAAGCATCTTGCCTCAGACCTCTGCACCCACGTATACCTGCAATGTATGCCTCGCCAAAAATACATAGAGGTGTCACCCCTACCCCTGGCCGACCGATTGTTTCAGGGATTACTTCCATTTTGGAGCCCTTGTCACAATTTGTAGATCACTTCATTAAAAAAGAAATTCCTAAGATGCAATCCTACATCAAAGACTGTACAGCGATGTTGATTCTTCTGGATTCCCTCACCTTCAATCCTGATCTCGATTGTCTGGTGACCATCGAATCACTTTATACAAAAATTCCCCAGCAAGAGACATTGACGATGCTTCGGGACCTATTGGATTCTGGCATAGATCTCTAACCATCGTCCTTCATTTCATCATTGGCTGAGATTGCGCTAACCAAGAATTTCTTCTTGTTCAACATTGATTTCTATCAGCAAGACTCAGGTACAGCCATGGGAGCGACCTTCGCACCAAGTCTGGCTAATTTATATGTGGATTTATTTTAACATAGACAAATATATCCACCCATGAATCCATTCCATGCACAAGTTTTGACCTGGAGTTGGTATATTGATGACATTTTTGTCATCTTTAAAGGAACTAAAGAAGAATTGATTTATTTTCACATGTGGTTGAACGAGCAGAACCCCCATCTGCAATTCATGATGGAAATGGACAAAAAAGACACCCACTTCCTAGATTTAGCCATCACTGCTTTTGAGGGAGGACTAATCTCTAAAAGAGTACCGATAGAAACTCGCTCCTCTGCTACTCGAGTTACCATCCACAGGCACTAAAGAACAATCTGCCTTTTGGCCAGTTTTTGAGGTACCGTAGACTGTGCAGCAAAACAACAGATTATACTATTCATGTGAGAACTCTGAAAAAACAGCTCAAACTTCGAGGCTATCGGTCCAGGATTGTAAATCACACATGTAAAAGAGCTAGGAACATACCCGGACATGTACCCTTGAACAACATGAAAAAGTGAATGACGACCCAGGCATCACAGCTATTCTCCTCTGTTCAATAAGATCAAAAAAGAGATCAAGAAGCTATGGCTGATCTTGAGTCAGGCAAAGTGTCCATACCATCTCCATGGTTTGCACTCAAAAGGAGACGCAACTTCAGAGACTCTTTGGTGAACACCATAAAAACAGGTGAACATACTGCCCCTTTGGTGCAGTCTATGTTATGGAACCTCAATCCTCCAACTGGCCATTCTCCCTGTGGCCAGTGTTCCATGTGCACACAGACAGCACGGAGCACCACATTGGACATTGGCTGGAACACCCGCTGTGTGCAAAAACATTTTACCAACTGCAACACCAAGGGTGTGGTATACTTGATCACTTGCCCTTGCAATTTAAGATACATTGGCATCACAGTGTGGGAAGTCAGAAAACACATGATAGAACATTGCTCATGTATAAGAACTGGCAAGTTGACAGCCCCACTTGTTGCACACTTTGTGGCTGAGGGCCACACTACTGATAACTTCAGATGGACCTTTCTTGAAAAAATCAAGCCACCAATACGGGGAGGCAATTTCCATGACCTATTGTTCAGACAAGAACAGAAGTTGATTTTCCATCTGAACACGTGCAAAAAAGGCCTCAATGAAGCCATACAGTGGCATGAGTTTTCTGTCTTGTCTCATTAACCTCAGCCTCTTATATGGCGCTCCACATGGCCCTCTTGTGGCCAATGATACATCCACCACTACACAACTTTATGAGGTTCAGGCACTATCCCTCTGCTTGGTCCAGACCCTCTGACTATCCACCCAATAGACATTCCATCCAGGGGCCTAGGTCTGACGTCCACAGCCATCTTCAATATGGCTTGCCCACTAGTGTGGGTTCCGTCTGTTACCCAACATCTTTATGACACTGCATACCCCACAGTGTTGGAAACCTCCCACACACTACACGTGCCCACATGCAAGCTCTTCCATTACTGCCTCACATCTGACATCTCATATGGTGCAACAGCAGCCAATGGCACCCCGTGCAGTACACCAGCCCATTTCTGTACTCTTTCTCACTACTCTTGGTCACCCACGCAGACCAACGACACTCGGTTCCATAGCTTAAGTCTGCCTTTTGCAACATTTGGCAGCCATCGCCACATCTATATGGCCGGCCATGCATTTGGGATTCCCTTCCACCACCCATAGACTATACAACACCCTTTTACACACGGTTTCGTGAGGGACCCAAATGTGCCCAAAGTGTGCATTGTGAATTGTATATGAAAGGATTTTTGCATTATAGGTCATTTCCTGACAAATTCCAAAACATATCCCCCTTGTTTTCAACATGCGGCTCTTGTATGGCTTTTGTCCCACACATGCACATAGACATCATCCAGCATGGACTTCGATCTTTTCTTAAAGGGGCCCCCCATTTTAGCTGATCACTCTGGCACCACCGGACAGACTGTGGCTACGATCGCCACACCTGACACGTTGCAAGGCCCGAATAGCCAATATGATGTGGATGTGTCTACACTGATCTCCTTTGGCCCGCCCTCTTTTACATTGGCATTAGACACACGATCTGTTTCCAAACACGATCTGTTCGGGCACACGTACACATGTCCTTGATGACCAACCCTAACCCCACACACTAACTGACATACACAGAAGCACAGTATTTGTTTATGCGTCCGCAGTAATGTGTTGCTCTTCTTCCCGTGCAGCAGCTTTTGAATCAAACATGATATTCTCCAAGGTAAGACAAGTCGCGCACCAGGCATGCTTGTGCTCTAGGAACAGCCGATTACAAACGGCGTATATTAAAATGTATCTGCGCAATGATTCACATTCCTGTTGCTTACTCTGCGCATATCTGTCTGCATATTCCTCTGCAGGATTATTTCCTGCTAAGACCAGCAGCACCCCCCAGTCCAGGTCAAATTGCCATTTTCGTGCCGTTTGTGGCATTTGCCCCACATGACAAGTGGGCACGTCTTTGGTTAGTGTCCTTCCTTACTCCCTACCTTTCACAGGTTGAGGGGCAATATTGGTGACATCAGCCCCCGCTTCACCCATCCCTGTCCTCACTCCCTTCCCTACGAGCATTAGTGTAATCGCCAGCCACACAAATAGTGGCCCCGCATATTTCTATGCTCCACACATGCTTGCCATTATTGTTGCCCCATTTTTTGAAGACTTTGTGCATTAATAAGCTGGTCCACAGTCATTACTTTGCTTATCCAGCGCTAAGGTGATTCCAAACCTTTGTTTCTACATCTGTTTGTGTCTCCCTATAGGGGACGAAGCAGCCTGCCATAGCTATCTCATCCTGTGACATGCTGGAAGATGTACTGATCACATTAATCATTTACACGTCCTGATGAAGATGGTCTAACCAACGGGCACCATTGAAACCGGTCGAACCATCTGGTTAAGGTTCTCCATAACCAATCAGATTCTCCCACAAACTACAGGGGGTACTTCTGGGTTGTTTTCACTCACTGAATGTGAGCCTTTTACTTTGTCCCTTATACACAGGCATTACTTTTTAACTTTTTGTATGTTTACCATGTGATCACCGACATGTGGTAACTGGTAGACACTAGGGTGAATAAACATACTTTGGAAATTCCCTGGGCACTATGTACCACTTGTCAGCTATTGAGCTTCTTCTACGAGATATAATCTGTTACATTCATAGATAAATTATTTCTAAGGTGGCTGCTGTCAGTTTGTTGCCGTGTCAGTTGCAGTGGACACAACTGTTGTTTTTCCATACACATTTGGATAAGTTTAGGGACCGTTTCTTCTACCTATCTCTTTCATAGGCATTGCACCATCCGCCATCTAGGGACAGGCCCCCATGCTAGGGCTATGGTGTTCTTCCTGAGGGGCAGGCAGTACATTGTACTTCTCCCATGTCTTTTCAAAAATGTCCTGACGGTCATTTTGTTTGACCTATGCAATTCATTTCTTTGTTCCCCATGAACCGTTTATGTTGTGTTTCATTATTGTTATTTAACAGTTAGGGAAGGCAGTTGTCCTTCTGGCCTAGAGCCCAATTAGCCCTGGTGTTATTAAGTGCACTTACCCGTAAGACCACAAGCACCTGTTTCGTATTGGGATATTGTTTTCCAGGGGATCTTCCACTACATATTGATGGGTTTAAAATGTGAGCACATATTATACTTTGCCAGCATATTTATTGGAACCTTTCCTCTATCATGTTATTTTTCTGGTGTTCATTACTCCAATGTTATTTTATCTTGTGCACTTTCTTCTAAGAGGAATGTCAAATGAACTATATTTGTGCAGTTCATTTAAGATATATGTTCACTTACTGTGCGTAAAAATGCATTGGTGCAAGTTTTTAATTTTCGCTGTGGGGTCAAAAGTACCTGGGCATATGTTATTTTTGCACCTGGTAACAGTTTTCCCTTTTATGTGCTGCTTATATGTGGCTGGGGTTCATGTGATTTAAGACACTGGGGGCATGGCCATAGGCCATGGCTAGTGGTCTGGTAGTGATTTAAAAAATACAGTGGGCATAGCCAGAGGCCATGCCCACTGTTCACAGCCATGGCCAGAGGTCATGCCCACTGAACATGGGTGAAGGCCATGGCTAGTGAACTGGTAGTGATTTAAAAAATATAATGGGCAATGCCAGTAGCCATGCCCACTGGGAAATGCCAGTAACCATGCCCACTGATCATGGCTAAAGGCCACGGCTACTGGTGTGGGAGTCATTTCAAAAATAAAGTGGGCATGGATGGAGGCCATGCCCACTGGTCATGGTGAAAGGCCATGTATAGTGGTCTGATAGTGTTCTAAAATATACAGTGGCCATGTTGGAAAACCATAGCTAGTGGTCTGATAGTGTTCTAAAATATACAGTGGGCATGGTCAAAGGCTGTGTCCAGTGGCCATGGTCAGTGGCGTTGAAAATGTCTATGATATAACTAAATATTGGAAATTCAAGAAAAAAAAAACGTTAGTTGCAGGGATGTTAATGTGAGAACTTGGCACAACAAAACCCCTGAAATTCAGCTAAAGCCAGGTTAACTTGGTGCCCCCTGTTCTGCAGTCTATGACCACAATGATGACATCACAGATGACACCCCTGATAACATCACTGATGATATCACTGATGACATCACTGGTGACATCACTAATCACATCATCTATGGCATCACTGATGGGACTCTGATGAGATTACAACACTAACCAGCTATGGCCAGTGCCCATGGCCTTCGGCCATGCCCATAGTATATTTTAACACATTAAGGAGACACTAGCCATGGCCTTTGGCCATGAGCAGTGATCCCAGCCTTCGGCCATGCCCATTGTATATTGTAACACATTAAGGGGCCACCATCTATGGCTTTCGCCAATGGTCCTTGGCTAAGGCCTTCTGCCATGCCCACTGTATATTTTACAACACTCATCGGCCTTCAGCCATAGGCAGTGGTCCCAGCCTTCGGCGATGCCCATGGTATATTGTAACACATTAACAGGCCACTATCTATGGCTTCAGCCATGGCCCATGACTAAGGCCTTCAGCCGTGCCCACTGTATACTGTAGAACACTAACCAGCCACTAGCCATGGCCTTCAGCCATTCACTGTGTCCACAGCCTTGGCCATGGCAAAGGCCACGGCCTAAATTGGTATTTAGTTGATCAAAGCTTTTATTAGCTAAGTCATTAATGTTATTATGTCTGATGCCATAACAGATGTAATCAGTATATCATGTAAACAGTGATGTCACCAGTGATGTTTCCAGTGATGCAATAGATGATGTAATTAGTGATGTCACATGTGATGTCACCTGTGATGTCATCATTGGGTTCCATGTGTTAATATCCAAACAGTAATATCGCCATAGAAATATATCACCATATTTTTGCGGGGATATTAAGCCATGGAACCTGCGGGGGACACCACTGCAACCCCCATCATTTTTTTAATAGTTTAATGGAGCAGGGGACACCCCTGCAACCCCCGGTCCCAATAACCCTATAAATTATCCCCACTAATAATATGGCCTTACACCAGAACCATATATATGGCGATATTATTGGTGGGGATAATATTGCCTGATATCCATCAGTGATTTCATCATGGATGTCATCATTGTGGTCTTAGGCTGTACAACAGAGGTGTGAAGGAAAGGTGGTATTAGCTGAATTTCAGGGGTTCTCACCTTTACTTTCCTCCAACTAACATTTTTTCCTTGAATATATTACAGGGCCTGTGGTAGCAGCCCTGTATTTATGGTTAAGTTGCTGAACTCATAGAAAGAACACTTTTTGGGGGGCTTATAACTTTGGCGCTGTTAGATGAATCCTGAAAGTTTGATGTGTTTTTGTCCAGGGGGGGAAAAGTGATAGGGGTTCCCAGCATTTTTGAATTCCTCACAGACACAATGGAGAAAAATGTTGTTTGCCCCTACAACCCAAGCCGCTGGACGGATGTTCACCAAACTTGTTCAGGAATGGTGGCCTGGTCCCCAAACTGTGCATTTGCAACTTTGGTGTAAATCCATCCAGTAGTTTATTTTAAAAGTGCCAAAAAAGAGGTCAACATAAATTAGTGATATCTGGGTCAGGACTCACTTCATGATTTGGAGTCTGCAGACATGCCTGGGTCAATCAAACGGCGGCTTGGTGTCCGCAGACATCAAAGACACATGCTGATTGAATGTTCAAAAATATGAGGTGCATCAGTATTTTGGAAACAGTCACCATATTGGAGCCGTGGACGACCACCACTATCTGCTGATAGCACAGTGAAACAAAGGTCTGGAAATTACATTTGGGGTTGTTTTGCATCTGAAAAAAGGGACCTGGAAAGGGTCGGGGAGAGGAAAAAAATGTTTAGGGAGTTATTTTCATAGGTGAAATAAAGCTGTGCAGCTGCCGCTGAGTCCTCGGTAACTGTTTGTGTCCGCGGGTATGAGCAGTGACCACAGACATCATTGGGATTGGAGAGGTTCTAGCTGAGTCTTGTTATTAGAGGGTGTACTGTCCGTACTTGATATATAGTTTAATTGTATTGTTTTGGTTGTGACCAGTAGCCAGATTCTTGGGGGCATGGCCGCAGGCCATGTCGCCAAGAATCATGCCACTGGTCAAAAACACTATAGTAATATGTCTATAGTAATTATAGGTACTCTAGGCGAGTATACAGTATTTGTAATATTGTGGGTTGATATACTTGAAGAGTACATGGTATTTGTGGTTGTAGAAAAATTGAGGATAGTGCTTCTGGAATCTGTAGGTGAATGAAAAAAGAAAGATAACATTGGTTATGGATACTTAGTTGCATAAGGAAATAAAGCTGAAATCTATGGTTCTTTTTCTGTGGAAAAAAAGTATAATTTGTTAAACAAGATAGTAAAAACAGTTATTTGCATTCAATTGTACATATAAATGTACTTTGTTGACCCTCAGAAATAGTACATTGTATGCACTTTGTTTGGTAAAACATTAGAGTATGTTACACCGTTGCATTGACTTGAAATAATCATTGGGTTATTGGGAACAATAGTGGATAAGAAAACAACTATATTTCAAAGAACATTCATGTTAGAGAAAACATGTGTGTGGTAGCATTGATGTATGTTGTGAGTTTAAGTGTGATAGGACGTTTGTGTGGCGTGTGTTTTAATTAAGGATATGCTTAATACCCATTTGCATATTCTAACTATATTGGATTTTAGATGAGGTATTGCAGTAGCAATAAGTATTATGGCACATTTGAAGTGTATTACAATGAAAGGGATTTTTAAAGTAGTTTGATAATCGTTGGTGTGTTCTAACAGTAGCAAATTGACTATTGTAGTATTATGGATATAGTTAGTTACCCATGGGCATATTCTAACTGAGTATTGAACTGTTGTTTAGTGAGTACATTTGGGTTGCAGAAATATTAAGTAGGCATTTGTCAGATTTGCTGGTAACCTATGTTTTGGAGTAACAGACGTGTCATTACATTCAAACCAACAACTTCTTTTTTAACCTATGCAGTATAGTAGCCTGAAGTGGATTTGGCACCAGTGTGGTAGATTATGCCTACTGTTGTGAAGGTTTTCTTGCCAAGAGATACTTGGCCATGTGTGAAGCTAGTGAGCTTACAGTTATTCTTGATACCATCTGCATTGTACCTTAGAAGCATTACCATGACATATTGGCCATGCAAGTTTATTTGTATGCTGGAACGATTGTCTGAATTGCAAAAAGAAGCATTAAATGCCATGATTTGCATTCCGCTGAAGCTACTGAAATGCAATGGATTCACAATTTGTTATGGATACATACAGACATTCTTCATTCAGCATGTGCTCTTGTGAAACAATGTTGCAGAGAGTGTATGTTTCCATGTGTATGAAATCTGGAAGATTTAATTTATAGGGATGTTTTGGTTTTCTATTAGTTGTAGTAAGTACATTAGGAATTATTGTGGATGTTTCTATGTGCTCATGGTGAATTTTATCATTTCTGTATAGTAGTCCAATTATTTCCTTATATCTGAGACACTATAAGTGTTGTATTTTTTTATTTATTTGTATTTTATTTATATTGTATATAGTGCCAAAAACGAAAGCGCTGCACACATTAAAAAACAAACTGCGGTACAAAAGAGTGCTAGGCAATAAACATCAATCCTGGTAGGAAACAATCAGGGCTATTGAAGAAGATGGGTTTTCAAGGAGAGACAAAAGAGAGAGTAGACAGTAATAGAGTGCAGAGAGGGTGAAAGAGCATTCCAGTGAAGAGAAGCAAGAAGATGGAAAGATTGGAAATGAGACTGGGCATATGTTGGACGGGGAATGTTGAGTCTAAAGAGGGAAGAGGAATGGAGAGAACGAGAAAGAGTGTAGAAAGATACAAATGCAGCAAGGTAATCAGGGGAAAGCCCATTGAGGGATTTGAAAACTAAACAAAGAAAATTAAATTTGAGTTGAGAGTGAAAAGATAACCAAACAAGCAAAGAAAGTGAAAAAGAGATCGAGTCTCGATATGAGAGAAGACAGAGTAGACAAATAGAGCAATTATAAATTGATTTTAGAGGGGCAAGACGAGAGCTCGGGAGACCAAAAAGGAGTTGCGGGGCAGTAGAAGAGTCGAGAATAGATTAGGGAGGAAATAAGAAGGTTAGAGGCTTGGAAAGTGAGGAAAGGATGAACTTTATGAATATTGTGAAGATGGAAATGACAGGAAGAAGAGGTAAGAGAAATATGGCGGGCAATGGAAAGATTGGAATCAAAATAGAGACCAAGGTTATAAGCTTTGGGAGAAATAGAAAGATTAGAAGGAGGAAAGGATATGAAAGGGGCTGGAGGGTGAGGAGGAAGAGTGGTAGCAGGGAAGAAGGACCTCTGTCTTCTCTGCGTTTAAAGTGAGAAAGTGAGAAGCCATCCAGGATTTGATAATAGATAGACAAGCTCTGAGGGTGTCTTGTATTTCTGGGGTAAAAGAAGAAAAGGATCGACAAAGTTGTGCATTATCAGCATAGAAGTGATGAGAAAGACCAAAGGAGGAGATTATAGCAGCAGGTTGTGATGTTTACAATGAAAAATGAAAAGGACCCAAGACTGACCCCTTGGGGTACTCTGTGCTTGAGGGGGAAAGGCATGGAGGACTTGCCTGCCCAGGAGACAGAAAAAGTTCTATTCGAAAGTTAGGAGGAGAACCAGTAAAGAACAGAACCATCAAGACCAATGGAGGAAAGAGATTCTGAAAGCAAAGAATGATCCACAGTGTCAAAAGCAGCAGATAAGCAGATAAGTCAAGAATACTAAGAAAAGCTATGAATAACGAGCTGAGAAGAGAGAGTTAAGCACACAAATCAAAGCAGTCTCAGTAGAATGAAAAGGACGAAAACCAGACTGAAAACGAGGAAGAAGAGAATGATCAGTGGTAAAGGATGAAATCTGAGAATACACAAGACGTTCTAAGAGTTTGGAGAGGTAAGGTAGATAGGACGGAAATTAGAAACAATGAGAGAATTAGCTGTGGTTTTTTTGAAAATAGGAATAATAGTTGCATCTTTAAAAGATGTAGGAAAAACTAGGTACAAAAAAGTCATGGGAATATGCTGCAAATAACGACCTTAATATCAATCAGGAGAAAACTCAGGTGATGGTCTTTTCAAATAAGAAGATTGCACGACCAGATTAACACTGCATGGAACAGAAATTAAATATACCCAGCAATACAAATATCTTGGGGTCGAAATTGATGCTAAACTGGGCTATAACACCTGCATCCAAACGAGAAAAAATCGGGCAGCTCAAGTAACGTCGTTGATCAGCCAATTTGCACGACAGAACTGTGGAATGTCACTATGTGGAATCCGTCAAATCTATACACAGGTTTTAATGCCTATGGTCGTTTACGGGCTGGAAGCGCTACTGCAAATGGACCTAAGCTGGCTGCAAGAGATAGAGGGGAAGTTCTGGAAAAGAATTCTAGGTCTCCCTCAATCTATCCCAATGGCATTGCTAAGATTGAAGTTGGGGTTTCCTCGCTAAGGTCCATTGTCCTGAAAAGGAGAGCAGAACTGTATTTAAAGATATCTAATCAACCAGAATCTCGGCTATTAAAAGAATATGGCATGGAAATTACAAAAGAAACCACCAAATGCCATCTGAAAAAGGAGATTGAAGTCCTCCTGAGGACAATATGCTGGACCATGAGTGGAGAGAAGTTCAATGATCCTCAAAAAAAAGCTCTATCCAAAAAAATCGATCTTTGGGATTGGCTAGAAAACTACGCACATCTTGACAAGCTTCCAAAATATAAATTTATTCATCACATGCTCTACTCATTCAAACAAATGCAGCCATATTTAACCCTTAGTCCTTCTAGTAGACTCAGGCGATTTCTACTCTTACTGAGGGTTGATAATCTGCCGCTGCTGATAGCAAATATAATGGTTTATCTTCTAAAGAGAGATACTGCAGACTCTGTAAGGGCAAGGGATGCAAAGAAACAGCTAATCATGTCCTAACTAGTTGTGTAAATATGATGGACACTTACTTAGCAAATTTTGGCAACTTTGTCCACGATATGGAGTTTGTAGGGGAAGTTGATTTCTGGCACCGCCTCACAAACACTCAAAGTAAGCAGCTGCAGATTGCCACCTTTAGAGTATGGTTGGAAATTGAACGAACTCTGAACATTTTTGTATGAACCAGCTAAACTCTATGGCATTGACTTCTGCAGAGACTTATGATCCTTTGTTCCATGTACCTCAGTATGGGTAATCGTTATTAATGTTTAATGATCAGAAGAACAGCAAGAGCAATAAGTGTTAAACTATGATGAGCTTAATGGTAACTTAAATCTCCTTTAGTTAGTCAGTATTAATATGTAATATGTAATAGGTTTCTCTTTTCTTTTTTTTTTTTTTCCTTATGCGGTTTTCTTTCATTAGTTTTATATTCTATAATGTATTTATATTTGATTTTATATAATGTATCAGTATGTGAAAAGTTTAAATATAAACTGTAACACATTATTAATAAATAAAAATAAATAAAAAGTTTTTAAAGAAAGACAAAAGATGAGGTATAAAAAGGGGTTAAACATTAGGAATTAGAGCAGATGGAATTGGTTCAGTAGGAGTTGCAGTGGGATGCGCTTTGGCTAACAAAAGTAATACATCAGTGTTGGAAACAGGAGCAAAGCTTGACATGAAAGCAGAAGGGGTAGGAGGAGAAGAAGGTAAAGTAGTTGGGGAAAGAGAGATTTCAATGTCTTGTCACAGAGAAAGAACTTTTGAAGAAAAGAAGTGAGCAAAATCAGAAGCGGACAGGGTGGAATTAACAGAGTGATCAGGGGAGGGAGGGGAAAGCAGCCATGGTAGAGTTTGGAAAAGATGCCTAGGATGGGCTGATTGGGTGTGAAGAAGATCTGAAAAGTAGGCACTTTTGGCAGAGATTAAGCAGTTGTCATAGAGAGCATGATAAGAGAAGTAGGCAGAGTGATTAGATACACATTTTGATTTGAGTCAATTCCATTCAAGCCGGCAAAGAAAACATTGCATAGTGCGGAGATGAGAAGAGAGCCAGGTTTGACAAGATTTACGAGTAGGGTGAAAAGCAGACAAAGGATAGAGTTGATCAAGACTAAGCAAAAGAGATGGAGAGAGAGCAGATGCTGCCTCGTCAGCGTTGAGAGTAGCGGCATTTAAAGAAGAGGGAAGAGCAGTGGTGCAATTGTCGTGAAAGAGGGAGGAGTTAAAACTGGTGTCAGGATTATTTGTGGTATTTCTATGAAGGAAGAGCATTGGCAAACACAATGGTTCCAAGTAAATGTTATAAACAATTGGTGGCAATTGGAAGAAAAGATTGATTACTACATTTGCATAGCAATTTACTCCAGTTGTGTATCTGAATTTAAATTGACCAGAGAGTTGTGCTTCTGTATCCTTTGATGGGTCTGTAGTTGTTTTTTTTTTTTTACAAGAGCTATTTGTCCCTTAGTTTATTTATGGATGTGCAGTTCCTTTTGGACCAGAGAGTTATGTGATTGTATCACGTGATGGAGTAGCAGTTGTTCAATCTTTTTTCAGCGGTATTGCTGGGAGATCTGCTAGAGGTTGTGCTTGTATTAGTTTTCTTTTTAAAGGTTATCTATTTTGCATAGCTAGGTGGTAGGTGTACAGTGCATGAATTCTAGGATGCAAGGAATGTCAGTGTTGACTTTGTTTGCATGAAAGCTACCTAGGAATAGACCATTGAGTGTATGGAGAAGTGAAATTGCTAACATTTCTCATACCTTCCTTGAAGACTGTGCTGCCAATGTCAATCAATTTGTGATCTAGCGATAGACCTTGCGATTTGTGACTTGTGATTTGTGACTTGTGACAGCATGCACAAGAGGTAAAGATAATTGTTCTCTGCGTACATACATATCTTTGAAGAGAAGGCAATGTGCCATTGTGCGGCCTATTTTTTTAACTTCTGCATGTTTGTCAAAGGGGATGTTGACAAACTGAATGTTGTTGTCATGTGGATATATTTGGGAGCCAACAACTGTACCAATTGCTCCATTGACCAAACCTTGTTCTACATCACGGTTACATTTTAGGATTACTCTGCAGTGTAGATGCAGAGTTAATACTTTTTCTAATCCAGCTGTGTTGGAGCTGCATTTCTCTAAGCTATTTAGTCATGATGTTGCTTGTTGACACATAGAGAATGTCATGCCATGCACTTCTAGTTTGTCTGTGGAGCTGATATACACTATGGGTTGGATTTCTTATTTAAAAATTGTATCATTGAAATGACTACAGCTTGCAAGGGTTGCATTAAGGACATGCATTCTATATTTTGTTGATTTATTTGTTCCATGAACTCAGGGGCAGATGTGTTTTAAACATATTGCTCAAGGATTAGTCTAGTTTTCTTTGATAGATTTTGCATTTTAGTAAGCAGGCAAGTTATTATGCTTTTTAAAAAGAGGGATGCATGCTTTGACTTAGGTTGCTGTAGCAAAAATGTTACCAGAGATGTACTTTTCCAATGCTGCTGAGTTTGTTATGGTATTGTTTGCATCCTAAAATTTTGAAAATAGGTTGACATTTTACTGGTGTTAACTGCAGGAGGTCTCCGAAAACAATAACGTGTTTTCCTCCAAACAGTTCTTCATAGTAGGTTTTTAGGACTTCTTGCATTCTGAGATGAATTAAAGCCAATAGGAGGTTGGACACCATGCTTACTTCATCTATCAAGAGCACTTTAATGTGTTTCAGAATTCTGCATACTTCAGTAGTAGCTTCTGCTGATAATTTGTAGTTTTCTAATTTGTTTTGGTGTTGGTAGATCTGTTCAGCTGTAAACATGCACTCACACACTGTCTAGCTACAGAGCCCACAATGAATCAAAAGACAAAACCCAAACATCCTAAAATGTATCAGAACATGCAGTGATTCTTTTGTAGTATATATTTATCATGGCAAAAAAAAACATACCAATCTTGAAGTGCAACATTAACAGCGACACAAATATCAGTGCAAATGTGGATAAGCAATATTAAACAGCAAGAAAGAACATTTTAAAATGAACCCAGCTCAATGACAAAATTAAATGTGTTTAACTCACTTCCACCTTGGGTCGTGAAATTTGGCAGGAGCCACGCTCAATAATAACAGCATATAAATCATTTGCTTCACATTGAATTTTCTACATGAAAATAACTCTTTCTGGCTGTCTGAAAATGCACCCCTCAGTACGTGCAGCTCACTTTTCACAGGTATATTCACCTTTCACTCCAGTGAGATTCTCGTTATCTCCAGACCCCTCTGAATTGGATTATCAGCAAATGGGAGTATTGTGAACTCTGCAAACCCCAGCGGCCCACACAAAGGACACAGCTTGTCTGCCAGGACCTCACCTTCCCCCAGTGTCTACCGCCTGTCAGCTCAGTATGCCATCCTCCAGAGAGCTGCTGCAGCACTGCCCAGCCAGTCTGTCTGCACCTACCCTCTCCCTTGCTTTTAAACCTTAACCTTTTCACTCAAGAGGACCTTCCCCTCTATGTTGAACATGCCCACATAGCTGCCTCTGTATTTTTCATTCCAGCACGATAGTTTTGCCCAACTTATGTGCAACAATCGCTTCCTCCAGCACACAATAGTACTTTTCAATCACTGTATAACTCAGCCTCGCAATGTTTGTAATGCTGATTGAGATCACATAGCCAGCAAAATATCTTTGCACGTTTTAATTCGATTGCAGAAAAGCACCTCAATTTTGACATGTCAACTGAGCCTGCTTTGCAATGCTTTGTTAAAGACAGGTTACCAATTCATCAAGTGGGGTGTTAATTGGTTAATTCAGGTTACGATGTACACAGTGCAAACCAGACAGATTACCTGTTTACCCTGAAGTAGACCACTTTAAACATGTGCTCACTGCAAGAATGTGCATTTCCATTTGTAATGTGCACCAGCAATTTGATGTATGTATTATCCATATGAATCCTCTTGCCATCATTTACTGCCTCCTCTGAATGTGACATGGTTCACTTACTGTCTCCATACACAATATCCCTACAGGGCTATGTCGTACATGCACATTTTTTCCAAAGCAGTACTTCTGTTTGGATAGTATGCATCAATTACATTGTTATTTAAAATGTCCTGACTATTGGGATAATGTTGTGCTATTGTTTCTATCTCTTGGTAGGATTTTAGTACTCTTTTTCGTGATGAAGCTGGAGCAAGATTTAGCCAGATAATGTTTTCAGATTTCCCATATAAGGGTGTATCTGTTAAACAGTCTGCAGCTTCATAACATCAGCATTCTCTATGGGAGAGCATTTATTTACTGAAGCTGTACAATTTTTGTGGCAGTGTTCATTTAGATGTTAGGTTTGTTTTCTCAGCTTTGGTTGATATATCTTGGAACTGCAGTGGAATTGCCTGCAATGTATTGTATGACTATAGTTGCATTGCAAAAGAGGATGATGATTGCATTGTATTCATTGATGTACTTGGATGTTTCATTGCTTTTAATGCTGTATGTGTTTTTAGGGGATTTCCCTTTTACACTGTGTCTAACAGAATACATCAAGCTATTTACTTGTCCTTATTTGCAAACTTGTCTAGGGAAACCAAAGCAACATTTGGTATAGTATGTACCTTTTTATATCAACGTTGGCAGTATTTGCAGCACTTATGTTTTTGGAAGCGTAAGATTTGTGTTCATAGGTTCCTATGTGTGGTTTCTGAAGGGATGTCACAGATAATGCATTTTTTAATAAATTGCAAAACAGTGGCATCAGTGTCATGGCCAAATTTGGGAACATCTTTTATCCACAAATGCATGTGGATGTATGTTGTTCCTCTGGATTGATATTCATTTCTCCAAAAGGAGTGTTCCACTTTTCCGAGTGGAAGGGTATTTTTATTGCAGATAAAGTGCAGCATGGCAAAAAAAGACTGTGGTGAAAGTACCTTGATACATTAACAGGGTCAAGGGAATAGAGTTCTCCTGGTGTGTTTATATCTATTCCCTCTTTATTTTGGTTTGCAGTGCGTAAGACGTTGTGCAAGTCATCCCATGCTTATTCTGCACAAGTAACAAACCATGTGGGTGGGCCTAGGTTCCTTAGCATCCAAAGTACATCAGCATGACATCAGAACCAGTATTCTTTTGTACCACACATGTTTGCCAAGAGATTTGTGATACTTGACTGCAAACCTTTGTCTTTGTCTTTTATGTTTTGTATCAGTTGTATAGCAGATACATTTGAACAATTAGATCCTATTTTTATAATGTGTGTGCAACACCAAAACATAGAGCTGCTAGTTCACTTTCAAACAGGAGTTGGAAAATGTATTCTACATTTTCTCTAAATCTGGGGTCTTCAGATTACATTAATCAAGAGTGATATTCTGGTGCACTATTTTATGTGGGTCTTTCATCAAATCATCTGATGCACTATTTTATGTGGATCTTTCATCAAATCTTCCTCCTTTTCCTGTAGGAAAGAGTATAGGAAAATAATGTGCTTCTATACTTTTCTCCCATATGCTCATTGGGCATACTTTGGCGTGGCATATGTCATATGTTTCTAATGCATCTTCTATGGTGTTTTTGGAGTGTAGTGGTTGAAATGTATACTGGTCTAGAAGATTGGCTGCAGCATCAGGATATGATATGATATGGCATTTGTAATGCACCTATACACAAGTGTTTCAGGATCAGTACATGTAGATACATGTTCAAATTGGCCAGTTTGTGGTGAATCTTGAATTATTTGGGTGGTTTCTTTTACATTGTACGCTATGTTTATACCTTTGTAGTATTCATTCTTTTCTTTAAGATATTGTAGGGCTTGTCTAACTTTGTTTAAGTCGACTAGTCGTTGCCACAATTATTGTATTTTGTTGTTACACCATTAACTAGTACAATCAATGACTGATCTATTGGCAATTTTACTCCTAGAGTTTCTACATATTCTTTAACATCAAATGGGACATATACTACTTTGCCACAAATGCGTTTTAGTAACTCAAATGGAGGCAATGTGGCTATTTTTGGTTGAAGGCATATCATAGCTTCAATTGGGTGTGCTGTTTGGATTATAATGCTCTCATACAATTTAAATTTAAGTTGTTGGAGAGCTTTTGAAAATGGCAAGATTTTTAAGTTGTTAGTGATAGTATGTGATATCATTTGATTATTGTCAAGCTTTGTATTGCAGTATGTGCAGACTATCGAGGTGTCAGTAATTTTGTTCCTCATTGTCCTTCATTGTGTAGGCCATATCTACAATTTTGGTGTTTTTTTTGTAAAATGTTCTGCAACAACATACACATACTTTGTCTGGTATTTCAGCAGATGTGTTTAGAAACTTAGCTATTTCTTTTTTGTATGTGTTTGTAAGGTGTGTGGTGTTTGTGAGGTTTTTCCTAATGTTTTCAAAAGTTACTGAATTTTCTAATTCAACTTCACTTCCAAAATATTTACTTTGGATCTCCTCTATTTCTCAAGTGAGTTGTTTGGCAGTTCCATGTAGGAGAATGCTATTTAAATTTTGCAGTTCTAGAGCAGCACCTTTCGCATAGTACAGTCTATG
Source organism: Ambystoma mexicanum (assembly GCF_040938575.1). Lineage (NCBI taxonomy): Eukaryota > Metazoa > Chordata > Amphibia > Caudata > Ambystomatidae > Ambystoma > Ambystoma mexicanum. The sequence continues at coordinate 287,597,610 of NC_090933.1, read as the reverse complement.
CACAAGACTCCATATAGCGGAATGGTGTGTTGCTAACATTTTGATGTGGTTGAAGGTGTTATTGCAAGCAGTCTCTGAAATGCAGGCTAATGAATGTCTTTACAGTCCTGTGTGGATGTGCACTGGGCAGGAATCCATGGTTTTTAAAGATTTTATTCTACTTTTGTCTTTTAGTTTGACATAGTGATTGGGGAATTGTTGTATAGCTTTGAAGGATTGCTGGCTACGTACCATATTGAGTTCCATTTGTAAAGTTTGGTTGGGAAAAAGTAACATTTGGTTGAAAGTTTGTTGGGGAGGTTTTTCCCATAATGGTGCCTCCTACCATTTCAAACCCTCGAACCATTATTGTCAATGGAAATGGTTTCTTTTTTGTTCTTGTTTGTAAGCGTCTTCATTGAAATATGGTTCTGTGCTGCTTGTGTGAATCCATTTACCGTCAAAGAAGTTTGAAAATGTATCTATATTGACATTGCTCATATTTAGAAACACTTTTTGTAATGAATTGATTAATTTAGTTAGTAGATTCATTCTGTTTAATATTAATATAAACAACTTTCTCTTTAGTAGAAATGCACTGTCAATTACAGCTTCAAGGATTCATTTTCTGCAGTTGTTTTTAAAGGTGGATTGTGACTTTTTAGCTGTCTTTATCAGATTGTTAAGAACTCTACGGTGGAAATTTTTTTGTAAATCAAATTTTTTGATTGTTTCATTGTGACTATGCTAATATTTGTAGATATAGTGTTAGGTTCATTACTCGGTCTGCTTTTGTTTGTACATGTTTTTTTTTACTTTTAGATTTTGCAAGAAGGGCTGAGTTGCTTTAGTGTCAACTGGTTTAATGTTGTTGAGTGAGGTTACTAGCTGTGTTATTGTAATGTTTTGTATAAATTGTTTCAGAGCAGGATGAGTATATGGCTTGTTTTTATTGTTACCTGCTCTATTTTTTCTTTGTTTTTGACAGAGTTGATTTTTAGTAGGCATTCTGTTCTATCTGTTGGGGAAAAAAATCAAGTTTTTGTTTGAAAGTTGTGGAATGTTTATGCATGGGTGTGTGTGTGTGTGTGTGTGTGTGTGTGAATGTGCAATTGGATGATAGGTGTGGTTGGGAAGGTTTTAAGAGTAAGAGGCTGTAGGTGTGACAGGATTGGGTTAGTGAGTAAGGGTGTGGTGGTGTGATTGAATAAGTAGGGACATTATGATGTTTTGAGGACAACAGTGCTTTTTATAATGGTGTGATTTAGTGCATTGGTATGAGGGTTGTGTGGGTGCAATGGAAAAGGGGCAAAGAAGTGTGCCTGTGTGCTAATGTGTGTTAGGGATTTGGAATGCAATGAGTTTGAAAGTTGTTGGGTAGGATTTTATGTGCATAGGGTATGGAATATTTAGGAAGTGAAATTGTGGTATAGAAGTTGTTGAGAGATTGATGTGTCGTTAGGTAGTAAGGAATGGGCCGTGTACTGAATAAAAGAACAGTGCTTGGATGGAATCAAAATAGTTTGAATGTTTCAATATAATGTGTAATAGTGAAATACAATGTTGTTGAGTAGAACAGAATATTCAAGGCTAATACGAAGTGAAACTGAGTTCGCTTTCTAAAACGGATCTGGGATTCAAACCACTGTTGCTTGCCGTGATCTTGCTTCGAAGACCTGTGCGCTGCCCCTGTGCTATCTTCTGTTCACATATCTAAATATTGTATATCTACAATTAGAGAGATGTACATGCTATATTAATGGATTTACTTTGTAGGATGGGAAGAGTGTTCTTTCATCGGTAGCTGGATTATTCAATCTTCTTTTTTCCTGTAATTTTAAGAGAAAGTTAGTGGGTATATGTGTAAATGGCAAAGTACATTTAATAAGAGAGTTTGTTATTTAGTAAGGTAATAGGAGTTGTTGGGAAAAAGAGTTCATAAAGTTGGGTTATGGGTGGTGTAGTGAAGTATACTTAACTATGTTGTAAGAACAATTGGACTATGGGTCTCATTATCAATGAGCTGATCTGTAAATAAAGGTACCAGTAAAATGTTACTGGCACCTTTTCTGGATTGGCTCTGTGTTTGGCAGTAGGGGCACTGTAGTCCTGGAAGATCTTACCTGCCAGGATTTTAGGCCTCTGCTGAAGGCGTTATACTGAAACACTGCCACCATTACTAATGGTGCCGGTGCTTCATGGTTTCCATTCCCTCCATGAAAATGTGCACCTAGTGTTCTGACACCGCTTGTGATATTTCGGTAGCAATGGGATGTCAGATGGCAGTAACGGTAATACAGGGTTGCTGGCAAACCCTGTAATGACACCCTATGAAAAGAAAGTGCTGTTTAGGACATTGTAAATTACGGGGCAAGAATGGGTGTGTAAAAAAGATGCATATCTTGCTGGTGGTTTTCTTAAGAGAAGTGTTTTGTGTGTGGTGCAATGTATTTGTAATTTGTTGCAGTGTTTTTAAAGAATAGGCAACCTGTGGTCCAGTGGTAATGCATTGGCAGATTGTAGTTGGAGCAGTGTTTCATGTCTTATAGTAGTGGTTGGAAAAGAAAAATAGTTTATATGTAATGTGAAGTATTGTATATAGATACTTTGGCCTGATTCATGGAATTTTGTGAACAGTGCAAAGTGACTTTACACTGCTGAAAAGTGAGTTTGCACTGCCGACGGAGTGCATTTGACTGATGTTGGCAATCAGATTTTTCTTGAAAATGTCCAGTTTCTGTGAAAACATAAAAAAATGGATTGAAGTTTTTTTAGTAGTTGAATAAACAAAAAGGAAAACCAGAAAAAAATAGAATTGCTTATTGTGAAATTTAGAAAAAATAATTAAATTCAGTTGAACATTTGTTAATACACTATAGAAAACCATATAATCCCCCAAAAATAAAAAGGCAGACAGAGAAAAAAAGGTTATTTTAAGAGCCACCATTTTTGAACAAAAAACATGTTTCATTATTTTCATTCTGAACTTTCAGAACTTTCTGATGCCCAAGTGGGAAATACTACATGGGACAAACTGCAGGAAAAGCTAAGGACAGATGGACAGAGCATAAATCAAAAACACTTCCAAGATTACTGACATACCACAGCTCAATTGAGATGTGCTGTTCTTGAATAGTACAACCCCTATCAAGAGGAGGATATATGTCAAGGAAGCAATCACAGAGAGAACTCTGTTGGATACTCCTGGTGGACTCAATGACCTCATTGGGCATGAATGAAGACTTTTATTTAGGACCATACCTCTGAATAACATGTAACTATACCTACAAGGACATCACATTATGTTTTTCAAAAGCGTCACCGTAGTATCATATCTAAAATAGATACATTTTACCCATCTAAATGTGCTAGGGCACTTTGCGGAGCCAGCATGATTAGTCACTTAAAGTTTGAGATTATCTGCACTAGGAATTAATGTCAATGTTTTGGTAATCTTATCTAATCTAATCTAATCTAATCTAATACATGACCAACACTCTTAAGCTTCTCCAATGTTTTGGTATATACTTCTAGCAGATCAAGAAGATTGTGCACTCGGAAGAGACAGGTGATTAAGAAATAACATACAGATTTATTCTCGATTTTTCAAGCCCTTTGAGACATAGGAAACTATTGTTACACACTTGGGCATTTGTATTGTTCAGGAAGATTGTGCATTTGGATGAGACATGTGATTAAGAAACATCATGTAAGCATGTTATTTTGCTTAACCAGATTTTTGAGGCATAAAAAACTGTCCAAACCATTGTCAGGTAGATTATGCACTTTGAGGAGAGAGAGTTTTAAGCAGTTGCACGTAGGTTCAGTATTTACCTTACCTGCCTTTGAGGAGACAGAGTATTAAGCAGTTGCACGTAGGTTCATTATTTACCTTACCTGCCTTTCCAAACTTAGGAGACCTCTCCAAATCATTTGGAGTATAAAAAGGCACCAGCACACACTAAGTCTCACTCCTCAGCATCCAGCTCAATAGAAACTGTACTTCAAGGTCATCTTTTTTTATGCCACCACCTCGTAGGATATATCATTTAGTCAGTCCATCACGGAATCATGAGATATTCATTATCCTCCTCTCACACCATCTCAGAGGGGATTATAAATTATTTTATCAACAACATTTATTGCCAGATTGGGATCAAATTATTGTATCTATATAGGAAACCCAACACATGACCCTCCATCACATTGTTTACATTAGTGACATCATCAGCATCACCGCGTGATGACATCACCACACTGGACATGATATTTCCATAGTAAGCAGCCACCTTGAGACAAACCTTTGAGGCCCGCTATCCATTCGGAACACAACAGGACTATTAGGTGACTTTCGTGGGTTAACAGCGCTGACACTTGGCTAAAATCTTGCGACTAGAATTGTACTTTATATTTGTGTGTTAGGGATTTGGAATGCAGTGAGTTTGAAAGTTGTTGGGTAGGAATGTTATTTGCATAATGTAGGATTATTTAGGAAGTGAAATGGTGGTATAGAAGTTATTGAGAGATTGATGTGTTGTTACTTAGTAAGGAATGGGCAGTGTACTGAATAAAGAACAGTGCTTGGATGGAATCAAAATAGTTTGAATGTTTCGGGACACAACAGGACTATTAGGCGATTTTCGTGGGTTAACAGCGCTGACACATGGCTAAAATCTTGCAACTAGAATTTTACTTTATATTTGATGTGGATTTTTTTCTAGATTACTAAATCCATCAAGATCCTTTGTCATTGACAAACATTAGAGTTCCAAGTGAGGAAACCATTATAAGGCTATGTTTGTGCACATAGTTCAGATGGGCATTTAGGTAAGCATTTTTTGCTTTGACATTCACAATATCATCCTTAATCCTATTTTATTTAGATGTGGGCAATATCTTCACTAGTAACCAACATCCCCTTCGCCCCTTCCATTTAAAGATTATGTTCTGCACACCAAAGAAGATCATCTGAATCTTTTTGACAAGAAAGTTATCCATGTGGGTGAGTAGAATATCAGAGATGTACTTTGAGGAAACATCCTTGTCATCACCAGCTATGAAGAGGATAAAACTTTTATTTATACTTTTTTCTGGTCTCTCATTGCATAATATTAAGGGACTTGGATCACAACGCCTACCTGAGAAGGCCATAGTACTTGGCTAGGTGCTTCATTGTGCCACATTCGCACCCAGCAGGGAGAGAGGCTTATTAATTTTGTACTACACAATCTGCTACATATGGTATATTCTGTTGACAGAAGGCTAGGCGGCAGGAGGATTCCATTACCTCATAGATAGATTTATAGACATACAACCATTTGTTTGACTAATACAATAGAGTGGATACTAAACACCTCGTGATTTGACTGGTAGATTGTAACCTACTGATGAGCAACAATAGATTAGGATTGAGACCATACCTAAGGCAAAATAATTGTGGTTTTATCCCTTATAAACTTTAGCGCATTTGAATGTTTACTAAATTTGAAATATTTCACCATTTGTTCTTATGTAAACAAGACTCATCAGATATGAATAACTTTGTATGATGAGCATGTGATTAACCGTTACTTAAAATACTTCTTGTATTATTATTTTCTAGATAAACTGCCCCTATGAAGAAAGATTATACTCGAAATGCATTGGGCTATATTAATAATAAAAAAATATGTTTTGAATCAAACTACCTTTACACTACAGTCAATATTCATACCTGCATTTGTTGCATTACAAGTTACAGTGCTTATGAAATGTATTAAAATGAGTTACTCTTCTAAAATGTTTGGCTGATTTCTTTTCAACCCCCAATAGTCTGCAGGGGATGGGAGTTCCCTCATTTTTGGAAACACTTTCTTTGTTCTGTTGACATTTCCCACCCATGTGGCAGGATGGATTTTCTCCCCCAGGAACCTTAAGATTATAAGATGAATTTCTAACTTTAACATATGTACACTAACATCAATGTTCCTTACATGAGTGCATTGTACATATTCTGCGGTATCCTGTAGGAGTACTGCCCAGGTTGTCTGCGACTGAGTCCAATGTTGGCAGCCCTAGCCTTTGGTACACCCACAATGTGGTAAAGAACAGCTGCACCCATGACTCTCTCCTGGCACTGGAGGTAGGCACTCTTGTTCCCCATCATCCTCTTCTGCATCACTTTGTCTATTCTCCTGTCCAGGCCCTCCAGATGGTGATGTGCTGGTGGTGGTGGCCCCTGGGGAGGAAGGATGGGCATGACTACTGCCATTTATTAAAGTAGATTTCAGGTGCTGAAGGAACTGCAAGCAGGTGCTCTCTCCTGAATAGCCAGATTGAGAATGACTAATAGTAATGGATGGGTCCCTTCAGAGGAACCGTCCGCAGACTGTGCAACCATCCACAGACTATTGTATGGAAAATAGGCCTTGGAAAGTTATAAAGAATGGACGGATCAACTAAGTATGGGTCTAAGATCTCTACAGGGGTAAACTTTCAACTTGAAACAGTCTACATTGGCTGAAAATGCAGTTTCAAATTGTTCGGGGTCAAGGACACCATCCATGGACAGGCCATTATGCTTCACGGGTGAAGTCACATGATGACGTCTGGGAAGCATCTGCAGCACTCATGCGTGTCCAAAGTCATCCGCGTGCAGGAGATTCCGGGTGCATGCAGTGGGATGTCCACAAATGGGCGTGCTGTGCGCAGACTTATTTGAAATGCGTCATGCGAGAACAGCCATGTCTGGACACAGCACGATGTCCGTGGATAGCCCATTTCGTTATTGGGTACCCCGGAGAGCCGAAAGTTCCAGGAACTATTTGTTGGGGTTTAAAAAAAATATATATCACAGAGACAAGATATTTATGAAAGGAATGAAAGGTATTGGGATGGGAAACATAAATGGGAGAATTTGGCATTTCTACAAAGTCATCATCGGGGGAGGGAGAGAGAGAGGTTTCATCAAACCGTCTTTCATTTATATTTTGTTAATCTGATTGGGGTGATTGCTGTGGGCAAGGGGGAAAGATGCAAGTAGAACGGTGATGATCAAACTTTTTACGATTATTATAACATGATTTTCTTCATAATTTAAAAGTTCTTTAAAGTCATTACCAAGTTTATCCCATTTTATAGACAATGTCATTATTTCATTAACTGTACAGTTGAGGATTGGGATTGTCTTTTTGATTGGTGGGATTCTTCATGATTAATTTGTGGTGCAGTTTCTTCAAGAAAAGTATGTACTATATGAAAAGAAGAAATTATTATGTCAATGAGCTGTATATAAATGACATCATTTGTTTATATGGAAAGATGTATTATTTACCTTTAGATATTTCATCATTACTCATTTCTAATTGGGGAAAGTTTTCTTCTAGCCACTCAAGAAAAGTATGTACTATATGAAAAGAAGAAATTATTATGTCAATGAGCTGTATATAAATGACATCATTTGTTTATATGGAAAGATGTATTATTTACCTTTAGATATTTCATCATTACTCATTTCTAATTGGGGAAAGTTTTCTTCTAGCCACTCAAGTGTGTTTGCCATTTCTGCCAAATTAAAAAATTGTGATATTTGCTTATGCAAAATGTTCATATAATGAATGGTAATAATAGAGACATACATACACTGTACTTACTATTTGATGATAAGTTATTTTATAATGAGCTGCTAGTGTATCTCAGTCGGTATGAAGAGTTGTAATTAACTGATTATTTGAGGTGTACAGGCACAGTTTGTGCTTGGTGCAGTCCATAACAGTGTGTGCTAAATGAAAAAATAGTTCTTACATTCTGAAATGTTGAATTGCACAAAAGTTATATTTGGGTTTAGTAAATATAAGTACTGTTGTTTTATGTATATGTTTTTGTTGGTTGAAGGGTGCAACATTTTCTGTTGTCCCCTGTGCTTCTGGTTCTGTTGATGCTACCTGCTGCCCGCTGACTTTCACACTGTCCGCGGACTCCACAGCTGCTTCATTGGGGGTGAGTATAATATAAGGAACTTCTAGCAAATTATGGGTGCACTGGTAAAAAAACTATGAAATTTAGTGAAAAAACATTGTTAAAAGGACATTATGGTTAAGTTAAAGTAATAAATACCTATGATTTCAGTGAAACAACTTTGTTAAAGGGACGTTATCATTAAAACAAAAATCCAACAATTCAAAACAAAGTTTTTTCACTGAATTTCATAGGTTTTTATTAGTGAAACTTAACCATAATGTCCCTTTAACAAACTTTTTTCACTGATATATATATTAGTCAGTCAGTCAAACAAGTTTATTCGGATTTAAAAGATCCATCAAACCACATAAAATATATACAAACAGCCAACAAGTTACACAATTCATAAATAGTTTCTAAAAATCCTGTGCAAACAACAGTTAAAGAAAAAACATACTAAAAACGGGGCACAATAAGATAAAAACAATAGTTAATTCATGGTCACTGATCCATGGAGTCCAGTTTTTACAGGAACACAATTAAATCATTGTACAGAATAATTCCTCCAATGTTATACTTTTCATAATTGGCTTCCATCTCCCTGAATCCTCATCAAACTTTTTCTAAAATACATTGCTCTTTTTAAAAATGTGAGCAAAGCCCAGGCCGTGAAGACAGTGTCTGCACTCAAAAGAAAAGCGAGTGCAGCTTTATAGTGGCGTATCTCAGACTTCTTTAAGGCTGGTAACAGAGTTACTCTGCGAATACCTACATAACCCGGACAAAAAAACAATAAATGAGCCAAATCTTCCAACTGATGGCCGCATACCGGACAACCACCCTCATCTGGGAATCCTTTCCAACTTGCTGTGTTCGCTTGCAAGAGGAGGGCATCAAACCATGCCCTTGTAATTAGCCACCTATCTTTTTTGTAGGGGTTCCAAGTTAGATAAGTGTAACGCTCACCTGATTCTCGCAGAGGCGCCGGTCTTGACTGGGCGACTACCGTATCTTCAAAGGTGATGTGTAGCACCCGGTTGGCTCTTTGGGCTGGACCTCTGTGCACTGTATGCCTGACGTGTAGAGTAAGATGTCTGCAGATAGAAAATATGGGGTTAATGAACTGGGGTTATTGGGGTGTCCCTATCTCTTTCCTCTTCTCCTCTCCTGTAGACCCCCAAAGGTTAACGCTCTCACCTTAGGTAAGTGAATGCCGAGCTCTCCATCTGCCTCGGGGCAGGGTGCTGTAACCAGTTTCTTCACTGGATAGGTAGCGCAGGCCTCTTGACTTCAGAGGACTGCTGTCCGTCGTTTACTGCACGAACGGTAAGTTTCGAGTCATTCAAATGTCTTTAAAGTCTTTAGTAATGATGTCTCTTGTTTTGCAGGGTTCCGGCGATGGCGGATGACGGGCTAAAGTGAGTTGAAGATGGAGCCCGTGTGATGAATAGAAGCGCCTGGAAGCACGTAAGTAAGCGCTTGTTGCCTGCTTCACTATGCGCTCTAACTGTCTTTTTATTTTGCAGGTACGAGTTCGGAGCGGCTGCAGGGTGCCGGAATACCCACTGGATCAGATGTGGAAAGGAGTAATGGCACGTGAGTTTTAAAGTTCCCCAATGTCTTTAAACGCACCTTGTTTTGTCTTTCAGATGCGGGATGCAGCGCCGAAGAGTTGGTAAACTTTTGTCTTTCAGATGCCGGAATGCTAACCTGTTCTTTCTTGTCTTTATAGGTGTTGCTGAAGACTGGATTCAGAATGGTAAGCCTTTGCCTTTCAGATGCCGGAATGCTAACCTGTTCTTTCTTGTCTTTATAGGTGTTGCTGAAGACTGGATTCAGGATGGTAAGCCTTTTTCCTTAGGCCCAGGACCGGATGCAGAAGACACGATGAGCGTTCTGCTGCAGAGGTTGCAGAATAACGCAAAGCAAGATTCATCCACCGGGTGTGGTTTAAATAGCCTCCTGTAGTGCTTAGGTGTCTCCTTCCACAGCCACGCCTAAGCAAGAAAAGAGTTCCTGGTAAGAAAAGAGTTCCTGCCTTCCAGAAGAGTTCCAGTGTTCTGAATCTAGGGAGTGGCTCCAGCCCCACCCAACAGGAAAAGTAGTTCCAAACAGAAGAGGATCAGAGGCTCAACTGGCAGGCAAGTAAGCAGCATGGTCTGCTGAAGGTAAGTCCACCCAAGCATTATGAGCCCGGCGCTTCCAGCGCTGGGACTGGGCATATTCATGAGCCTGGTGCCACTGGCGCCAGGACTGGGTCCAAAAGGTCCCAATTGGGACTGGTTGGCACTCGGAACCTGGGTTATGGATCTGCTTCCAAGGGAGTTGGGAAAACCCTGACCTTTTGGAAGCAGAGATCATGACAGTACTCCCCCTCAAGGCCCCTCCCAAACCGGGCTTCTCCGGGGGTTTTGGCTTGTCAGGAAATGTTCGGTGAAATCTTTTGATTAGGCGAGGAGCGTGGACATATTCAGCAGGTTCCCAGGATCTCTCTTGGGGGCCGTAGCCTTTCCAGTCAATTAGGTAGAATAGTTTAGATTTGGAGATCTTGGAGTCCAGAATGCTTTTGACTTCAAACTCGAGTTCTCCATCCACTAGGATAGGTTTTGGAAATTTGGTTAGTCGGGTTTGAGGTTGCACGGGTTTTAATAGAGAGACGTGGAAGACCGGATGTATCTTCATGTGCGGGGGCAAGTCCAACTTGACCGCTACTGGGTTTACTATGGTAGTGATGGAATAGGGACCAAGGTATCTTGGGTTGAATGTGTGTGGCCCCTTTAGAGATAGATATTTGGTGGATAACCAGACTTGATCCCCTACTTGATAGTGAGGGGCTTCCTTCCGATGTTGATCTGCTCCTTTCTTGTATTGTTCTTTAGCCCTTTGAAGGTGAGAAACAGCTTCCTTAAAGGCTTGGGTGATAGTAGGATGCAGGTAGTCTACTGCTGGTGTTTCAAGATCTTGGAGGGGATCCAACTCCGAGGTTCGAGGGTGACTGCCGTACAAAAGAAAAAACGGGGTTTTCCCAGTTCCCGAATGGACAGAGTTATTGTAGGCATACTCGGCTATCCAAAGGATATCTTTCCAAGTTTTTTCAGTTTGTTGCAGCATGCAGCGTAAATACTGTTCCAGAGTTTGATTGGTCCTCTCGGTTTGTCCGTCGGTCTGAGGGTGGTGACTGGTCGATAGTCTCACATCAATTTGAGCCGACCGACAGCAACTTCGCCAAAAATGAGAAATAAATTGACTACCTCGATCCGAAATTAGAACCGAAGGAAAACCGTGCAGTCGGACAATGTTTTCGAGAAATTCTCGGGCCAGAGTTGCTGCTGTTGGCAAGCCTTTGAGCGGAATGAAATGCGCCATCTTGGAGAATAAGTCCACGATTACTAGAATCGTATTGTATCCGGAGCATGGAGGTAGATCGGTGATGAAGTCCATAGAAAGCGTATGCCAAGGGCGAGGTGGGATGTCAATAGGGCGTAAGAGGCCTGCTGGTCTTTCCTTTTGACTCTTGTTTTGGGCGCATACTCCACAGGACATTATAAAGTCTCTGATATCTTTTTTCCAAGACGGCCACCAGAAGTAGCGCTTGATCTTTTCTGAGGTCTTGGCTATACCGGGATGACCTTCCATTAAAGAGTCGTGATAACAAGAGATTACTTTTTTCTGTAAATCTGTGCTGGGTAGGTATAATCGTTCTTGGAAATACAATAAGTTGTCCTTTACTGCAAAGTCCTTTCCCTGCAGATGCCAATTCTGTATGTCTGCTGGAGTTACAAGTTGCCTGGCTTTATCCTTAACTTCCTCTATGGATTCTGTGGCGATTACACCCAGAATTCTTTGTTCGGGAATGATTGGTACAGGTTTAGGGTTGACCAAGTGTTCTTCCACTCCCATCCGAGAAAGGGCATCGGCTTTACCGTTCTTTGTACCAGGTCGATAGGTAATTATGAAGTCAAACTCGGCAAAGAATAAAGCCCAACGGAGTTGTCTAGAGGATTGGGCTTTTGCGGTCTTCAAATATTGCAGGTTTCGGTGATCCGTAATCACAGTAACGGTGTGTCGGGCCCCCAGCAGATAATGCCGCCAAGCCTTAAAGGCAGACTTGATAGCCAGAAGTTCCTTGTCAGTAATCGTGTAATTGATTTCAGGAGGCGAGAATTTGCGGGACCAAAATGCCACGGGATGCAACTGATTGGTTACCGGGTCCTTTTGTGATAGAACTGCCCCCATGGCAAGGCTTGAAGCATCAGTTTCCACGATGTAGGGGAGTTCGGGGCAAGGGTGTTTTAAGATTGGTGCAGAGATAAATTTAGTCTTCAAATCCTGGAAAGCTTGTTCCGCCTCGGTAGACCATTCAAAACGTTTGTTTTTCTTTAACAAGGCAGTGATGGGCTGGACTATTCGAGAGAATTCGGGGATAAACCTGCGGTAAAAGTTAGCGAAGCCTAACATGCTTTGCACACCTTTTACGGAGGATGGTGATGGCCATTTGAGAACTGCATCGACCTTCTTTGAATCCATACGCACTCCGCCAGGTGATAGATAATATGAATCCCAAGAATTCAACTTCAGTCACGTTGAAAACACATTTTTCCAACTTAGCGAAAAGTTTGTGTTGACGCAATCTTTCGAGGACCATTTTCACGTGTTTCCGATGTTCAGATTCCGATGAAGAATAAACGAGGATGTCGTCAATGTAAACAACAACACATACATCAATGAGCTCTCTGAGGACATTGTTCATAAAATATTGAAAGGCGGCCGGGGCATTGCAAAGTCCGAAGGGCATGACCTGATATTCAAATAGCCCATACTTGGTGCGGAAGGCCGTCTTCCATTCATCGCCCTCTTTTACTCGTACCAAGTGGTAAGCTCCTCTAAGATCCAGCTTTGTATATATGCATGCTTTTCTGACTTGGTCCAGGAGTTCAGGGATCAAAGGTAACGGATATCTATTCTTAATGGTGATCTGGTTCAGGGAGCGATAATCGATACAAGTTCTAAGGTCTCCTTCCTTTTTTGGAACGAAGAACAAAGCTGAAGAAGCAGGGGACTTGGAAGGACGAATAAACCCATTTACCAGGTATTGATCCAGGTATTGTCGAAGGTGAAGGTTCTCAGGCTCGGTGAGGGCATAAATTCTACTACAAGGAGGAGTAGATCCAGGTATCAGGTCTATCTGGCAGTCATAATACCTATGAGGAGGTAGAGAGTTAGCCTGATCCTTCTGGAAAACATCTTGGTATTCTAGGTATTCGGGAGGTAACTGGGGAGTCTCGGAAGAAATTGCGGCCAGTGCAACACCAGGTGGAGGGTGGCAAGTAGAGACACATTCTGGAAACTGGACCGTTCTTGCTCGCCAATCGATCAGAGGATTGTGTTTCTCTAACCAAGGTATTCCTAGAATAATCTGAAACTGAGGGGCCTTGATCACATCGAACACGATCTTCTCATGGTGTCCATCTTGACTTACTAGCGTCACCTCTTGAGTGGTATGCGTTACTGGCCCGGAGGCTATCTCCGTACCATCCACCGTAGTAATGACGTCCTTTACAGCCTTGGGACAAAGAGTTAGATTCATCCTCAAAACCATTTCATGATCCACATAATTGCCGATGGCACCCCTGTCGACATAAGCTTCAATTGCATGTAATCGATCCGGATTATCAGGGCTAATGAGGACCATAGGTATCACGAAATGCGAGGTCACGGAACTGGTTTTCACGCTCGGCAAGAGGACCTCTATTCTTGTCGGGCGAGGTCGTTTCCCTGCTCAGAGTTTGTAACTTTGGTAACTGCAGCTCCTACTGCCTTCTTGGCAGGTTTCACCAGACAGTCTCGAAGAAAGTGCCCTGAGTTTCCGCAATATAGGCATAATTGCAACTGTTTCCTCCTTTCCCGCTCCCTTTGTGTTAGAGGACCTTTCAGACCCCCTATTTGCATGGGTTCCCCGGAGTCTACTCCTTTGGAAGGAGTTGGCGGTTTGGAAAATACTCGAGCATCAAACTTGGAACGATCGGCCTTCCTGTTCTGCAGCCTGTGATCTATTTGAACGACCAAGTCTATATAATCCGAACAGTCTTGTGGGGGATTCACTACTTGGGCTAAAACGTCTTTGAGCTCTCCACGTAGACCTCTATAAAACAGCGTAATCCTTTTGTCCTCAGGCCATTGAGTTTCCACTATTAGTCTATTGAAAGATGCAATATAAACCAAAAGGTCTTGATTACCCTGTCGCAACGAAAGAAGCTCATTGTCCAATGCCTGCCCCTGTGAATGTCTTGCGAACAGTTTTTCCATACTAAGCTGAAAGGCTTGAAAATCATGGAGAACCGGATCATCTTGATTAACTAGAGGGATCGACCAGTCTGCCGCATTGCCACTAAGGTACGAAAGTACAAAAGCTACTTTTGCTTGATCAGTTGGAAAGGCTGCTGGCCGGCATAAGAAGTGCAACCGGCACTGATTGATAAATACTGCAAACCTCTTTGGGTCACCAGAAAATCGTTCGGGCGGAGCCAGAGGTACATTCCCAGGTAGGTTGATCTGCACTGGATTCATAGAGGATGTTGAAGGAAGATTTGCCCCTGATGCGGGTAACGGGGTCTGTCCGGCTTGTGACTGTAGCACTTGTCTAGCAAGATTGTCTGTTCTCTCCTTGGAAATAATTAGTTCCCTTCTTAGAGCATTCGTTTCCTGACGAGCTGCATGCACTTCTGCCCTTAGTTCCCCAAGTAACCGGGCTAGGGGGTCAGTATCCGAGGTTTCCATAGCGCCTGGGCGAGAGTTTTGCGGTAGGCTTTGCGTTCTGTAACGCTCACCTGATTCTCGCAGAGGCGCCGGTCTTGACTGGGCGACTACCGTATCTTCAAAGGTGATGTGTAGCACCCGGTTGGCTCTTTGGGCTGGACCTCTGTGCACTGTATGCCTGACGTGTAGAGTAAGATGTCTGCAGATAGAAAATATGGGGTTAATGAACTGGGGTTATTGGGGTGTCCCTATCTCTTTCCTCTTCTCCTCTCCTGTAGACCCCCAAAGGTTAACGCTCTCACCTTAGGTAAGTGAATGCCGAGCTCTCCATCTGCCTCGGGGCAGGGTGCTGTAACCAGTTTCTTCACTGGATAGGTAGCGCAGGCCTCTTGACTTCAGAGGACTGCTGTCCGTCGTTTACTGCACGAACGGTAAGTTTCGAGTCATTCAAATGTCTTTAAAGTCTTTAGTAATGATGTCTCTTGTTTTGCAGGGTTCCGGCGATGGCGGATGACGGGCTAAAGTGAGTTGAAGATGGAGCCCGTGTGATGAATAGAAGCGCCTGGAAGCACGTAAGTAAGCGCTTGTTGCCTGCTTCACTATGCGCTCTAACTGTCTTTTTATTTTGCAGGTACGAGTTCGGAGCGGCTGCAGGGTGCCGGAATACCCACTGGATCAGATGTGGAAAGGAGTAATGGCACGTGAGTTTTAAAGTTCCCCAATGTCTTTAAACGCACCTTGTTTTGTCTTTCAGATGCGGGATGCAGCGCCGAAGAGTTGGTAAACTTTTGTCTTTCAGATGCCGGAATGCTAACCTGTTCTTTCTTGTCTTTATAGGTGTTGCTGAAGACTGGATTCAGAATGGTAAGCCTTTGCCTTTCAGATGCCGGAATGCTAACCTGTTCTTTCTTGTCTTTATAGGTGTTGCTGAAGACTGGATTCAGGATGGTAAGCCTTTTTCCTTAGGCCCAGGACCGGATGCAGAAGACACGATGAGCGTTCTGCTGCAGAGGTTGCAGAATAACGCAAAGCAAGATTCATCCACCGGGTGTGGTTTAAATAGCCTCCTGTAGTGCTTAGGTGTCTCCTTCCACAGCCACGCCTAAGTAAGAAAAGAGTTCCTGGTAAGAAAAGAGTTCCTGCCTTCCAGAAGAGTTCCAGTGTTCTGAATCTAGGGAGTGGCTCCAGCCCCACCCAACAGGAAAAGTAGTTCCAAACAGAAGAGGATCAGAGGCTCAACTGGCAGGCAAGTAAGCAGCATGGTCTGCTGAAGGTAAGTCCACCCAAGCATTATGAGCCCGGCGCTTCCAGCGCTGGGACTGGGCATATTTATGAGCCTGGTGCCACTGGCGCCAGGACTGGGTCCAAAAGGTCCCAATTGGGACTGGTTGGCACTCGGAACCTGGGTTATGGATCTGCTTCCAAGGGAGTTGGGAAAACCCTGACCTTTTGGAAGCAGAGATCATGACAATAAGGTTGGATCTCAGAGGGCCTACTGATTATAGAGTGGAATTCATCATGTTTATTACCATATTCCAGGAGTATTCTTTTCCTCACTATAGCCTCACCTGCCACAATTTTGTGGCAGGACACCTCAGTCTTGGTTATAAGTGAGGCTGGCGGGAAAAGAACACTGAGGTTGATCTCCCCAAGGGATTTAGAGATGAGGGCAAGCAAGGAATTGTTTGCCACCCCTCACTGCCCAACACAGACCGGATAATAAAATGGCACACATATGCAAATTCGTTGACCCACAGCCGGATCCAAAATAAAATCGGAACCAACGCCCACTGGTCCTCCGAGAACTCCATTCCCAGTTCTCTGTGTATTGATATATACCACCTACATACATCCAGTATTGGGCCATACATTGGAACTAAAGGCAAGAATTACATGCAACACGTAATTTGTAGTGTACGCCCTCATGTGCTTGTGCAAGTTATGGTACATTGGAAGCACCATTGGCAAGCTAAAATTGAGAATTCTCCAGCACATGAGAGCAATCAAGAACGTTGATGTTGCATATCCAATGGCAGTTCACTTTAAAGAAGCCCATGGAGGAAAAATTGAAAGTTTCAGATTCTTCGGTGTATATCATGTGAAAGAAAAACAAACTGGAACTTCGACAAATGGAAACTAGATTTAATTAGGATTTTGAAACCAAAAAGCCAAAGGCACACAATTTGGATGAAGAATTGTACACGTTTTTAGGAACCTAAAATTGACATACAAGTCTGAAGCAAGTGTGGCTGTATCTAACATCTTTTCTTCCCTACAGGTCTCTATTTGCGTCAATAACAGAATTATCTATAAAGGAATCAAAAAAGTGTGTTCCACCATTTAATAGCAAATCGGGGCTAATGTAATCACAGAATCTTTTGCTTACATTCTGGTTGTAGATTCATTTCAGAATCAACAAAAATGGCAGGTGACATATTTTGTTTTATTGGTGATTAGGTGATAAAGCACAGTCTGGTGTGGTTTCCTTATCTTGAATCTTTTAGTGTTGCTTAGAAAAAGTCATGACGTACACCCATGTAGTTGAGCAATGCAATACTGGTGATAGTTGGGACCCTATGGATAAATACAAGACCATTGTCTAAATTCTAAGACAAGTATAGTCTATTTGATATGATATTTGCTATAGATTGTCACCTATGACACAGAGTACCCGTTCTTAACACAAACCGTTAATGCAGCAATAATTACTATGCAGGACGCATTTATGATACACAATTTGAAAGAAGGCACTATGCACTTTTACATGTAGAAAAGATCAAATTTTGGCAGCTATGCTTTTATATTTATGCACTTAGCACTTTAAAACTGTAATCGGAATAAGAGTTGTTGCTATATTTTTGCCAACGAATGTAACATCTTCTTATGCACTATGCACCTTATTAAGGAATTAGCGATTGTTGCTGCTATAGTACCTTATAACCTCGAGGAAAATAAGAACAGTTCTGCCTATCCTTTTTCCCCCCTTTTTTTCTAAATGCTACATGCACTTTAGAATCATAATATCACAGTATTTTTCACTGAAAGGGAAGAACGTTGGGGGAAGGGCCAACACATCTAATGACCTATTGTTGTTATAATCTATCTGAACCCCAGAATAAGTTAGTTACTGATGTAAAATGGGCATGACACAGAGGGATATAAAAGTGAAAGAAAAGACAGCTTAAAATCCACTTTTTGCCCAGAGGTTTAGAGAGAGAAAACGTGAACATAAAGTTGTGAGCAAAATTGGCTTTCTCTTCTCAATCAAAACCTGATGATTGTATTTTAAATGTAATTAGGGAAAATGATTCTGCATTTAGAACTAAGAAGTTGGTAGAAAAATCTGATCCTGTTGTTAGGGACTACAGGTCCCATAATCCTAGAGGTATTGAGATGAGGAAGCAGGCTGAAGAGTCATATGGATATAGGAGTTAGGCAATTACGGCTAACAGCCTGCACCTGAAGCCTGTTGTCAAGGAAAACCTGCAGAAAGTGAAGGGAAGAAGAACAGAATCCTGTTAGTTAAAATGAGTGTTCTGTACCCTTTCACGAGTGTATGCAGGCAACTCTAACAAGCCTGAAGTGGTCCCACTTTAACGCAAGCGA
This sequence comes from Ambystoma mexicanum, assembly GCF_040938575.1. Classification (NCBI taxonomy): domain Eukaryota; kingdom Metazoa; phylum Chordata; class Amphibia; order Caudata; family Ambystomatidae; genus Ambystoma; species Ambystoma mexicanum. Next base: position 287,579,331 of record NC_090933.1, on the reverse strand, counting down.
CCATTAACAGAGTGAAAAGTCCATAAACCGTTATCAGAACATTTTGTTTTCAAAGTGAATGAAGCACAGGTCGTGTGTGACCTAAAGTAACTCTGGAAGGAAAGTCCATTGTTGAAATACTTGAATTCCGAAATGCTAACTAAAGCAGCAGTCGCATATCATTAAAACTGAGGCTCAAGAGAAAGGTAATCTGAAAACTCATTGTTGAAGTGGGACATTGTGAGCTATTAAAGCAATCATTGCCCAAGCCAAGAGGCAACCCTTTTCCATAGTGAAACCAGTCTTGCTAAAAGCAAGAGCCATCTAACTCCAATGTAAAGTTGTCAACAGTCAAGTGGCGAAAGAAGCAAGTATCCGATTGTTACCTTAAACTGAGAAAGTGGAACATCAGCTTCTGGGTAATTATTTGGGCTGATACCTGGTGTAAGGGTGGGCACACAGCGGGCTAAGGGGAAACACATGCTTGTGAAAAAAACACTGAAGTAGAACACAAAATGTGATGCAAACGACAGCTGAAGTTAGAACTGAGAGAGTCTGATGGGAAGAAGCAGATTGCTTCTGCGGTAGTTAGGCTGACTGAAGAGGCAAATAGGCTGCCCCTTTTAAGAAAGTTATTAAAAGGAAGAGCGCCTTGCCTACGTGAATAGGTTGAATGTCTGGTTAAAATGTACCTAATTCTACCTAATAATTTAAAAGTATTGAAGCAGTAGTAGTTACACTTGAACTGTATAGAATTGTCAGCGTATGTCACATTTAAGTGGCTGAAGCAGTAACGTACTATGGGGCAAAATGGAACGTTCTCATAGTACCACCAGTAGAAGTGCGATTGTTGGAAATAGAAGCACCAGCACAGAGAAATGATCCTGATAAATATACCAAATGTAGAGTTGTAACAGAAGAAGTTGTAAAGAAGTGTATTTTTTTGAACTGTGGCAATTTATCCAGAAGTAGAGAAAATTAATTATCATAACCAGGATTACCACAGGTGCTATTGACTTTCCAGAAGTTGGAAAGGGATATTTTCAAGCAAGAACAAGGAATTGCTACCAGTGGATTTTTGTTTGGTGAAGATTAATTTTGACTTTGAACTTTCAAGAACTGGGTCGAAACCTTTCTTTTCTTGAACATTTTGAAGTGACTTTAAAACCCCGGGAAAGGGATGTTACCCATGGGAGGAGAAAGCCATTCTGATACTGTGTCAATATTGGTTCTTATATTGTGCTGTTCTTTAATTTCCTTTGTATATTGGTTGTTTAGTGTGAGGGCCAGTTTAGCCAAGTTAGAGAATGTCCCCTTAGCCTGTAGACTAGGTAGGGAATTCCTCTGAAGAGTAGAGCAAGCAAGGTATTTTCTCAATATATTTTATTTAATAGATTGGTATATTTTGAGAAATTTACAAGCAGTTGTCTGCCTCAGATTACTGACCCCCTCACACACACACCCAAATCCCAAACTTATCATGGTGTCTTCTTTTCCACTCCCAACCTCTTGCCTGATGTGATTGCTATTGTTATTGCTATTTGTATTTATATAGCTCCCATGGCCATGACATCTACACACTGTGGTTCAAAATAATCAGTGTTCCCATAGGAGTGAAAAACATTAAGAGAAGAGTTGCAAGTCTCTTTCTGAAGTTGAGCCCTTGATAAAACTTTGGTCTGAAAAATGTCATCTAAATCCGTATTGCAAGTCAAAAGTTATTAGCCTCTCTCAGCCTCTTTGCAGCAAAGCACCAAAGCACCAAGGCCGATGTGAAGGTATTAAGGCGCAGTTGGCTCCCTGTGTTCTGTCAAATATTAAACTACTTGATGGATTTACCCAAAACCAGTCAACAAAATTAAGTAAATGCTTTGTACCTAAACTGTTTCTCATTTGGTGCAAATCTGCCAAGCAGTTTTCATGCTACGGCTGTCAAACACTGAACTTTGTATCTATCAAAAAATGAATACGAGTAGGCTGAAAACAGAGTTTTTATGTTTTTCTTAGTCACTTTTTGATTTTATAATGAATTGTTTGTTTGGAAAATGTTATCCAAATCCATCAAGCAAGTCAAAATGTATTAGCCTTGCTCAGCCTCTCTGATGTAGAAAGCACTAAGGCCGATAAAAGTTTTTTTAGGAACTATGGGCACCCCTTCCTCTTTCAAATAAGTTTAAAAAATACTGGATTGCTTCACCCCAAACCAGACATGAAATTTAAGTCAATGCTCTGTACCCATGTTGTTCTTATTTGGTCCAAATCTGCCTGGTGGTTTTCACACTACGACTGTTCAAACACTGCACTTTTTCTCTATGGGAAAGTGAATGGGCTGAAAACGGTGAAAATGTGGTGTTTTGGTTTCTTAATAACTTTTGCATTTTATGATGTATTGTTCCTAGAATTTGTGGGGTGGGGGCGGCTTAAGAAACTCGTGGTTCTGAGAATTTCTGCCAAATCCATCCAGCACGTCAATAGTTATTAGCAATAGAATATTGGGAAAAATAGCTGCTCCATCATTTCAGAAAGCCCTGTCAGCCCCTCTGCTGCAAATCAACATGGGAGATATAGATATATTTTTTGGGGAAATGAGGAACGCCCTTCTCTGTCAAATATTTTAAAAACTATTGGATGCAATAAGTCAATGATTTGTGCCTAAGTTGTTTCATATCTTGTCCAATTCCATCCAGTGGTTTTGGCTGTGCGCTTGAGCAAAAATTGGACTTGCCAAAATGAATGGGGACTTGACAGATAAATTGTTTTTAACTTTCTTAATAACTTTTTTATTTTTTAATGGATATTTCCTAAAGTGTCTAGTCTGGGGTAGGGGCCGTGACTAGAATTGTATTTTAACATTTCAACTAAATCCATCATATGGCCCAACAAAAGTTATTAGCAATAAATTTTTTTTGGGTTTCCTATGGAACTCAATACTCAACCTATTTTTTATTTATTGTATTGTTAATTTATAACACGCTTAATAGCAGCGAGTGGTTTCTAAGTGCGGGATCGGACTTCAAACCTGTGTTGTTCCACATTGCCTTGCTTCGAGGATAAACACCTTGCCCCTGAGCTATCTTTCCTCCCTAAGAACTTAACTATAGTGCAATATTCTGTTTTTTTCAGCAACGCCATAAAACAAGCACAGATTATACAAACATTAGGAGCCAATCTTGCAAAAATATTGATGGAGTAAAATTGCAATTGAAGATTATACACACATATAAAATGTACAAATTCTATTATATAAACATATGTCAAAAGAGAAAGCTAACATTTGATTCTGTAGATATTCAGCCACGGAGAAATGCATAAAGCACTGATGAAGACGTCCTCAGGACCTTCCACAGGAAGGGGGAAGGTGAGTTCCAGCAACGGCCACCGCACATAATTGACAGAAGGTGCCCTTCCAGTCGCGGTTGAAGAAGACCTTCCATAGCATTATCCCTTGAAAATGGGAGACTGAAATTCGGCAGGAATGTGAATTACACAACAGGCTGAAGACCACCAAAGAACTGGCTGCAAACACAGAAGGCAATGGTTCTAGCGAGGTAGCCCACTGGAGAGCTGATCAGTCACCCAGATTTTCCAAGGACACTTGCCACGGCCCAGGATGACTGGATCAACGAGAACATGTTGAGCTTGGTTGGTCACACTAGTCCACAGTTTGGAGCACCTCACAGGGCCTTTGCAGATCAAGTGGATGGGCCTCTTCAGGAGTATTCTATGGATCTTAAGTCAGCTGTTCTCCTATGTCGGATTCTAGGCTCCAATGCTGATCTGAAGAAATGGCTGCAAGAGTCCTCTTCTTATCCAAAATACTGGCTGGAAGCAAGCACACCATATGTAAGGATCTGCACCATTTGACTCATGTCCTGCACCCAGACTTTCAGACACCATAGATTTGGAGTAGAACTAGACAGTCCCACTCTATTCTATTCCTGAGCACCACGCACAAACACAAATACATCACCAGCCAGCGAAAGCAGCAGCTTTTCCAGGCAAGTGCATGACCTTATTTACCTGACCTTGCAAGGCAGGAAGAAGGCCAAACAACTATATGTTCCAAGGACAAGCAAAAATCTCATGGCGTGTTCATTTTAGGGTACTAGCCACATTTAGCAGGCATACGAGGTAAATGAAAATGTGCACTCTAGAAATAACACAAACATTGTGAAAACATATTTGCTGCCACCAGCTTGGCTTTGGGCACATATAAAAGTAAACAAAAATCCCAAGTGTTAAAGTATCCCCACTGCACTGCATTGTATGATGCTGTGTAAAAGGTTAAAAAGTAAAAAAAAAGTAAAAGATAAAAGTATTACATGGTTTCCCAGTATTGATTGTCTGAAGGACTCATCAGTTTCCCCGTAACAAAATGAGAAAAATGCAAAGGGAGTGAAGCTGAAGGCTCCACCTCCCTGAAAACATTCAGGACAGGTTAAACAACAAAAGCAACACCAGTGGGGTTCCATAGCACTATAGAGGGAAAGTTGTCTAAAGAGAAATCCTTCCTAACACTAGTCACATAGAAGAGCATAGGGTTGTGCTGGAGTGTGTGCTTATCCTTGGCACCCACCACTACCAAAGGATCTAGCACTACCCGACAGTCAGGTGACAGGCAATGTCTGTGAGCGCTCTTTCATCACAAACTAATAATCATAAATAATATAAGGTACCCACTACAACTCCCCTCTGCTCCCGCTTCCCCTTCAGCACTTTTCAGCACTCTTTAGGAAGTCTAAACTGCTACATCATTAAAAATAGCCTGGGTACACCTTGTCCCCTCAGCAGAGGCAGGACATGTTGCAGTGGCCTCAGTATCCTCTTGAGCCAGGTACTGAAAGATTCATTCCAGACTCTTCCACCTGGTCCTCTTTGATCATCTCCATCACCATCCCCTCCTGCTCTACCTCCAATCAGCCTTTCCTCCACCTTTGTGGATACCTCTCCCTACTACTTCTGGAGCATTACCTGCACCTCAACAAACCCAAGGTGAAAGTACTTTCCCACCTTTAGCAGGTCTCCACAAAGCTACTCCAACATCCTGAGCATTGATAACAATTTCCTTGAGTGCACACTCCACTTGTTTCTTCCACAGTCTCTCCCTTCTGAACCACTCTGTTCACACCATTCAGGTTCTGTCTCACCCTCCTGGCTACCTCTACCTCTGACGAGGATGGTGGGGAGTAGTCCAGGTCCTCATGTTCTCTTCCAACATTATCTCTAAATAAAATGACATGTTGTCTAAAGTGTGAATGCACAAAACACAAACCAAGTGACAAATGCCACGGTTTTATTACACGGCACACTCCAGCCAGGGACTCCTTCCCCGACAATGAATGTGGTGTACAATAAAACACTTTTTATTTTTAATATACTACGGATTCTTTTTGAGTAGGCCTCCAACCCGTCTTGCACCCAACCTCCACAAACCCTCGTGTCACATTGGATTAGGAACCAGGCTGGTGTATATCAATAAGATATTTATTAATGTATTTTTTCATGAAAAAGGAAAATCAAACAATTTCACAGCCACCAATGGTGTGGCAACACTACTGCAATGATCGGTACAGAACAATTAGGTTAAGATGTCTTATTACATTTCACACAGTTCTTTAAATGCAAAGCAGAAAAAAAGAACAATTCTTACCAATTGATAGCACCAATGTTTTAGTACTCCCCCTGCAACACTCGCCCCCAACAAGCAACTAAACTTGATTCCTTTGAATGGAAGGCAGTTGCAAGGAGTAGGAAGAGAGAGAGAAAATTGAATTTGGGCTAAAGCCCACCACCAGAAGATGGGAGGCTAGCAAAGAAACAGAAAACCGTTTTTGGTGTAAAATGACAGAATTGGATTTTGATTATTACTCACAACTGCTAGGGGACAGATTGAAAGGTAATTCGTATTGCTTACACCTTGGGATTTGAGAGAGTTTAGAGAACACTAATCAGCACACCAGAGCGAAAATAGACATGAAGTGGGAAAATCGGTTTTGGGAGAAAGGGAAAAATACAGTGGCAAATGGAAATTCTTTTTACACTGGGTTTACAATAACAGGCAGCTCAGCAAAGTGGTTTAGCTTACAATAGGAACATTGGTTTTCAATGACAAGGACAGTGGCACATAACAGGTAGACTTCTAGGCAAAAGGGATTGCTCACAATGGAACAACGGTTTGGGTTTAATAGGACAGATGCAAATAGGAATTTGTTTGGTAAGGCACACAATACACGGACACACAGACACATTCGGTTTTCAGTTACAAGGAGGCTAATTCTTTTGAGGCAACACTTTACTGGCTAGAATAATCAAATAATCAAATACAACACCAGGTACAAGATGGTTCATTTTGAATTTCAACAATCTTGTACCGTGAATTCCAATGGGGGAATTAAGAGCAAATAAGAGATTCTTCTATGGGAAGGTGACTGAATTAAACTGGCAATTTTTGGGGTTTTAAATGGGGTTTTCAATCAGAGAAATATTGGATGCAATGCTACAAAAATGACAGGTTTCTGGAATTTAGGACAGGGGTTACATGCTACTTGCAAAGCAAGACTTGGTGTGGGATTCAGGAAAGCCAGCTGTATCTCAGGACACTCTGGACAGCTAGGGAAAGGGATCTGGTCAGTGCACTCTCAAGGATGGTAAGGTTTAGCCGCATTCTCTCCATCCTCCTTCTCCTGTCTCCCCAGCTTTTGGTGTCCAACTAACCTAGTACAGACCCCTGATATAGCATGAATCACATCATTAACTTTACAATCTAGAGGGAGTATGTTGTAGTATCCTAGCATAACATCTACTATGTGTGCTGTGTGTCTATGTGAGTGAGCAGTGGAGCTTGGAATGTTGGTGTGAGGCCTGGAATGGGGTGAGTGTAAGGTTCCAGGAATGGACGGTTAAGGGGCTGGCAGGGAGAGAGCAAAGGAAAGCAGAAGCACATCACCTCATCTCCTATCTTATTTTCCCACTGTAACTGAAACAATAAAGAAGACTTTACCTTTTTGATAATCCTGGCTCTGGTGTGGTTCCTGAGTTTCCTGCCTGTGTCCTAGCCACACCAAGATACATCATTTGGCGACGAGGACGGGATCCGAACCCACGCGTGCAAAGCACTCTTATTGGAGAACAACCTTAAGTAAGTGGGGACTTGGTCAATGGGTTTTCCTACTAGAGATGACTAAGTAAATAGTGTATACTTCATTATTTGCTCTCTGGTAGAAGTCCAGTCCAATGGCCATAGTATTTTCTTAACTGGGTTCAGATTGGAAAACTAAGTTTTGCGCTGACATATGTCTCATGCACGTTGACACTGTGTAGTCCATTTATTTAGTACAGGCCAAGATCACATTTGCATAATATCATGAAGTTTAACAAATAGAGAAAATGGTGGTGGATTCAATATTTTGTCATACAGCAACTTAACTTTGAAGTCAATTAGAGCTTGCAACAAGCAAAGTCCCAGTTTGTATCTAATGGTGGAGACAGGCAACACCGGTTGAGGGCATATCTCCCAACCTTCCCCTCAGGTGTAGCCCAGGTTATGTTGCCGGGTTTAGTTTCTGATCCGTACATTAGGCACAGCACTATATTGCCTCTGCATATTTTTAACATTAGCAAAATGGAGAAATTACTTTATTTTAAGTCTATGTTTTCATTTGTGCAAAAATGACACTACTGTAGGAGGTAGCTCTTTAAGAGTCTTTTTCAGAGTAAAAAGTGTGTTTAATCATTGAACCTAGGTATTTGCAACAGCTCACAAGCTCAAACTGACTGTTGCCTATAAACCAACATTGATTCAGTTGAGACCTTTTCATGGGATTAGGAATCAGAACTTTGGTTTTAGGAGGATTTATCACTGTGTCCAAACCCTGTAAGAAAGTAGATTGAGTATTTAGTGATCTCTGAAGACCAATCAGGCTTTTGTCCAGTAAGAAAATATCATCGGCGTAATCCAGATGACGAATGTGGTAGTGTCCCAGTCTGGCAGGAAATGCAGAGCACTTGGCTAAAGCATTCTGATATGTATAGGTTAAGAAAAAAGGGAAAATGAAAGCTAGAGTCCTAACAACAGGTATCAAGAAACAGTAAGACCACACATGGCAAACTCCTCCAAACCTCTTACAACCACCACCAATGCGTGTGTGTTTCCTATTCACTCCTAACACGACAGCCGTACAAAGTTCACAAGGAAACAGAAAGAAAGCTTGGTCTTTTAAAGTAGCAGAACCTCTCTTAGATTGGCTCACGGTCTATGGTTGGCTGGTCAAACTCGTGTCTCTATCCTTGAGCCTTTTGATTCAACTGTGAGCCTCAAAGCCTACCTTGGTGGACTGATGAATTAAGTGATTGAACAATTGCAAAATTGGCTTCAAAAAGGCACAGAACACGTCAGCGACCAAGTCTGTTTGACTAAATGAAAGAAATACAAAAAGGTACAAATTGAAACTCCATAGTATTATTTATGAAATAGAAAGTACTCTACCATTATATTGAAAACGTGTTTTTGTGCAATATTTAACCAAGGTGACAAACACTTGGAAAAGAGCATTAAGACATTTGGAACTTTAAATGAGACACTGAACAGAATGACCTTGCTTTTTGCACCTAGCACCTGTAGGGAAGGGTAGGTCAATAGGACCCCCCTCCCACTACATGTCCCACCCTGTTTAAGACCCATGACTCGACGGCAGCCCCCGGCCTCCCGGGCCCAGGTGGCGGGGTGGCTGCAGGCCGACACGTGGGGCTGCACCACCACGTTATTGGCAGAGCATAGACACCATCTTGTATTAAGCCATCCCCATCTTGCTAGAAACGTGCATATCTAACCCAAGGCAGAGACACTGAATGCTGCAGAGTTACCCAACTTGACCGCGCTCACAGAGGCCCACGCTTCCCCCACCTCCCACTGCATGGCAGATCCGCTGAGGACCCGTTCTCACGAGTCACCAGACGCGAGCAAACAACATAATAAAACACTGTAGCTGTTAACCTTCCGCAGTACATCATTGCCCCAGCCATGAACAAGAACATTAGGATGTAACTGAGACCAGCCCTGCAGGCCCTGACCCCTGCACCAAGCCCCCCAACTATAGACGGCGTGGCACCTCGCACCCATACCCACCCAGAAAGCCCTTGCAATGTGTAGAAACCATTTATGTAATATGTGCCTTGTTGACTAACGTTCGCTGCTAATATAAAGGAGAATGGGTAAAGAGAAAAATGTGCAACCGATATTGCATATAATGAAGAGATGTACAGAGACTGGACAGCTGATAACTGTGAACAATAACCTGTGTTGCACTCTTTATAAACTCTTTATACATACCTGCCTGACACTACCTCATGTTCGTATGTCAACTGTAGATCTGCTGCATCAGCTCACCTGGAAGGGTGAGAGGGCTGGAGCCCTCCCCTGCCCCTCACGAGCATACCAGAAGAATACATTGGAATCCCAAACTCGTGCTGCCTGACCTACCTGAAGCAGCACCCACAAAAGCAACTGCATTGGTGAGGCAATCGTATGGCTGAATAGCCTCCTTCACCCCTACTGGGCCTGCCCTCCGAGCCCTGTTGCACACTATAGCCCCTCCGGCATACCTGCATACAACCTTTCTGCCGATCCTCCATTTTGTCTCTCCTAATGCTGCCTGACCCTAAAATGGCGGGCGCAGTGCAGCCCGAAAACAAGGCTGCCATTGGCTGCTAAGCAACCTGCTTGATCTTCAGCCAATCCCCTACACCAGTAGGCGGAAGCCAGCTTTCGGGAGAAGGCCCGAGGGAAAAGGCCCTGTTCCTCCCCAGTGAGCCCCACTCTGCTGCATCAGCTCACCTGGAAGGGTGAGAGGGCTGGAGCCCTCCCCTGCCCCTCACGAGCATACCAGAAGAATCCATTGGAATCCCGCACTTGTGCTGCCTGACCTACCTGAAGCAGCACCCACAAAAGCAACTGCATTGGTGAGGCAATCATATGGCTGAATAGCCTCCTTCACCCCTACTGGGCCTGCCCTCCAAGCCCTGTTGCACACTATAGCCCCTCCGGCGTACCTGCATACTACCTTTGTGCCGTTCCTCCATTTTGTCTCTCCTAATGCTGCCTGACCCTAAAATGGCGGGCGCAGTGCGGCCCGAAAACGAGGCTGCCATTGGCTGCTAAGCAACCTGCTTGATCTTCAGCCAATCCCCTACACCGGTAGGCGGAAGCCGGCTTTCGGGAGAAGGCCCGAGGGAAAGGCCCTGTTCCTCCCCAGTGAGCCCCACTCTGCTGCATCAGCTCACCTGGAAGGGTGAGAGGGCTGGAACCCTCCCTTGCCCCTCACGAGCATACCAGAAGAATCCATTGGAATCCCGAACTCGTGCTGCCTGACCTACCTGAAGCAGCACCCACAAAAGCAACTGCATTGGTGAGGCAATCGTATGGCTGAATAGCCTCCTTCACCCCTACTGGGCCTGCCCTCCGAGCCCTGTTGCACACTATAGCCCCTCCGGCGTACCTGCATACTACCTTTGTGCCGATCCTCCATTTTGTCTCTCCTAATGCTGCCTGACCCTAAAATGGCGGGCGCAGTGCGGCCCGAAAACGAGGCTGCCATTGGCTGCTAAGCAACCTGCTTGATCTTCAGCCAATCCCCTACACCGGTAAGCGGAAGCCGGCTTTCAGGAGAAGGCCCGAGGGAAAAGGCCCTGTTCCTCCCCAGTGAGCCCCACTCTGCTGCATCAGCTCACCTGCAAGGGTGAGAGGGCTGGAGCCCTCCCCTGCCCCTCACGAGCATACCAGAAGAATCCATTGGAATCCCGCACTCGTGCTGCCTGACCTACCTGAAGCAGCACCCACAAAAGCAACTGCATTAGTGAGGCAATCGTATGGCTGAATAGCCTCCTTCACCCCTACTGGGCCTGCCCTCCGAGCCCTGTTGCACACTATAGCCCCTCCGGCGTACATACTACCTTTGTTCCGATCCTCCATTGTGTCTCTCCTAATGCTGCCTGACCCTAAAATGGCGGGCGCAGTGCAGCCCGAAAACGAGGCTGCCATTGGCTGCTAAGCAACCTGCTTGATCTTCAGCCAATCCCCTACACCGGTAGGCGGAAGCCGGCTTTCGGGAGAAAGCCCGAGGGAAAAGGCCCTGTTCCTCCCCAGTGAGCCCCACTCTGCTGCCTCAGCTCACCTGGAAGGGTGAGAGGGCTGGAGCCCTCCCCTGCCCCTCACGAGCATACCAGAAGAATCCATTGGAATCCCGCACTCGTGCTGCCTGACCTACCTGAAGCAGCACCCACAAAAGCAACTGCATTGGTGAGGCAATCGTATGGCTGAATAGCCTCCTTCACCCCTACTGGGTCTGCCCTCCGAGCCCTGTTGTACACTATAGCCCCTCCGGCGTACCTGCATACTACCTTTGTGCCGATCCTCCATTTTGTCTCTCCTAATGATGCCTGACCCTAAAATGGCGGGCGCAGTGCGGCCCGAAAACGAGGCTGCCATTGGCTGCTAAGCGACCTGCTTGATCTTCAGCCAATCCCCTACACCGGTAGGCGGAAGCCGGCTTTCGGGAGAAGGCCCGAGGGAAAAGGCCCTGTTCCTCCCCAGTGAGCCCCACTCTGCTGCATCAGCTCACCTGGAAGGGTGAGAGGGCTGGAGCCCTCCCCTGCCCCTCACAAGCATACCAGAAGAATCCATTGGAATCCTGCACTCGTGCTGTCTGACCTACCTGAAGCAGCACCCACAAAAGCAACTGCATTGGTGAGGCAATCGTATGGCTGAATAGCCTCCTTCACCCCTACTGGGCCTGCCCTCCGAGCCCTGTTGCACACTATAGCCCCTCCGGCGTACCTGCATACTACCTTTGTGCCGATCCTCCATTTTGTCTCTCCTAATGCTGCCTGACCCTAAAATGGCGGGCGCAGTGCGGCCCGAAAACGAGGCTGCCATTGGCTGCTAAGCAACCTGCTTGATCTTCAGCCAATCCCCTACACCGGTAGGCGGAAGCCGGCTTTCGGGAGAAGGCCCGAGGGAAAAGGCCATGTTCCTCCCCTGTGAGCCCCGGGACGCTACGGACCTGCGGGCACATATGTTCGACCGGCTTCCACTAGCCACAACTATTTGCTCGGACACTGACTACTCCCACTCTTAATGCTCTGCACTGCTACGCCAGACCGTTATGCACCGGGGTCAGAGCAGGAGCTCCCCCACAGCAACCCGCACTGCAGGAGCAACACAGAGACACCTTGTCCTTTGACCTTTGTCCTTTAAGGTAAGACTGCGGGCTTTATCTAACCCTTGCACTATCCCCAGACATGCATGTTATTTTCATATGTGCCGCCCAAAATGCCATAGTCATACTATTAGCTACGCACTCAATGCATATGTACCTTTGCTAGCCACTCCTTGTTCTGCCCAGTCTATGCCACTAAAAAATTGTATGCCCACCCCATCTCAAAAAAATCAGCCTTCATTCCATAGTGTGCCCATACAAATTGGAATCTAGCCATTTGTTGTGTTACCCTGCCATTCAAATCTAGCCATTTTGATGTGATACTCTTCGAATCTAGTCATTTTGATGTGATACTCTGCCATTCGATTCTAGCCTGCCCCTAGCGGCCTTGATCTACTGTGTTATTGCATGCCCCAAGCGGCCCTGCTCAATTGTGTTATTGCCTGCCCCTAGCGGCCTTGATCTACTGTGTTAACTGCTTGCCCCTAGCGGCCTTGATCTACTGTGTTAACTGCCTGCCCCTAGCGGCCCTGCTCAATTGTGTTATTGCATGCCCCTAGCGGCCCTGCTCAATTGTGTTACTGCATGCCCCTAGCGGCCCTGATCTACTGTGTTAACTGCCTAGCGGCCCTGCCCTAGTGGCCGTGTACTGCCTGCCCCTAGCGGCCCTGCTCAATTGTGTTACTGCATGCCCCTAGCGGCCTTGATCTACTGCGTTAACTGCGTGCCCTAGCGGCCCTGCCCTAGCGGCCCTGTACTGCCTGCCCCTAGCGGCCCTGCTCAATTGTGTTACTGCATGCCCCTAAGCGGCCCTGATCTACTGTGTTAACTGCCTGCCCCTAGCGGCCCTGCTCAATTGTGTTATTGCATGCCCCTAGCAGCCCTGCTCAATTGTGTTATTGCCTGCCCCTAGCGGCCCTGATCTACTGTGTTAACTGCCTGCCCCTAGCGGCCCTGCTCAATTGTGTTATTGCATGCCCCTAGCAGCCCAGCTCAATTGTGTTATTGCCTGCCCCTAGCGGCCTTGATCTACTGCGTTAACTGCCTAGCGGCCCTGCCCTAGCGGCCCTGTACTGCCTGCCCCTAGCGGCCCTGCTCAATTGTTTTACTGCATGCCCCTAGCGGCCCTGATCTACTGTGTTAACTGCCCACCCTTACCAACAGTGTTATTGCCCACCTACCTGTATATCTCTTGTCTACAAATGCAGCCCCTTGGCACACACCCCAAAGCGCCTACACACCTCCCTTCCTCTTTATCCATCTTCTTCACATCCCTCTCCTTTCTGGCCATCTGCAGCATGCCACATGCGCACCCAGACCAGCATGCCCACCCATGCCTTACCCCACCATCTGACCTCATACACACCACAGCGTCGTCTGCACTCCATTCCACATTCAACTACCACACCAATCCGATCGGACATCACCCACTCCACCTCAGGCTCTGTAGACTAAGAACACGCACCAAACACCTCCTAATTCTCCGCAGCACTCCACACTCCACACTCCTTAGGAACAACAGACTCAGCTCTCGCACCCATACATCAGCCGCCCAGACTTACCTCTCTGACCACGCTCACTACCCTAGCACCCATCACGCTGCATCTATCACGCCCCAGCCTCACACACCCAAATACGCACCCCCCACCCCCAACACCACCAACGCCAACACACACACTCTACGACCAGACTTAAGATGCGCTCTCATCAATGCGCGCTCTGTCCATGCCCATGCCATTGAAATCAATGACTTTATCACCACCCACAATCTTGACCTACTTGCCATATCCGAAACCTGGCTCCATGAAGCTTCCAGTCCATCCATCCACCTCGCTCTCCCTCAAAACTATACCATTCTCAGACAGGACCGTAAAAACTCCAAAGGTGGTGGCGGCATTGCCCTCATCTTTAAAGACACCCTCTCCATAAGAATGTGTAATCAACAATGGGACAACAATGCTGATCTCCTCACTGCTAAACTAGCCCTCTCACCTAACTGCACCATAAACTTCTTTATCACCTACAGACCACCAGGATTACCCTTTGACTACCAAAAGCAACTCCTCCAAAACATAGGCAACAACCTCAAAAGCACCACCAAAAGCATCCTTCTAGGGGACATCAACCTTGGTTTAGCTGACCCAAAGGACAAAGCAGCCGCAAATTTAGCCAAAGAACTATCAAACATGGGGTTCGAACACAAAATTACTGCCCCCACTCATAACAAAGGCAGATCCATTGACTGGCTAGCTGATCACAACTGCTCATCTGCAATTACCTCCATCTCGGCCCTCCCATGGACGGACCATTACCTCATTCAATTCTCCATTCCGACCACGCCCACTCATAAAACCTTAACTCATGCCCCACCCGCTAAAGTAAGAAGCTCCAAAAAACTCACTGCTTCCAACATCGCCCCTCTCCTCGATATCCCTGAACTGAAGCCTCCATTCATCCATGACCCTACCTCTCTAGCCAACATCTACTCCAGCACACTCACTCAAGCCATCGATCTCATTGCCCCTCTAGAAGAAAAAAAGGGAAAAAATCAATGCACTGCAACTCTTGGTTCACTGAAGAACTATCTGACCTTCGCACCAAGAAACGCAAAGCCCTATCCAGATGGCAAGCAGCGCCTAACCAATCCTCGCTTAAAGATTTTAAAGAGATCTCTTTGACCTACAAAAAAGCCATATTCCACGCTGAATCCGAATCCTACAACCAGAGAATTACTAATGCCAGCTCCAAATCAAGAGAAATATTCTCCATATTCAAAGAACTCACCACACCGGCCCAGATGAAATCATCAAGGATGAAGCCTGGTGCACAGGCATCCAGGCTGCCCTCCTCAATAAAGATAAAACACTCCAAGACAAAATAGCCTCACAACGCAAAGCTCTCAACACCCCCACCTGCTCGCCCACACCTTCCACCAACAACTCTCTCTCACAAACACCCCTTTTTGCTTTTAGAGAAGTCTCAGAGACGGAAGTCAAGGACCTCCTCAAAAAAATCAAACCTTCCACCTGCAAAGGGGATATCTGCCCACCCTCATTAATCAAAGAGTGCTCAGAATCCCTCACCCCCATCATTACGGCTTTCATCAATTCCTCCTTCGCATCTGGAACTGTACCACAATGCCTAAAAGAAGCCTGGGTCCGCCCGCTCCTGAAAAAACTCTCTCTCGATCCTTCCTCCCCTAACAACTATCGCCCCATCACCACCGTCCTCTTTCTCCTCAAAATCCTAGACAAAGCCGCACACAATCAAATCCAACACTACCTGGAAACCAACACCATCCTAGGCAAAAGACAATCAGGTTTCCGCAAAGGCCATGGGACTGAAACTGCCCTTCTAGATTTAAAAAATCAAATTACCAAAATAATGGACACAGGCAAACCTGCTCTCCTCCTTCTGCTCGACCTCTCTGCAGCATTTGACCTGGTCGACCACAGCATTATCACATCTCACCTCTTCAATGCTGCACACTTCTCTCACAAGGCTACCACTTGGATCACATCCTTCCTTGAAGGTAGGGCCATGAAAGTGTACTCTGACCAGGACAGCGCCCCCCCCACCACTATAAATTGTGGAGTCCCACAAGGGTCCTGCACTGCACCGACCCTTTACAACCTATTCACCAAACCCCTCTTTGACTTACTGGACTCCCTCAACATAGCGTACACAAACTACGCATATGACACGCAAGTTCTCCTCCCCCTCTCCGGAGACTACGACCTAGACTCAGAAGCCCTCTTCAAAATCTACTCGACTATCCAAACCTGGATGGCTATCAATGGTCTCTGCCTAAACGGAGATAAAACCGAAATCATCATCCTAGCCTCCAACGAAACACTAACCAAACTCAGCCCCAATTATTCTCACATGATCATCGACAGTATTAGCATACCTGTCTCCTCTGCCGTCAAGACCTTAGGAGTCTACATTGACGCCACACTCTCAATGACTAGACAAACCAGCGCCATCGCCTCAGCTTCTGCTCTGACCACCAAACTCATTTATGCCATAAAACCCTACCTCACCACGCCCAACTGCCTCTCCATAGCCAGAGCTACTATAGGAGCCAGATTAGACTACTGCAACGCCCTCCTGGCAGGCACATCGTCAAAAAACCTAAGCAGGCTCCAAATAATGCAAAACAATGCCCTCCGCGCTGCACTACACATCCCCAAAACTGACCATATTTCACAGGCCAGAAGACTTGTCCACTGGCTCCCAGTCAAGGAAAGAATCAACTTTAAAATCCTCACTCTCACACACAAGTGCATCAATCACACAGCACCCCCCTACCTATCTGAAACTATAACTAAGAACTCTTCCATCCGTCCCAGAAGAAGCCATCAAGCCAACCAACTCCGAGTACCCACTGTAAAAAGAGCCAAAGCCGGCGGCATTGGCTTCCCACACATAGCTCCTAAGCTCTGGAATGCCCTCCCTAACTCACTCAGAGCAGAACCTTCTCTGAATTCCTTTTGCAAATCTCTCAAAACCACTCTATTCAACTAACTTCATCCTTCCTTCACCCACACCAGCTCGCATACGTCTGATACGAAATGTGTCTGATACGAAATGTGTCTTGTAATGAAAATTGCTTTGTAACCATCTTCCTTCCACGGTAACCAGATTATGTATGTCTTCATGTAACAGCGCCACGATGCCCCCGGGCTGACGTGCGCTTTAAATAAATCCTAATAAATAAATAAATGTGAAATGCTATGTAAAAAAGTATGATCCCCAGCTAGTATCCCATGTTAATGCAAATACATATGAGTGCTTTTAGAAACCCAATGTGTTGTTAGTAGCCCCTCACCCATACGACAGTAAACCGCCTAGTGCAAGATGCCACGCACGGAGCTGCAAGGCCATTTCCCCCTCCTCCTGCCCAGGCCCTCTCGAGATAGACGGTGTTCAAACAGCACAGCCCTGCCTTCCCTCCCGACCCTGCTGGACCCGTTTCAAGCATCCGCCACCCTGCCCCGTGTCAGAGGCCCCCACAGCCTGACTCCATGACTTACGAGCTACCTGGTCCTAAATCCCACCGCCTTTCAGGCACCAGTCACATGCTCCCCATGGGCCAGTAGTACCTCCATCGATCCAGAGTTAATAACCCTAGAAAGGGGGGGGCCCACACGTGTACCAACAGATCATAATACCATCCCTCATCGAAATTGCCAAGGATGGTTTGTCAAGCACCCCCGCCCATGCCCCACACCATGCCCATGAGACCTGATTGTTTGAAACTGAGCTATCCCCCAAACTGATATATTAAGACACTCCAGATCGCATATCAATGTTCCTGGCCATGCATTGATCTAAGGTCAGCGCTCACAAGAGTTGCAAATCAACAGGACACATGAAGTGTGACGAATGGGTGGGAATGTGTGGCCAAAAGGGCAAATGTTAGTTTAGTTATCAATCGTTGTTACAAGGCATGTCCGGCCCGGCGCTACACCCCAATGAACCCAGTTGACCTCCCACCCCACGTGGCGCAGAACCAACGTCCGCCAATCCTGGAGAAGCAACTGTATACATTGTATACCACCTAGCCATCACCACCCAATCCCTAAGACTCTGTGGCCCCTATAGCTTACCTCATGCATGACGTGTATTTGTAATATAACTGGCTGTCTTTGCTATTGTCAGACAGAGCGCTCTTGGAGGTTGCAGAGTCCTTTGCATGCCCTATATTGAATTATATAAAGCTCTTTTTGATCTCACCCGCACTTGGTCCTGGCCTCATTCCCCTTCTGGGGGGTGTCCATTATTGCCTCTCACTAAGGGGGGTGCGTTTCTGGGGACACTTACATTCAGTGGTGACCCCATAGACGTGATTTGCTTTGTTAACTTTAAACTGTCCCCTTGGCACGAGACGACCCCGGCTGCAGTGGAGACGCACGGCGCGTCCGCTCAACAGTGCCGCCCACCTACGGCAACTGTTACGCAGAGACGTGCGCACGCAGTTAGGGTGAGATGGTATGGGTCCCATTTCAAAAAACCCTTAGTACCACTCGCCGGAGCCGGGTGGGGCCATTGAGTGTGAGGCTGCGCTGCTTGGACGGACCAAATCCGAAGAGTCTCGGATCAAGACGGGCATGTGAGTATTAAGTGCGAGTGATATTAAAAGGGAACATTTTTAGTTTTTTGAAGGACAAGGGGAAACGAGAAAAAGGGAGTGGGGAATATAGGGGGAACTTTCTTACTTCTAATACTTTCTCTTTCTTTGCATATGGCCACTAGGACACTAAAGTGAAAAGGGAAAAGAGGACGGGAACCTAACTCTGTAAGGGAGCAGAAGGCGGCGCTGCGCAGTGCTATCTCAACTAGTGCTGGTAATAAGTAAAACTGTGAAAAGATAAACTAAGGGTGTCTGAGTGAAGAGACACGGAAAATACGTTAGAACTAGCTTTTCTACTTATTCTTCTCTAAATTCCTCTCATCTCGGGGTAGGAATTAGGTCTAAAAAAAAAAAATATATATATATATATATATATATATACAAACAAAGAAAGGTTGTGTAAGGGGTAGAGGGGGTCGCCGTAGAAGGTGAAGAGCAAGACAGGGAGGGTAAATGCTATATGTGGATACTGAGGTATGATGAATGTCTGGGTGGTGTTGTGCACATTGTATGTTTGTGATTTTCTGTAATTACGTGACACTGTATAATTGCACTGTTTTCAAGCACTTTTCTAGGGGGGTACGGTCATTTTAAGTATGGCCTGGTAAGATTTGACAAACCAGCACCTTTTTCATTGAGCAAAGTGTGAATTGTTTATTATAACGTGAAAGGGGTTGAAGTTGCATGTACACAGTAACCCACACATAGTGACAGAACATACTAATACAGGAGAACAGAGTAACACCGATCTAGGCATGGGAGCGGAGCCACCCCTAGCGCACATCTGTAAAAGTTTACCAGGCCATGGTGAAAGAATAACTAAGTACCATGACCAGTGGGTAACGGAACTGAAGGGGGAGGGTCTCCCCAGGTCGGGCCACAAGGAGGGTCCTTTGATAAAAGTGTTCTGGACATGGTAGCCAACTGCATATTCCTAAAATACAAGGGAAAAAAATTTCATAATAGGAGGGAGATACTAGATCTATGGCGATTATTCGAGGAAATACCTCCACCAAAGAAAATAGACACCACATTTGATCAACCCGCCCTCACGGCTACCCGATCAGCGCGAGCAGAGGGTAGCAAGGAGGACGAGGGAAAAGAGGGAGTCATGGAGGTGACTCGATTGTACCCACTTCTAAATAAACCCCCACCCGCTGAAGGATACAGCGATCCCACATACGTGCCCACTAGCACCCCCACACCCAAAGCAAGACCAGCTGCACCACCGCCATACAAGTGCCCCCGATCAAATGGGCAGGTGAGTACCCCCTTGGTAAACATATGTAAATTGACAGAAGATTTAGATGCCAGACTATCAATAGCAAGGGAAGAGTTGTCAAGGATACAAAGCCTATGTGAACAAGGTGAGCCAAGTACAACAAGGTCAGAAGGATTGTCCCGGTCCCACCCCATAGATAAGTCAATTGAGGAAGGGTGGAAGAAAGGGGAGATACTATTCAGAATACAAGAGGAGCCCACCCAGATAGTAGAACTTGGAGCGAACAATATGGGAGGAAGTGTAGAGGGAGAAGGAGTGGAAGGTGATGGGAGAGAAGAGCTGTGGTGTGACCTAGACGAAGACGAGTAGGAAGCCTGGAGATTGGGAATGGCGGCACGTGGAAGTTTAGTGGAATTAGGGGAAACACCACTGGGGAGGACACTAGAACAGGAGTGGACAGTGAGGTTAAGAAACAGGACGGGAAGGATAGCCATGGTGGGAAAAAAGGGAAAAAAGGTGAGTATTGGGAAAGGATGTAAGGGACGACTACAACTCCCACTAATACATCGGGGGGCGGGGAGACCGAATTATATACCTTGGGCACAGATGGATAAGGCATAAAATCTTTGCCCCAACTATCAGGTGGAGCTAGCAAATGGATATACGCCTTTGAGAAACACACTGCAGGGGTGCCCCTGGCCATTGGAGATGTAAAAAGTTTACTTGTGTCAGCAGTAGGAGACCAATCATACAGGGTGTGGACAAAAGCAGGTTTCCCGGGAATAACGCTGGGTAGTGACAGACATGATGGCGCTGCCTTCAATACCGTGCACACGCTCGTTTGGGATGCATTGAGGGAAACATTCCCAGACATGCCAGATTTACAGTCAGTAATGCAATGCACTATGAATGATGGGGAAGAAGTTACAGATTACATTTTTCGGGTACAGGAGATGTGGAGAGCTGAAATGGGTACACCATATGACCAATCAACATCGTTATTTTACTTCATAATAAAGAGAGGGCTCCCGAAAGAAGTGCAAAAAGCGCTTGACAAAATAGCAGGGATCGAAGCAAAAGGATGGCCAGAGATACAGAGCATAATAGTGCACCATTGTAAAAGAATTAAGAAACGAGAAAAGGAGGTGGCGCAAAAGAGGTTGGCAGACGAAGCCAAGTTAGTACAAACAAAACTGGTGAAGGTCGCAGGAGCTGTAGCAGCACTCCCACAACAGAGACCCAGAGGAGGAGGAGGGGGGATTAGTAGCAATACAGGGGAGGATGGCTGCAAACCGGGCAGACAACGGGCAAAGGCAGTGGAATGGACAGGAGGAGTACAGAGGACTGCAGTGACAAGCGAGGCACCCCAGCAACAGAAGAGGTGGGTACATGGGGCGAAGAGGGGGTGGACAGGGTTATGGAGGTAATGGCGGAAATGGGGGACCAGGACCCAGTGGGGGGCAAGGAAATTGTTCGAATTGTGGGAGGTGGGGACATTTCTCGCATGAATGCAGGAGAAGGCCTAACCCGAGTTACCAAGATGATCAGTATTACGGGCACCCCCATCCGGGGAGCCCATACGGGTTGCCCCGGGACGGAGGACGAGAACAGCAAGACCAAAGAGGGCAAGAACAATACAGGGAAAGAGCACACCACACTCAACAACATCCACAAAGCAGTGAACACATACCATACACTCAAAACAACCTATTCACCACGACATCTAACGGTGCGCCTGCCCCATATGGAAGAGTAGCGGTAGTTTCAGGTAACGTTTTCAGCCAGGGGGGAACAACTAGGCATCCAGCATAGGACAGCCCACAGAAAGCACTTGCGTGTCCAATCCGATCGACAACCTTCAATGCAAGCGAGGAACCATTGATAGGAGCAGAGATGGGAAACAGACAATTCATCTTTATGGTAGATTCGGGAGCCAAAAAATCGTGTATACGCGAGGGCCGGTTTCCGCTATCTAATCATAAATTGGAGACGCAGGGGTTCTCTGGGGCGGTGGTTGAAGTTCCTTACACTGAATATTTGGATGTAACAGTGGGGGGAAAAACAATGAGGGCACCCCTATTGTACTATGAACAATCACCCGTGAACCTGCTGGGAAGGGATCTCCTCAGTAAGTTGAACATGACTATCTCGTTCACAAAAAGGGGAGGGATTGTGTGCTCAACCCCAGGGATGTGTTCTATGCGTGTGATGCTAGTTATATATTCAAGAGCGACATGCCCAGAGGTGCACGGCATACCCATGGACCCAGATATGTTCATTCATGGGCTAAAAACATTACCTAGGGTGGTCCCGGAGTTGAAAAAGCTAGAATGGAGAGTACCAGCAGAATTTGTCTTTTGCCCAATAGCCAGCCCCAAGATAGTGCCAGGAACAGTGATGTCATTGGACTTGCATGCCGTACAAATCACAGCCAAAAGAATAGTTGTAATTGCAATGGATATGCACGGCTGCAAGTGGCGCATGGTATTCTGCATAAACGCTGACATTGCACTCCAAGATCTGTCAGATGAGGAGCTTTTCACAGATTCAGAGAGTGACGGAGAAATAATCATGGAAATAGCCATCCCTTGTGAAATAATGATACAGCAAAGACAGGTGCCAGTACTGCTGATGGCAGTGGTGGGTGCCCCACCTTCATTCTTTAATGATGACATGCAGTCAGTGCCCTGGCAATTGTGGACGACTGGTCCCCATGATGTAGGGCTACTACAATGGGTCACACCAGTAAATATCAATCTCAAGCCTGGAGCGATTCGACCCCGGGTCAAACAATACCCCTTGTCCCGGGAAGCAGAGGAAGGGATAAAAGAAACAATAAATGCTTTACTCGCAGAGGGGATAATAGTACCCTCGAACTCCCCATGCAACACCTGTATTTACCCAATCAAAAAAGCGAAAGGAGGGGCCTGGAGGATGATCCAGGACTCACGCCCACTAAATGACATCATCAAGAAAGAGTTCCCTTTGGGCCCAAATCCGGCATCCATCCCATGCAGCATACCAAAAGACGCATCTCACTTCACTGTAATGGATTTAAAAAACGCATTTTTCTCAATACCACTCGCAGAAGAGTGCAGATACCTGACAGCATTCACCCTAGGGGGGAGGAGGTACGAACACTGCATATTGCCCCAGGGATATTGCGAAAGCCCCAGCATATTCAATAGAATATTGCATGAAGATCTTGGAAACAGGACTGCCGACAGCACAATAATACAGTATGTGGACGATTTATTGATTTGCAGCAAATACGAGGGAGAGTGTAGAAAAGACTCCATAGCCCTTTTAACATTGCTATCGCAAAAGGTGTACAAAGTGGACAAAGAAAAGTTACAATACTATCAACGTGAAGTGCTATACCTAGGGCAATTGATATCGAAAGATGGCAAGAGAATAATCCCAGAAAGAGTAGCGGCTATCTCAGTCGTGGGAAGACCAAAGACAGTAAAAGACATGCAAAAATTCCTAGGGATGTGCAACTATTGTCGGGCCTAGATATTAGACTATGCTGCATACACACGCCCATTGCTCCAGGCACTCAAAGAGGCACAAAAGGAAAAAACAGAAATACAGTGGGACTCAGAGATGTGCGATGCATTCACATCACTCAAAGAACTCATTTCGAGCGCACCAGTACTCGCGACCCCAGATTATGAACGCGAGTTCTACCTATTCGCGCACTGTAAGGGTGCACTCATGACAGCAGTCCTAACCCAGAAAATGTCACTAGGTCACAAGCCTCTGGCATACTACATTGGGACACTGGACGCTGTAATGCAGGGACATTTCGCATGCGAACAGCCTCTCGCAGCCGCCGTGTTCACCATTGAGAAAAGCGCCACCATAGTAATGGGGTGCTTACTGACACTGTATGTAGAACACTCATTGTTCGCCATACTCGAGCGATCAAAAAGCACATTAACCACACAGAGAGCCACCGCGTATGAGGTAATACTGTCAAGCGCCAATATGCACGTGGTAAGATGCAAGGTGGTTAACCCCGCAAGATTCATCTCAGAACCATGCACTGTAGAGGATATCCAGGCACATGATTGCGCAACATATCAGGGTGAGGCAATGGCACAACTGTGGTAAGCGAGAACGCACTGGCAGAAGGAGAGGTATTTTTCATAGATGGGTCAGCTTCTATAAATTCAGAAACTGGAGAAACACATGTGGGGGTGTCAGTCGTGCGAATGGAAGAAGGTGAGTACGAGATCCTAATACAGCAGCGACTGCCGGCTCATTTTTAAGCACAGGCAGCCAAACTGGTAGCATTAATTGAAGCATTACGAGCAGCAAAAGAATGCGCAGTAACGATTTACATGGATTCAGCATATATGGCCACAACAGTACATGGAGGGCTTGCCAGGTGGGGAAGAAGTGGATTCAACAGGGCAGATGGTTCGCCCGTACAACATCCGGAATTATTAAGGGAACTCATAGACGCATTGAAAGAAACCACCATGGCAGCAATAGTAAAATGCCAGGCCCATACAAATAACACTGACTTTGTCTCCTTGGGAAACGCGGCAGCAGACGCGGCTGCCAAGGAGGCATCATATTTGAGAAAAGAAAACACAGGTGAGTACTTAATGCGAAGAGAAGCGGAGGAAAGTGCCCCGGATGGGTATAATGCCATGCCAGTTTCTCAAATAGTTGAGTTACAGCAAGAGGCACCTGAGGACAAAAAAGAGTTGTGGACTAAAAGAGGATGCAGCCAGTCGGCAACTGATTTATTATGGTGGCAAAACAACACAGGTAAAGTAGTGATGCCAACCTTGTTATTAGAAGTAGCATTCCAGCAGCTACACTTCCCAGCACACAACGTAAGGCAGCACATTGCAGCTGAGATACAAGAAAACTGGTTTATTCCAGGATTACAGGAACAACTCTCCAAGCTAACAATGGAATGCACAACGTGTCAAATATACAACGCCGGCATGACTTTGAGAACACTAAGAGGAACGATACCCAAGCCAATAGGACCTTTCAGAGAGCTGCATATCGACTATGCGGATATGGGTGAGAGATGCAACGGAGCGAGGTACATGATAGTGGTAGTTTGCCCCTTTTCACGATGGGTGGAAGCAGGTCCCTGTCCCCGCCCAGATGCGAAATGCGCTGAAAAGCTTCTCGTGCGGGAAGTATTCCCCCGCTGGG
The DNA here is from genome assembly GCF_040938575.1 of Ambystoma mexicanum. Taxonomy (NCBI): domain Eukaryota; kingdom Metazoa; phylum Chordata; class Amphibia; order Caudata; family Ambystomatidae; genus Ambystoma; species Ambystoma mexicanum. Next base: position 287,554,598 of record NC_090933.1, on the reverse strand, counting down.
GAATTTGCAACGTAATTCCCTCCGACAACGGCACACATTTTGTGAACGATCTCTTTAAAGAAGTGACATCATTGCTAGGAATAAGGCATAAATTGTGCTCGATTTATCACCCGCAAAGTAACGGAATGGTAGAAAAGATCAACGGATTACTAAAAGGCAGACTCTCAAAACTGTGTTTCACCCTTAAGAAAAATTGGGTGCACTGTCTCCCCTTGGCCTTTTTTGAGCTGAGGAATCAGCCAAGCAAGGACCACCATTTGTCGCCCCATGAGATCGTGACAGGGAGACGAATGCACACAGCACACTCACCCCTCCGTAGACATTCAGATGCACACAGAAGTGCAACTGTACTAGGAGAAGAATTTAATGACTACCTGACTAAACTTACTAAGGCAGCACGAATGATAGCGAGACAACTTGCATCACCATTCATAAGTGATGGGGAGAATGAAACGTACACTCCAGAGAAAGAAAGCCCAACAGGTCAGCTGGAACCAGGGGTAATGATATACTTCAGGAGCTTTGTGCGTAGGTGGAATGCTCCAAGATTTCATGGCCCATACGAGGTGGTGTTTTGCACACCCACAGCGGTAAAAGTGAAGGGCCTGAGATATTGGATACATTTGACAGACGTCCGAAAAGCCTATGACAGCATGGGATCAGTAGAAGGTGCAGAGGGCCCTGACGGGGTAAATGTGCATGAATGAAAGAAATGTAAAAACAAGAGCATGCGAAATGTATTGAACTGACAACTGTATTATAATAATGTTTATGACAGCGTGTGAATCAGCATAAAATGATCTCTCTCTCTCTCTCCCTCTCTCACTCCCACTCTCTCTCTCTCTCCCTCTCTCACTCCCACTCTCACTCTCTCTCTCCCTCTCTCACTCCCACTCTCTCTCACTCTCCCACTCCCACTCTCACTCTCTCTCTCTCTATCTCCCTCTCTCTCTCTCTCTCTCTCTCTCTCTCTCTCTCTCTCTCTCTCTCTCTAAAAGATTACTGAAAAGTGGAAAATGCAAAAAATAATTGCACTGTATGCTTAATGCACCCTTTTCTATGTTTCAACATATAGGAGTAATCATGGCAACGAACAGGCAGCCTGCAACGATTAGCAATAGGGACACTAGGAGTACAAATGTTTTTGATTTACGAACATACTCATACAAATGTGGGTTGACTGTCTGTGCTATTATATTTTTTACACTCATGACTTCCCAGTCATTTAATCCTGATGTGAGTAATAACAGGGTTAAATCCCAACAACATAGTAACAACATATTACATAATAGCATTTATCTGCATTGAGATAAATGAGGGGGGAGGTAATGGAACTAATATGGAAAATGTAAGCAAACCGTTTAAGGAGGGTAACTATTTAATATGGGATGGCTTTCAGCTGGTATGGGGGTATGGCCCACATCCAGACGAGGCAAAACGTCAGAACAATACTAACAACAAGCCGACCATCCATTTGAAGCCCCAAATCCACACCACAAATGTTAGTGTACATGAACTGAATGATCGACACCCATCTGTTATATCATGGTTAAATGGCACCACTGCTACCCCGCCCACAACGACAATCAGTCCTCCCAGAGAAAAAGACTACACCATAGAGAGAATGAAGGAAAATATTGAAATGGCTAACAAGTTCATTACTCTGTATGAGGAATGGGAGAAGGAGGGGGCCGGGGAGAGGGAGTCCCTGTTGCACGCAGCCAGGCATGCTAAAACATTCCTTAAAAACAGAAGGAAAAGGGAAACAGGTAGGAAGAGATATGACGAATACTATGGCCTTGGACTTGACACGATAGAGGATCCCAGGCACCCACACCAGTCGAATAAATGGTATGCAGACATGAGCTCCACAGCCAAACGAACAACTAATGAAAGTTGCTCCGTGTGCTCCCTGATCCCCCATGCCTCAGGCACACCTAAAGTTTTAATGCCGCAAGAATTGCCTCTTGCAGACGCCCAATGTCTCCTCCATCTCACCCTGTGCAGAATTAAGAACACCTTCCAGGCACACACGGTATCTTTTGAAATGCTGCAGAACCAAAAAATGTGCTACGCAAGACCAAATGGAGTGGTAATCTTAAAAGAACCATTTTTAGTGATAAAAGGAACACTATTTTCAGAAAACAAATGGAAAGATGATGTGGTAATGTGCAAAGCTGAAGCACTGCGAGGGCTGCCAACCGAAAAACTACAATGGATTGCAAAGACGTGTGCCGCGGTTTGGTCAGAACATGTGGCAAAATTGACCTGGGTGAGCGCTATAGAAAAAGCATTGAAACTACAGAAAGAAATCCCAAATGAACTTTGCTTCCTAGGAGAAGGGAAAATCAACATGGGAAGAAACACGAACTGCAGCAAGAGCCTAATGATCCCAGACATGAAGAAAGGAACAGCAGCCCTGATGGACACTTACTGGGTCTGTGGCAAGCAGGCGTACATGCACCTTCCACCATCATGGAGGGGCATGTGTTCCCTGGCGACGCTGCACTCAGCCTTAATGGTAATTCCGGAGAGCCACCTCGGCCAAGGGGGCCGGAAAACGACTCAAGCTACAACCAACGCCTCACCCACTGAAGAGCCACCACTGTACGCCCTATCAGAAGGAAACGCCGACGAAATCTTGTCCAGAAAACAGAGGTCATCAAACTATATCTCAAAGGCCTCCTCAGAACTCTTGGCACAGATCCCAGACAGGTACAGGTTATTCAGCTCAGCGGAAAGCTTCTTTGCCTCCCTCATTCCAAGCATTCAGGCCCGAGCAAATGCAAAATGGCTGCAGATCACGCGGTGGGAGCTGATTCAATTGGCCAACGACACTGAAGAAGGGTTCAACGTGATCAAAGTGGAGCTAAGGCCACTGAGACTGATGACAATGCAAAACAGGTATGTCCTAGACCTGTTGACAGCGATGGACGGAGGTGTTTGCTGAAAAATCAGAAGTGCCTGTTGCACTTTTGTACCTTCTGAAGATGTAAATAATGGAACACTATCACACGTCATCGCTGCAGTCCACAACCTAGGGGAACAAATTAAGACGGAAGGCGGCACCGACCCAAGTACGTGGTTTGACAACCTTTATTCCTGGGTACCTTCCTGGATGGGGCTTGCTGTGAAACTACTAATGCCCCTCATCATGTTTTTACTTGTGATTTTTTGTGTGTGCCAGTTGGGTCTTCGATGCTGCACAAATGCAGTCCTCAATGGAGCAATGATGATGGTGACAATGGGCAACGCCAGAGGAAGGGCACGGACGCAACAGGAAGCACACGTACAAACTGGAGAGGTTTCAGAATCCAAGTATAGAATGGTGCCCAAAGATTATGACGGGGAGATAGTGGACAGGTTATATCATACCACAATAAAGGAGCCCCGGGAGCTAGAGTGGTACACAGAGGTATGGGTGGACCTGGAGGGAGATATGGGATGTATATATATATGACTTGCACCCCTGATGAATATGCTAGAAGGGGGGAAAGCCTCCGGGGGATGTGCAGAGCATGGATGCCAATAAAAGGAACGCCAGCCTTGGAAGAGGCACTGTTGGCTGAGAAAGAGAGCGAACGACTGGGGGAGCTAAGGTATTTGTTACTTAAGCTACGAAATGGGGGAAATGTAGGGAAGGGTAGGTCAATAGGACCCCCCTCCCACTACATGTCCCACCCTGGTTAAGACCCATGACTCGTCGGCAGCCCCCGGCATCCCGGGCACAGGCGGCGGGGCAGCTGCAGGCCGACACGTGGGGCTGCACCACCACGTTATGTGGCAGAGCATAGACGCCATCTTGAATTAAGCCATCCCCATCTTGCTAGAAACGTGCATATCCAACCCAAGGCAGAGACACTGAATGCTGCAGAGTGACCCCACTTGACCGCGCTCACAGAGGCCCACACTTCCCCCACCTCCCACTGCATGGCAGATCCGCTGAGGACTCGTTCTCACGAGTCACCAGACGCGAGCAAACAACAAAATAAAACACTGTAGCTGTTAACCTTCCGCAGTACATCATTGCCCCAGCCATGAACAGGAATATTAGGATGTAACTGAGACCAGCCCTGCAGGCCCTGACCCCTGCACCAAGCCCCCCAACTATAGACGGCGTGGCGCCTCGCACCCATACCCACCCCGAAAGCCCTTGCAATGTGTAGAAACCATTTATGTAATATGTGCCTTGTTGACTAACGTTCGCTGCTAATATAAAGGAGAATGGGTAAAGAGAAAATGCGCAACCGATATTGCATATAATGAAGAGATGTACAAAGACTGGACAGCTGATAACTGTGAACAATAACCTGTGTTGCTCTCTTTATACACTCTTTATACACACCTGCCTGACACTACCTCATGTTCGTATGTCAATTGTAGATGTGAAATGCTATGTAAAAAGGTATGATCCCCAGCTAGTATCCCATGTTAATGCAAATACATATGAGTGCTTTTAGAAACCCCATGTGTTGTTAGTCACCCCTCACCCATGCGACAGTAAACCGCCTCGTGCAAGATGCCACGCACGGAGCTGCAAGGCCATTTCCCCCTCCTCCTGCCCAGGCCCTCTCGAGATAGACGGTGTTCAAACAGCACAGCCCTGCTTTCCCTCCCAACCCTGCTGGACCCGTTTCAAGCATCCGCCACCCTCCCCCGTGTCAGAAGCCCCCACAGCCTGACTCCATGACTTACGAGCTACCTGGTCCTAAATCACACCAACTTTCAGGCACCAGTCACATGCCCCCCACGGGCCAGTAGTACCTCCATCGACCCTGAGTTAATAACCCTAGAAAGGGGGGCGCCCACACGTGTACCAACAGATCGTAATACCATCCCTCATCAAAATTGCCAAGGATGGTTTGTCAAGCACCCCTGACCATGCCCATGAGACCTGATTGTTTGAACCTGAGCTATCCCCCAAACTGATATATATTGAGACGGTTCTACGTTATTTCGTCGACCACTTTTTCATCGTGGGACTTTTCATCGCCGACCCTTTCATCGCCAACATTTTTATTTATTTTTATTTATGGGGGGGCTGCGCCCCCCCAATCCCACCTTACTTAAATAATCATAACCCAACCCGCACAAACACCCCCCCCCCTAAAACATTCTTTTTAAAAAAAAATATTGCCGATGAAACGGTCGGCGATGAAAAGTCCCACAATGAAAAAGTGGACGACGAAATGCGTGTATACCATTGAGACACTCCAGATCACATATCAATGTTCCTGGCCATGCATAAATCTAAGGTCAGCGCTCACAAGAGCCCCTATAGCTTACCTCATGCATGATGTGTATTTGTAATATAACTGACTTTCTTTGCTATTGTCAGACAGAGCGCTCTCGGAGGTTGCAGAGTCCTTTGCATGCCCTATATTGAATTATATAAAGCTCTTTTTGATCTCACCAGCACTTGGTCCTGGCCTCATTCCCCTTCTGGGGTGTGTCCATTATTGCCTCTCACTAAGGGGGGTGCGTTTCTGGGGACACTTACATTCACACCTTAAAACTCCAGTGTACTTTGAACGACCTGCACAGAAAACAGTGTTCTGCCAGGAATATATATTTTTTTACTCTCATAGGAACCAAGGTCCCAGTCGGCGATAAACCTTTTCAAATCTCCCTTTGTCCATCTCACTGCCTGTCAATGTGGCATTCATGGCAGCATGTGGCGGCAGCCTGTGCCTCACGAGCCCCATTCCAACCAGCATCGTTCTTTTGAAACCTAAAAAGGATTTACAAATAATTGAGGATTATATATTGTTTGTAATGTGTCGGTATAAATTGACGGCATTTTCGCAAACACCAAGTCCATTGGTAAACTGACGTACTCACACATGATTTGAGTGGTCATGCACTCCACACTGTAGGACTGCGACGAGAAATGTCAAGCACTGCAGCTAAAGCCTCACAGTTATACTCCGCCTTTGAATAACCTTACATCATCCAATGCTCTCGATATCTTTTGAATTTCAATGCAACATAGATCGCAGTAATAACTCTTACATAAATAAAAGATTGATCGGAAGCAGGCCTGAGGCCTCACGCTACATAAATGCATATCGCAAAACAAACCAGAAACTATTGGTAATCTTTATGCAAAGCGATGACTACCTCATTAGACGCTGTAAACGGGGCTTAAAAGAGCACACCAACTAGCTAGCACATTGTTACTGCCACAATTGCTTTTTAAAATGTCGAAGGAATGGGTGCACAGTTTCTCATTTGTAGCAAATTGTAACTGGCTGGGGGTTAAGGGGCAGAGTTGGTATCCGTGCTGCGGTCATGAATTAATGAATACCAAATTACTTTTGGAAGACATTTTGCATAGAGAATTGTAAGAGCTGAGCATTGTTAGCAGTGAAATAGAAAATACTCAATGAAAACATTTGAACAATGGAGAGCCCATCACTAAGCAGGAAACAGACAAAACCCAGCAATCTATATGAACAAAAAATGTGAACAGCCTATCAGAATGCAGGGAGACGGGTGGTAATCAAAGTGGAAAAAAAGATTCATGCCAGAGGCCAAGACTGAAAATAAGGTGCACTGGAAATAAAGAATATATTCTGAATATGTGAACTAACACTCAGATCAAAACGTTGTATTCTACTGGCGCAAAACATATAGATAACCAAGAATCTGACTGAGCACCCCATTACCACTCTCAAAAGAAAACCCAGAAGTGGGCATTCCCCATTCCACCACCAGACCCATGACAAGTTCTTGCAAAGCCTCCAGCATGTTGTAGATAGCTAAGGAAATGGTCTCAAAGTGCATTTGCACCATGTGCATGTTGGCAGCACCAGCATTGCAGTAGATCCTGTAAGACCTGGCAGTATCTCCATAAGGATGCAGATGTGATTAACTTGGCTTGTGATTGAACAGAGCTGTGCTGATGCCATAGAATCCTGGGACACAGAATGTGAGCTACCACCAGTTAGACAAGGCTGTCAGTAAGGGTACAATGGATGGGCACAGAGAGATTTGGTAGAAAAAGAAGATCAGATGCGCACTCTAGTTCCCAGTCATTTAATCTTGATGTGAGTAATAACAGGGTTAAATCCCAACAAAGTAAAAAAAATAACAGGGTTGAATCCCAGATGCAAATAGTCCCAACAATGTTCAAAAATTACCGGGGTTAAATCCCAACTGCTGCAGTTCAAATGCACAATAGTTCTACTCCTCCAAGTTCTTTCAAGTCTCAAACTCTCTTCAGGGAGGCTGTGTTGGCTGTGTTCCTTTTCAGGTGTGGCAAATTACTTTTTCAATTTCAGTCTCAAGGAATTCTGGTTATTGTAGTGATGGCACAAGTGTTTCATTCGGGAGACTAGGAACCAACTCCCCTCCAAACACACAAATCTTACCCAAAATTGGGGGAGGGGGAAAACCATGACTATGACTCTCCAAATTGGGGCATAATAACCCGGTGATGCTGCCTCTGGAGCCCAGCTCTATTGCAACATTAAGTAGAAAAAGAAGGTCAGGCGCGAACTCTAGTTCCCAGTCATTTAATCCTGATGTGAGTAATAACAAAAATAACAGGGTTGAATCCCCTGCCACACGGAAGACACTCCCATTCCAGGGTCCTCCTGCGCTCCGGCCGATGCCTCCCCACTGATGTTGATGGCCCGAGCCATCATCGCTCCCACCTTGAGCCTGCTGCTGCTGTCCATGTGCACTGCCCGATGATGCTGGCACATCCTCCATCTGCTGGTCTCCAGTTGGTGGGGTGTCCACTCCTGATGGACCTCCGACTCCCAACTGTGGCAGGGATGTGATCTCCACCAAGCTGGCTGCGTTGGTCGGGCCAGGTCAACAGGGGGCCCTGGTGGAATCTGTGCCGGAAGACGGCAGGGAGAATGACTGGCGCATAGTATCCACAGAGGAGGAGAGGGCCGCTAGAGTCCTCGACACATGTAGGAACCCTCCGACCAGGGCCCCTCCCAACTGTGCCATGTTGGCACACAGCTCTTCGTGATGGCGTGCGTGCTCCCCCCAGGAAGCATGCACGTCATCACGAATGACACGTGTGCGCAATGCGACACCAAACAGGATGGACCCCATACGTTCATGGGTCTCCTCGTCTGCAGGTAGTAGAGTGCCAGATGACGTGGGTCTCCCCCCTACCTGCGGATGGGCCTGGGACGGGGCATCCCTGCTGGTGCATGGTGGTGCAGTCACAGGGTCAGGGACAGTGACATGCACAGGCCCCTCCGTGGTGACCTGTTCTGCCTCCTGGCCCTGGACTGCACCACTTGCACCAGTGGTACCACCCTCACCAGGCCCCATGTGCGGCACAGTAGAGGCCTCCTCCTCCTCTGTGTAGACCACCAACCTGGATGGCTCTGTACCATCTTCCGCCATCACAAGCCCCTGTGGGGGCTCACCCAGCCCTTCCGCTGCAGCCGTAGTGGCAGACGCGGCACCAGTCCACTCGCTCCCGGATGATGGTAATTCCTGGGAGGGTGGCTGGGCCTTGCGTCGCCGGCCGGTGGAGGCCTCCCTGCCGCTTTGCTCCACAGCGCTGTCTCCACCCTCTTCTTCACTCAACGCTGTGTAGAGGGAGACATATAACACAAGCATCAGGGTACTGTACAATAGTCCCCTAGACAGGAAGCAATAGCACATGAGTGGCACTGTCAAACGTCACTTCCATCCTGTCCCTCCACAACACATGAGTCAATGCAGGCAACACACATGGAGAAACAGGCACGGCGCATGCAATCAACATTAGCATCCATGTACAAGGGCCTCTATTGACATAAATGTTGTCTTCAAACTCACATGCATTATGGATCATAGACATCACCGGAGGGGCATGCATCTAGCCTTGTACACCACAGACACAGTGGATACAAGGATGACTAGACTGCATCAGTGAATCAACACATCGTCACCGACATGTGCCATGCATCCATGGCGTTTAAAGGTCACACACACGCTACTCAGACACACAGACATGTACACCATACATGTCCATGACAGCATCACCCATCTCTCACACCCCATCCATGTCCAAGAACAGAGACAGGCATGCATTCATGTGTGCATTCCGCATGCTGCTAACCATGTTGCATTGGAACACATGCACCATCCATGTGGTTCACGCATGACTGGTCTCACATGCAGCACCATGATGTCCCTGCACACACACATCCATACATGGCCTATGTCACACATACAGACAAGTAGCTGACTACCAGCACACTGCAACATGCCCTGTTTCACACAGCAATGCATGGCAACTTACTGCTCAACTCCAGACGGGTCTGCCTCTGAAGGATCTGGACATGGAGCGCTGGGCTTATGCGATCCAGGAACCCCATCTGGATGTTGGTCAGGCTGACCTAGCACCCCTCTGCATCCTCTGCCTTCAAGAGGCTCCGGGCCTTGCTGAGGGTCCTGGACCTGAAGTCCTCCCAGCGCTTCCGGACGTGTTTGATGTTGCGGGTTGCCTCTCCCTCCACATTGATGGCAACCACTATGTCCTCCCAGATCCTCTCCCGTACTTCCTTGACGGCGCTATGGTGTGAAGAGGGCCTCATAATGCCCCAGAACTTGCTCCACCAGGATACCAACTTCCTTATCGCTGAAGCTGGTAGCCCTCTGCCTCTCTGGATGGGGGTCGCCAGTGGTCTTGGATGGTGTTTGCCCCGAAATTGCGACCCCCGAGGCAGATGTGGGTGGGCAACTGGGTCCTGGGGCTGGGCTGTGGAGCGATGGTATACCAGTCGGAAGTCTTCTGTTCCAGCAGGGGTGGACAAAGCAACTGGACCCCTGCAGATGGCTGACGTGCAGGCAGCAAATAGCAGGGCACGTGGGCAGCAGGCAGGCAGACAGCAGCAGATGGCAAGTGGGAGCCTGCTCGGGGCTCGGGGGGGGCAGTAAAATGGCCTTCTGGGCAGGAGCGTGGTCTTCCGTGTGTTGTCACGTAGCCAGCTTGATACAGAGTGATTTGGCACGTGAAAAAACTGCACATCAGTGTGTAATTGGAGGAAAGGCCCTTAGAGCATAAGCCCGTCTGTGACGTTACGCGCACAGGCATTTCCCTTGTGACGGGTGCATAGTTATTCAGCACTTGAAATACCAGCACGTCCGCGTGTTAATGCGTGTAATCCGAGGAAAGGGCCTAAGCGCCTAAGGGACGTGAAGCGCACGGGCTTTTCCTTCAGCATGGGTTAAAGGTGAGCGGGGCCAGCAGTTTGCTGTACGTGCCTTTCGTGGAGATTGACGTGTGTGTTGCTACTTTGTGTTGTTTCACGCGCCATCACAACTTCACAGCGGATCAAGGACGTGTCTCTTCTTTTGGCAAGGGTATTGGCTATGCGTGTTTTTCATTATCACGCTAGTCTCACGGTGTATCACGCACGCTATTTTTCCCACTGCAGGTGCCCCTGTGTATTGTGTACCCGTTTTCGAGGTCATAGTAGCCTGCGTGTCCCACGCGTACGTGTTTTTTGTGTCCCTGGGTGCCACCGCGTACTGTGGGAGGTTCATTCCACACATGTGGGCTACCAGGGGTTGCGTGCACGGTTTTACTGTAGTTTTGGGGTGCCTGAGTGTTGCGTGACCCGTCACTTCATCACCAGGGTCACAAACAGCCTTGCAGGTGCAGGGGTGCTGTTAACATCTTGTATCCTACCCCCTTCACCAAAATTGCCCAGGACAATTGTCGTGTACACCTCCCATTGGTACTACTCCATCTGTGCCGTCAGTACTCCATCTGTGCCATGGTTGGGAGGCCACGTAAGGTATGGGGCGCCTCAGCTGGGCGTATTCCAGGTGGTGGGCATGGTCAGGGACGTGGCCTGGGTGACCAGGGAGTAGGGGGACTCCAGGGTGTCCAGGGTGGCTGCAGAGGGGGAAGAGGCAGGGGTGCGCCAGCTCATCACGATGTTGTGCCACATGTTGGTGCAGTTATGCCACCACCCCCTGCGGCTCCAGGAGATGCAGTTCTTGCATCTGACACTGGCGCCAATGTCACCCGGCAGTCCGTTTCATCGACTGCCACGGGCCCAAGGGTAGTGGTAGCTGCAGGTGCAGCTGTGGACACCACCACCCAGGCTCAGGGTCTGCCACCGCAGGCTGCGTTGGCACTTGAAGAGTCCATGGCAGAATCCCAGGTGGTCAGGAGGCACACTGTAGGTGCACGCAGGGCTGCCCTGACCGAGGCACGTGTCCCTGGGGCAGCAATGTCATCTGCTGCCCTGACCAGCCGGGTTTTGGCAAGTGCAGGGGCAGATGCAGCCGACAACATCCCGGTTGTGAGTCTACCAACCAGGACAGTCCCGGTCAATGACCCTGGTACAGCGGATGTTGCTGCACAGGGTCCATTCCAGGGCACCCAGCAGCCACTGATGCATGTCAGGGCCTCACTCCATATTCCACCTGCCACTCCTTCGGCTCATTCCACCAGTGCCACTGCCCATACTGATCAGGGTGGCATTTGCCAGCCAGGGTCCGGACCAGCATCCAAGAGGAGGAAGGTTGCACCTGCAGTACAGGCTGGGACCCCAGACACAACTACAGCCTCCGGCACGTTGAGGAAGAAGCCTTTCTGCAAGCAGGAACTGGATTTCCTCGTGGGCTACGTGCGCGACCACAACCGTGACAAGCTAGTGGGGCTGAATTTTCAAACTACGGCTGCCCATCGTGATACCCACTGGAAGCAAGTTGCGGAACATGTGAGTGCATTCGGCTATGAGTTGCGCACGGCGCAAGAGTGCAAAAAGTGTTGGAATGACCTCAAACGCAGCGCTAAGGCGAAGCGTGCCTTAAATTACAACATGACTCTGGTGACTGGTTGCAGAGTTCATACCACCAGAATTGGTGGAAGGAGGGGGAGAGATGCAGGACTTTGATGCCCAGTCCAGTGAGTGTTGTTGCATGTTTGTCGAGGCCTGGTGTGTTTTACTTGTGTGATGTGTTGTGCATGACTGCACTACATGTCATGTGTACATGGTTCTCATGTGCAAGTCATGCAATGCTTCGCTGATGCATGCCTGCTGTGCAGGATGGTGGACATGTAGAGCAGACGGGGACTGTCCTCATCACCACACTTGCACCCTACTCACATGCTAGTCACCCGAATGCCTCTCCGGACCATGTTCCAGCTCACTGGCCCTTCTGCATGTAGCCTGGGGTGTCCTTCTTCTCAGCACTGGGACTGACGTGCATGTGTCCTCTGCCTGCATGTGGGTACTCCACGTAGGCATGCTCCCTTGCCCCTCCACCCCCCTACACCCCAATTTCACCATTGCACTGGTGTGCATCATTTTGCTGTGATGCAATGCCCTGTTCCTGTGTACATGCAAACTTCCACCAGCCAACCGCCCAGACACATGCAGTGGGGTACATCCTCTGTCCTTCATGCAGGCTATCTCACTTGGACTGTGCAGATGGCAGATGTTCTGCAGGGACATGTGTGCCCATTCATGTTCCATGTGCATTCCATGCATGCCCCTATGTGTCCTTGACTGGATGATCATTGTAGTATGTGTCCAGGGTGACCTACATTTCATGGCATTTCATCAGCCTTCCCACGCCCACTCTGGCTCAGTCCTGCGTCCCACACATGTTTAGGGTGTGACAGTCTGTGTGGGGCACAGGCCTCACCCTGTTTCAGGCCCACTGAATCTGTCCAACTGGTGTAGTGTCTTCTGCACACATGGGTGTACTACTGAGGGGTCATCATGTGTCCTGCTTACTGTACCATCATCATCTGCTGTGTTGTCAGTTAACTCAGATGATGCAATTGATGCTAGTCAACACTGTCTGCCAATACACAGGTCTCGGGTCATCCTTTTGATACCATGCAAGCCATCCCTGCATTTGCACTTTGGGGGAGGGGTGGTTTGCTTGTAGCCATGCAACCCATTGCATGCACATTGCACATGATGCCTGAACTTGCCCTTGCACTGCCTTCACATATATTGATGCACATCATGATGCACTTGTAGTGGGTAACGTGCACATGTACTGCACTGCATCAACCCACTTCTGAGCCGTGTTACACCGTTCTACATGCCTACTCACTGATGCCATGTCAAAGTGACCTTGCATGCATGGCAGGTTCTCAGTTGTGTCTGACATGTCTGCTTGATGTGTTGGCTGTCTGTGTGATGTCTATGTGTGTGTGTGTTATGTGCTTCTGACATGTGTACTGATGTTATTTTTCTCCACTTTTCAGATGATGACGCAATGGAGCCAGAGGATGATGTTGTCATGCCAGGCACAGGGTTGTTATCACAACAGCAACCCAGCACAAGTGGGGTCATGGGGTGGTAGACCACAAGAACCCACATGTGTTACAGACCATCTTGTCTATGGCTGGCAATGAGTCCAGCCCAGATGACCACTCTGACGTCCATGTCGAGTTGGCTGTGCATCAGGTCCATTTGTCAGGGGTGAGTGATTCTGATGTGGATGCTCCTCTCTCTGCAACACCTGCACTGAGGGGCCAGACGGTGGTGGGGCCACCGCCTATGGTGGATCGGGACACAGGTCACCCTCCACACCAGTCACTGATGTGCCTGGGACATCACGTCGACGGGGGAATGTAGTCCTGCAGCCGTGGGCGGTACCGACCCGACAAGGGGGGCCGGTCCTTGGGACCCACAGGTGTCAAGCCCAGCAACGCGGTGGCCGCGTGCCTCCAAGGTATACTGAGTGGGAGCAAGACATGACTGCCAATTCAGAACACCAGGGGGCAGCAATGGAAAACATTGCTGTGAGCATGGAGCGTGTGGCCCAATCCGTGCTCCCCACTGCTAGGCAGGTGCTTCCCCAGCAGCTGGCGGCACAGTCCATGGCCCGCTCACTCAGGCTGGGCATGGCAGCCTCAGACAGGGCACGCCGGACTGAAATGTTGTCTTTGCGTCAAGCAATTGCTGCTCACGCAGAGGCACACATGGAGGTCAGGTCAGAGGAGAGGTTTGAGCAGCTTGAGAGTTCCATCTTGGCTGAGCTACGTGCTTGCCGGGAGGTGCATCAGTTGTCCAGCCAGGCCACGCAGGAAGAGCTCCTTGTTACACATGTTACCTTGCAAGAGGAAACATATGTATCACGGGAGGTTCTGCATGCTGACCTACGTGTAATCACCACACAGAACCAGGCTCACCCTTCTGGCAGACTTGCTGCTGACGAGGGGCAAGCTGTGCCTAGGTGTGGCCGGGCTCCTGTGCCACGACAACCTTTTGAGGAAGAGGCTGACTCGGACGACTAGATATCTCCCACACAGGTCGGGCTGTGCAGGCGTTTGGCCCATGGAGGTTTTTTTTTTGTCTCAACATCATCGCAAGTGGGTGTTGAGGTGCACCCTGTACCTCACCCTCCTGGGTGCCTCCCTCCCCCCGGGTCGTATGTGGACATTTTTGATTTTTGATTTTAGTTTAGTTAGTTAATATTGACTATTTGATAGTTATTTTAATTAGGTTATGTAGGTTGTTCATTGTTAGTTTAATTAGTTAATATAGTTTAATATTGTTTGTATATTGTGCATTCATGTGATGGTGTGGTGCTTTGTGGCTTTTGAAAGCATCCACTGTCTGTTCCAGCTGGACCCTTCAAGCTTGTCTCGTGTATGTGTTTGCAGCTTGGGGTCCTGACTCACATGGGCTTCTCCTGCTTCCCTTATCCATGGGCTTGCTAGGATGGTTCATTGTAACAAACATTTACACAAGGGCTTTGGACGTTCGTCATGACTGTGGCCTGTCTGCTTCTATACTACTTGTGTTAACACCCCTAGTTGGGATTTGTAGTATTTTATCCACCCCATGTCTGTAATCAATTTGCGTGAGTATGTGATTGATGTCTCCATTAATTGATGTGGATTCTGATGTATGTTATTTTCTTGCCATATGTGCTTGATGCCCTTCATGCTGTAGACAGTAGCTTGCACCCTTGGCCTGTCAAAGTGACACTGATGGTGGGAGGAGTTTGGATGTAGGTCTGTAACCTGGCCCAGTGACAACCAGCATGAAGACACACACACAGGGAACTTTCGAGCCTTATTAATATCTTTTATGCCCTTTCTGCAGGAAAATGAGCCTCCACACTACCTTTGCCAGCAGACACAGGGACGAGTAATCCTGATGACTGGCCACGTTCGGTGGTTCAGACGTGTGCATGTGTGCGCAAGCAGAAGCACAGGGCTTGTGTTCAGACGTCCCACAGAAGCAGACGTTTTTCCAGGAGCTCCAGGCAAGGTGTGCAGCACAAGGGCCCACACCGCACCCAACCTTCCACCAGGCCACTTGCACATGCATGCTAAGTAGCACCAGAGCTTGGGAGCGTGGCCAGGCATTGTTGGAGAAGCGCACAGTACAGCTGACATGCGTTGAGGGCCAAATGCAAAGTGGCTTTACAAGTTGTCAGGGGCACACGCAGGGGCCATTCAACATATCCTTGCATACCCCATGCTCCATTGAAGCAGAGTTATTGGGGCAGTAGCATTCCTAGCCAGAAACAGATACAGCGCACAGGGACACCCTGCGAGGCACAGACTTGTGTGCAGTGCATATCATTTGCATGTGTGAATTGCCACCTGCACTACCTATTGAAATCCGCGGCTGCCAGAACACAACTTGTACAGAAGTTGCACCTCGCTATACGCATGTAGCAGCTCACCCAGGGACCATTGTATCATGTGTGATTCTTGACGCATTGGTCTTCCATTTCCCGCACGCCCACATGCGCCTGCCTTACTGCATTGACAGTTTATGAACCATGAGGGGGCCAAGCTAACGTATGGGTACAAAGTAGCAGCCAGGAGTGTTTGTTTGTGGAGGAGTCACTTACTTTGGGGCATTGATGGTGTTGTGTGTGTGTGTGTTGTTAACACACATTCAGATTAGTAACTCACACTCTCTTTGCAGCATTGAACTACTCCTGTTACCAGACCTGAGAGTGTGCAGGCAGGAGGCCAGCACTCACCCCAAAGATAAGTCTCTCTTTGGCTTGCATTTGACTCATTTGGTACAATGTGCATGATGAACATGTTTTCTCAGATTGAGTATGTGTTATTGTGAATATTATTTTTTTGTATTTTGACTACTTTCCGTTGACAAACTGACTCCCCTCTCCTGCCTCTCTTTCTGGTTATCCTGCATACCAATGCCTTTCCAAACAACATGTCCCTGACCCTCCTTCCCCGCCGGGGTCTCAGAGGCCTGTGTAAGTTTGACCTTGCAGACGCACAGACCACTGAGGGGGTGGTTGGTACGTTCCACTCCTGTGTCTGGACACCGGAGCTGTGACACTACCCATCAGTTGTTGCATCCTCATTGTATGTTATGTACCGTAAATGGTACCCATCCTGTAGGACCATTGTTTAACTGTGCTACCTTGGTTGTTCCATCATTGTGCTTGTATATGTGCTTTGACATTTCCTGCTACTTCAAGTCATCTACTGGAGACTCTTCCTGGGTTTTTTGGTGCCTACATGCTTTTTCCCTGGTTTGTGGGTTTGGCTCCTTGGAGTTCTCTGCGATTCAGTATTTTTACCAGTCAAGGTGGCCTCTGAGGGGGCTGGACCCTATTTACACGCAAGCTGGAACATGGAGACCAAGGGGTATGGTGATCTTGTAGCCAGGTAGACTTGAAGGAAGATGGCTACATACCCCAGACACAGTTGTTCATAAGGTCACAGTGATGTGTAAATGAGGGAGGGCCTTTTGTGGTTGGACAGTTGGCTTGGGCTACAGTGTTTTGGGCACTCTGACATTGTAATTGTGGGGTACTATGTACATGATGTGTTGTGCTGGTCAATGCCTGTTCCTGTGTTGTCTTTACTTTTCAGGTGTCAGGGGATTGGTGTGGTTTGACATGCTGGCGTGTTCACATGGACAATGTTCACATGTGATGTGTCCAGGACACTGAGGGTCACTTTATTTCACATGCATATATTGAGTGCATGTCCCTAATGACACACACAGTTGCACAATGATCCACCAACGTACAACCACCCTTTCATGGCCACAGGTGCACACAGATTGCATTCTCGTGCCACTGTGTCCCTGCAGCTCATGATCTATTACCATTTGGGTACCCTGTACATGCGTCATTTGGTTATTGATTTGATTTGTCATTTTCATGTGATGCTCAAGGTGTATCTGCAACACAATGGCTGCTCAATGTGCTGTGTGCTGAGCAGTGTGTTGCAGGAGACACACACAGCACACAGGTTCAGGAGTAGGGATTTTGACATGCCCAATGTGCATGTGAACAGGCATTCGTTGTTGTGTTCATGCTACGACTGGTGGAAAGCATTTGTGTCTAACTTTGTATGTGTGGGAGGTTGTTCGTCAGTCATTTCATCTGATTCCATGTCAGGCATCATTGTCTTGTGCCATTTTTCATTTATGACATGTCACTTCGTATCTTATTGGTCATGTGTTAGCCTTTTGCTATTGCATGCCATGTCATGGTGTGGCAGACAAGGGTGAGGTGGGTTGGGAGGGTTTGGGTGACATACCAGGGATTGTGATGGCCTGTTTTGCGGGGGGGTGTGATACACACCTTGCATGTGTTCCTTTTGGTCACACAGGATTGGTTATGTTTAAGTAGCTAGGGATCCACACAATGTAGCACTTCTGTGGCAACATTCTCAGGGTTGTAAGTTTGTGATAGTTGACTGTCTCTTTGTCATCAATTGACACCTGGTATGTGCCAGGCTTGTGTGCACTCCACAGGGGTGGGAGTTTAGGTGAAAAATGTGGCCACAAGCTCGGTCCAGGCTGCCTCGCCACGTGCCCTTTGCCCTCCTATGGGCAGCGACTGTGCTTGTGGTTGGGGATGTGTGGCACCACCATGTCCACCGGTACGTCCCGCCGTGTTGCAACATTGTGCAGGACACATGCTGCCACAATGATCCTGCACACTACTGGGGGGGCCATATAGTAGCTGGCCGCCAGAGCAGTCAAAGGAGTGGAAGCGTGACTTGAGCACTCCGAATGTGCGCTCCACTATGCCCCTGGTTGCAATATGGGCAGCGTTGTATCTTACCTGGGGTGGTGTGGTGGGGTTCCGGATTGGCGTCATCATGTGGTTGCTCAGAGGGTAGGCACTGTCCCCTGGGGAGGTGATAATGGTTGTGATTATTGGGGTTTGTGTATTTGGCTGTGTGTGACATGCATGCATGTGCACAAGCATTTGTACTCACCTAGGAGCCATGTGTCGCCATGCTGCCCAGCTTCCAGGGCCTGTGAGACCCCCCCCACTATGGCAGTTGTCCACTGAAATGACCCAGTGGCCAAAAAATGCAGGACATTGAGCACCTTCTCCAAGGGGCTCAATGCTTGGGAGCACAGGGTGGGTGATGTACGGTCATCTTCCCACTCCCTGCCCAGATCTAGGATGATACGGGGTGGAAACCTATACCTGCTATAGACCTGGTCATCAGGCATCCCAAAAAGGCTAGTCTGAGGAAAAAATGCGGGCCCTGGCTATTCTCCTCCTGTGGTGTGCCACGACCAGTATTGGGGTATTCATCGTAGCTGGATATACGTGTTTGTTGTTTGCGCGCACTTTTATACTGTGCGCGGGGACGCTTCCGCCTGCCTTCGTTTGGTGGACGTGTTGACGCCTATGCGCGTCTTTTGGCGTGCACAGGTTTCCCGTATTCGATTCCATGAATACATGTTGTTCGCGTGCATGTGGGAGTTCCGTGTATTTCCCTGCAGTACTTCCCCAGTTATGCCTTCTTTTTCACGCATTGTTCCCCATTCTGCGTGTTATGCCCTGTGTCCCGCCCCCTTTTTGGTGTGTGCGCCGACGATGAGTGCTTTCCCTGTGCGCGTCGCGCACAGCGTTTGGGATGTTGCAATAACGTGTGCGCCCGTGTGCGTCACGCACGTATTTGGCGCACATCCTGGGGAAAAACACGCGCAGGCCCTTCCTTGAATCGCACGCGTGCACATGCGCTTGCTTTTTCATGCTTGCGCCAGCTTGCACTGCGATTTTCGGCGCGCATTTGTTCCAGGAACAGCCTACAAGCATGTATTAGGGAGTTGATTGGCAATCTTTGCAGGTGGTGTCCAGTGATGTTAGCGGACACCAAAGTAAAGGTGCCGGTCTGAAAGCAGCCAACACAAGTAGGAATGGGCAAAATCTATGCTGTCTGACTAACAATTGCCTACTAACTTGGGTCCTGTCAGGGGCCATTACTAAAGTTGATTGCACAGGGATGGCTTGAAATAAGGTGTGAAATGCACCACTGTGATGTAAGAGCAATTAGCAGATTAGAGGTAAGAGAATTCAAGGAATTGGTTAGGGGTAGCCTGAGTGCCTTGTCAGTTTGTAGCTGAGTGCATTGTAACCTATGGGGATGGGTTGATGCTCATTCACACTTCTCCAGGTTTCATCATTACGGTACTCATTGCGAAGTGCAATGAAAAGTCACCTCCAGAGGCATGGAACTGGGCTCAATTCCCACCTCACCAATATCTTTTGGAATTGGTATTTTTAAAACAATGTATTTTAGTACTTTTGTTTCCATGTCCTCAAGAAAATACAATATCACAAATAATAATATTGGTAGTAATCTTCAAAATCACAAGAACATTTGAATTGTAACTTTAAGGTACTAAAGTGCCCTTTTGATGACTTTGGGGTGAGGCTTCCATATAAGACTGTAAACTGGGAATGTATATATTGTTGACATGCCTTTGTAACATAGTTTACATAGGACAACAACACAGACGGTTTGTACCCACATCACTGAGCACCATTCAAGAATTATATTAGGCAATGGTTCCACACAATTGGTTTAACATTTCGTTCAGTCAGGACATACAAAAGTGAATCCCACTGGACACTGTGTTAGCGATTGGACATACCTGTTTTAATTGGCGCCGGTCTTTATTAGGATAAGGTCTGTCTCTGTTGGAAGCCACAATGTCCCGAAGGGTTTAAAACTGGGAAATGTGTGAATTCCAGAGCAGCAGCCAAAGGAAAACCCTCACGGAAAGAAAGACCTTTGAAGGTTTGTAGACCGCACGTTGGAAGTCAGAGCAGAGGTGGACAGAAGGCAGCGGTGTAACAGGATGAAAGTCAGCGCAGTGGTGGACAGAATGCATTTCTGTAACAAGATGGATGTGTTTCTGGAGCAGGATGATGGCAACACTTCAGGATGTAAGGAATACCATCAGCAAGAATGGAGAGGAACAGGAGGAAACACAGACAGAAGGAGGGAATTCTGAGAATCACAGGAACACCAGGTATAAAGGAAAGCAGCAAGGAAGGAACATCTGCTATGCTAGCATTGAGACACAAGGTGTGAGAGCTTCTTACCAGTTAAGTAGCTGGTGTTCTTCAGTGCATCCCGGTGTTGCCCGCCATTTTACGGTTGATGTGACATCACATGACATAGCAAGTGTGTGGTCCAGCAGATGTCATCTTGGGATTGGCACAGTGCAGGGTAGGCTTGCTGCATGGCGCTAAGTGAAGCTACACTTGTCCCAGTGTGACCATCACCGAAAGAATGATCATCGGGGGCCCATGACATAATGCACCCTCAATAAAAGGCAAACACCAGATTTCTATGGATGACACCATTGAAAATGACAGGTAAGCCTCAAGGAATTATGCTAGAGGCAGGTTCCTGGGAACGGTTGCATGGGTAACAACCTTTCCAGTCTACCAGGTATTGTATTCTGCCATGGTGATACCAGGAGTCACATACTGGTGTAACTTTGTGTTCAGGGGTACCATCCAGAATAACAGGCAGAGGACCTAGTTTGTGCCTCACAAATTGGCCCAGAAAATGAGGTTTGAACTGAGAAGCATGAAAAACAGGATACATTTGGGACCAAGAAGCAGGAAGATGCAGAGTGAAGGTGACAGGATTGACCTGTTTGATGGCAGGAAAGGGGCCATACAACTTAGGAGCCAATTTAGAAGGAGTCAGCCTGGAAGGCAGGAAAAAAGATGATAGCCACACCTGATCCCCTATGTGAAAGGGAACATCTTTCCACCTTTTGTCAGCTATCTTCTTCACTGCAGTATGAGCATCTTGTAACGAACGTAAGGCTTGAGCATGTCCTTCTTGGAGACAAGTCAGATGGGCATCTACAGAGGGATTACTGTAATATGATGAAGAGTGTGCAGTAAAGATCTGAGGGTGGTAGCCATAAGTGCAGAGAAAATGACTGGTCTTAAGAGAAATATATGTGGAATTATTCTAAGCAAATTCTGCAGTGATGAGATGGTCGACCAAGTTGCCACCCATCGCTGAAGAGAACAATGGAGGTATTGCTCCAGTGTCTGTTTTAGGCGGTCTGAGAATGGTAACCCAAAGAAAGTGCTATGTGTATCTTCAGGTTCTTATAGAGATGGGACTATAATTTAGAGATGTAGTAGGAACCACAATCCGACAAGATGCTATCAGATAAGCCATGTAAATATGGGCCAACTCTGTAGCAGTGGGGAATTTTCTTAAGAGAGAAAAATGTGCCAATTTGGAAAAATGTCCACAGTGACCATGATAGACATACAACAATTAGAAGGGGGTAGTTGCACAAATAGGTCAGTGGAAATGTGTTGACAAGGTTGACCAGGAAGGGGAAGTTGCTGGAATGTTCCATAGGGGGATCCTGCTTTCCTCTTGGATTTTAAATAGGTTGAACAAGAAGCCACATCTTCCGCCACATCAGAGGCCAGGTGAGGCCAAATATAATGTGCTGCTTTATCAAGAGTAACTTTCATACCACTATTTCCAGTAGGTAAGGAACTACGACACAATCCAGGGACTGCAGACTGAGGGACTGCTGTAGGTATGTATTATTGTTGAGAATACCAGATATGCCAGAGGTCTAGGGGATTGCTCCCAAGGGCCCAACAACCCTTCCCCAGAATAACAGTGGACTCAGCCAAGGGCAGGTCAAACTGTGGTTTATTACAAAGAAAACCGACAGGTTTCATACAAGAAAATCAAGATTCTCCAGAATATCAATTTTCCACGGTGCCTTTCCCAGTTTTGATGCCACATGTCGTCATCACCTTGGTCATCACCAAACGACCTATGCCTGTTTCTAATAGGGTGCTGCGATTAGTATCGCCTATAGCTAGCCCATATAGAGGTTATTCTAAGGAGTCATAAGGCCTCATTACGACCCTGGAGGTAAACATGCTGCTTTTTGCAGCATGGCTACCCCCATTCAGGTACTGGGTCTGGGTTCCCTGAATGGGGAAATACCATGCCTTCCGACCTTTGAGGGCCCGGTATTTCCCAATTCAGGGAACCTGGACCTGGTCCATCCCCATTCCCATTTCAGCCCCCATAGGGCATGGGAATGGGGATGATACTAACAACGGGCCCAGCTCGTTGTTAACATCCTGGTCTGCACGCGGGACCTGCTAAGGACGCCTGGTTTTACCAGGCGTCCTTAGCGGGTCCCCCGAGCCGATCTCGTAATGAGGCGGTAGGGGGTTAACGGGGCTGGCAGCTCTACTGGCCCCATTAACCTTCTACCGCCACAGTCGTAATGAGGCCCATAGACTTATTATTGGCCCTTGCCTCTTCTTCTGTCTCTTGATTGACTGGATCTGGTCTCCCCAGGCCTGGGACACAGTTCGGTCCTCAGCTCTCTGTGCAGCTCTTCAAGGTGGTGTGAAATGACTAAGTGTCTCAATTGTATCTGGTAGTAGACCACCTTTGCCTATGAGAGTGTGCTCCCCTTCTCGTCTTTCCACCACGGGTGAATGCCCAGTGTCTGATTTGGCTGCATCATTTGGTTGTAGACCACAAAATTTAGCTTTTTGGGTCTGATTTTATGAGGATGTATTCCATTTTCCTGCAGCTGGTCCCTTGTCTTCTGGAGCTTGGGATTTGCTTGTTTTATCTCTATCCTTGGCTGTGAGCTCAGCCTTCCTGCATAGTACAGCCTGAGGCTGCTTCCCTTGTCTGGTGTCTTGTAACCTGAGTCCTTCTGTAACTTTCCTTAGACTAATAATGTGCTTTCTACATGCTCATACTGTGCTATGTTTCCTGTAGATTAGTCGTAGGTGGTCCTACCAGGCTCCATATATACTCCTGTAGTCACATAGGGTTAATTGACATAAGCATCTGCAAGATTGCTCTGGATCTCTTGTTGCCTTGCATTTCAGCGTTACTTCTTTTGGCTAATGAGAAAAATAATAAAAGCTTTGACACTATGTATATGTACCCTTCCTCTATCTACAGAACTGTGTAAGCATGTTCTTCGTGTATGTGAGTGTGTGTTCTTGTAATGCTGTGTAGGGCTGCGAGTATGCTTCCTGACTAATGCTGCTATGTCGTAGTGTCAATAGTGATATCAGCACAGTTGCTTCTCGAGTACTTAATCGATGCAGTCCATTATAGCGTTTGGATCAACAGTCTCCGTTGGGTTCCCTGGATCTGGAAGGATATGCACTGGATATGGTTGGAATGGCTGTCTGAGGGGATACATCTCTGTATACGTGTCAGTCAGTGGTGCACTCGGGGATCATCCCAAAAATGTGTGACTTTGATTGTTCTTGACTCTTCATCCTGTCATGCTCATGGGTGAGGAGGGGCATTCCTGGGACCCTCTCTCCAGTCCCCCCTACAGTCGGCCTGTCGACCACTCCTCCATACCTCGTCACCTTCATTCTCGGTAGCCATTTCTTTGTCACTCCTCTGAGATGTCCATAATGATTTGCATGATCGTCAAAACTTCAGGTCACATTACTGCATTATCCTACTCGGTTGCCCAACATCCATTTTCCTGCATTCATTTTGTTGTTGAATGGGTTGTCAAATATTACCATCTCAGTTGGGAACAGTGGACATTCCCTTATTCTTGTTCTCAGTTTATCTCTTTCTTCCACTATCTTTTCCTTTCCTTCTCCCATATTCACATCCATTATCACCTTCATCCCTATCGATTTCTCAGTAGTCTTGCAGCATTGAGTAATGGAGATATTTATCACACATAGTCCCACTAGTACTAATACTAGTGCCCCATGTAATACTTGCAGTCCATTTGCCAGCCACAACGGCATCCATGACCTGAGCTACGCTATCCAACTTTGATCTTTTCCAGTCCCTTTGGCTTCTTCCTTTCTTTTGGCATGCATCTTCGACAGTCGTGTCACTGCTTCCATCAGCCTGCCATTCTCTTCATCATTGGCAGGTACAAATGTGCAACAGGAACTCCCAATTTTAACAAAAACTCCTCCTTCCATTGCTGTGAGGTGGTCTAGAACATATCTGTTTTGAAGTGTCATCAACCTTACTGCTCAGAGCTCTACTTTTATTGCATTTAAACCATTTACTGTAGAGTTTATTTTCATCATTAACTCCCACCTGGTTATTTGCAGCCATTTCATCTTTGTATATGTCTGAATTGCTGGAACCACTGACGCAAAAAACATTTCTGTACTGCTGAATAACCTATGTTCAGGTGGTACATCATCCAGGGATGCTTCTGACTCTAATCAGAAATAGTTGCTTCGCTTCACTCTACTCACTTACACTGACTGTTTCTTGATTCCCTTTTCTTCCACTCCCACAGATATTTTCTTTCTCGTGTTAGTGTCCATCTGTGGGATGTCATCTATTTTTATGTCCTTCTGGGGCACTACCAGTTATGGCATATTGATGTGTACCAACGAGAAACTCCTCTTCAGTTGGGTGGCAGCTTCTGGTATGCCTTGGATCCACATGCCCACTAGTGCTCCATCAGTACTGCCAACCTTCATTTCTGGATGCTTTTCTGTGTACGGACATCCTGTGTTATCTCCGTCCCTTGCTCCTTCATTCTTGTAGCACAATTCTAGTTTCTTCAAAAGTATTATGGGCATCGGTCCAGCTTTATTGTCTACCCAGCTGAGCAACTTGGCACTTGCATCTCATTCTTTCAGGCACTTGTCATGTTCTTTGTGTACTGTGTTCACTGGTGATTGTACTAGGAGGTGTGCTTTCCTTCCTACTACTCTGTCTTTCCATTGCTCCTCTGTGTATACTTGGCCGTACACGAGCATCTTTGGTCTTTCCCAACTTTGTGGTTCTCCTATTTCTTTTACCCCACTCTTCAGGCAGGGTAGTTTATTCAGTGTTATTGTTTTCATCTTGCCTTTCTGCGGGCCATCAGTTATGTATTGTATAGCTTGATCTAACTGCCAAGAATTGTTACTCATGTCAAGAGTCTTTATGTTGCTGGCTTCGTAGGGGAATTTTGTTTGAGACATCCATCTCAATGTTAATGTTTTACCTTGAAATCTCCCTCAGGTTGTAACCATGGATAGGTACATGAGGCACTGTGCTCTTGGTGCTGGCATTTCAGTTGCTATGAACATTCTGGAGGCATTCATGTCATAGGGGATTTCATGAGCAGGCATAATATCTATCCCCGGTGGTCTCCTTGCCTACTTTGGTCATGTGTTTATACCACATGTTATTAGACACTCGAGCAGTGTCAGTGAGATATAGGTCCACCCCCACTGTCTGTGTCAGCACTGCACTTACCTTTCCTTACCATGCTGACAGTGCTCTCTTGTCCACCAAGCTGGGGTTGGGGTAATGTTAGTAGAGGATACAGTGGTTCCACTAGACACAATGATATTCGCCAAAAAATGAATGCAAGGAACCCACTTGGGAATAAAAGACACACAAAAATAAGCATATTTTTTATTATTTCTCCCATTTACCTGTGCTGCTGGATCCTTGTGAAGCTTGAAGATATCAGTTGCCCACCTGAAATGTGCAAAACCTGTGCATTAATAGATTAGTGTTGTATTCGTTTTTAAGACTTGTAAATCATGTAGTCATACATTGGAAATATGAATAGCTGTTCCCACACAGTTCTCTGGGTACTGCGAGGACAGATGGGGTTCCTGCTTCATGTTTTGGGTAAATTTGGGCCAAATATGCTATAAAAACATGGTAGAACACACTAGGAGGACAAGCTCGGGATCATCTAATAAAGTGGACAAATTGGCCTAGGGACGTATCAGTTTGTGAATTGTTGGGCAGCATGAACAATTATGCAATAAAACAATTGCAAGTTCTCCACGAATGTATGTAGAGAGAAAAATACCAGACAGTGTATCCTCTCTCTGGATGTGCAGGAAGTCCTTCCCCTAACTCTGCTGCCCATGATCGAGTAACCATTGGGTGTCCTCCACTCGGCAGTGCTGGTTCCAGATTGTCTCCTTGCTCTTCTTTGCTGATGATTGTTGGCCCTATCAATCTCTTTGCGAGGTGAGGCCACAGCTTTGTAGGGCTTGACATTGTTCATATGATTCCAGATGGTTTTTCCCTCGAGCTTCAATGCTCTCTCAGTCACTGCTTCTACAATGAGTGAACCTCTGAATCTGTGTGCATCACAGCACCAGGTAAAGTTGCAAAGGAGGACACTGTTCCCAGGAAATACAGGCGGCCTCTTAGGTAAGTCCTCTGTGTTGTCGGTACTGTAGTTTTCCCCTTTGGCTTCAAGGCCTCCTTGGTGTCGTTGTATCTGGTGAGACATAAAAGAAGCACTTGCAATCAAGGAAGTAACATAATTATACATTTCTTGACCCAAACATTTGCATTACTCTGTGCGTTTTTGAGTGCCCTACTGGAAGGAGCCAGGGGAATTTGGATGCATCGACCTGTCACCACATCGTGTGGGGTTAAATGATGGTCAACCCAGGCTTGTTGCACAATGCGAACAGGGTTAGAGGCAGACAATGTAGCCAGTTCTTATTAGTACTCTTTTTAGTTTTGGCTATTGATTCTTTCAGGAGGCGATTGAGGGATTCACACATCCTGTTTGCTTGTTGGTGATAAGCACAGGAGAATTTGTGTTGGATGCCATGCAACGTTGTGATATGTTTGAACATCTCATTGGCAAAGTGAGGACCATACTCAGACCGCAGGACCTCGAACACGGCCCATTGTGGGAACACTTCCCGGACCAGAAATGTTGCCGCTCTGAGGGCATCAGGATGAGAACAGGGACCAGCCCCAATCCACCAGGAGAATGGATATACAGCTAAAATAATGTTACGGTACTCTTGGCATACTTGGATCATGTCGACATAGTCGACGTGGGGGTGTTGAAATGGACCAACTGGGCGAAGTATGGTTCCCCTCACAACTCTCAATGTATATCCTGCAGTAAACTGCTTGCAGGTCAAGCAATTACTCATAAATTCAACCACATGTTTCACCAAATTATGACAGAACCATGTTTCTCCAATATGGGTGGCAAGCACCTCCTTCCCTGTGTGTGTTGGATAATGTAACTGTGTCAGTGCTGTGTGCAACAATGCGATTGGCATAACCACCTTCCCTCTGTTATTCTGCAACCATAGGGCATCTGTTGGAGATACTGTACACCCCCTCCTAACCCACAGGTCCTTTTCCTCTCTGGGTGCAACTCCATTATTTGTATTGCTGGCCTCCTTGAGTATCTTTGTCCTTACATAGTTACAGGCATGTGGCGAGGCCTCCATTTCCAGGACCTCTCCAAAATATGCGGTGAATTTTGCTTCTGCATCCACTGCTTCATTCCCCCTCGAGACAGGGTCCACCCCTCGTGTGTGTGATTGGCATTTCACTATTGATAGTTGCTCGGGATAATGTATGACGTCGACTAGTATGCCCAATAGGAGTGCAGGCTGCACTTGTGATCTGTCCACCTGAAACCCATCCTCATCTATTTTGACAGTCCTGAGGGTACTGTGGACTTCACGTAGGCTGAATCTGAGTAAATAGTCACCTCCCTTTTCCTGCTGTGCTCCAATGCCAATATCGAGGCTACTAGTTCTGTACTTGTGCTGATTAATGTGACAGCAATCGTGCACTGATGACTACTTCAATGGTTCTGTCCTCCCTTAGCCTCACCACTGCTGTCTATGTATGTCTGACCCTATCTACCTGGTCAATTGTTGATGATCTGTCAATGTAAGGCACGTCTCCCTTCTCAAGTGCATCCTCCTGTACCTTGCGAGTGTCACTAAATTCTTGTACGTTTTCTGTGCAGTCATGTGCATGGTTACCTTCTTGTAAGATGTCAGTGATAAAGGTCACCGGATTGATGAGTCTGCACATCACTACCTTGAGTCCTGGATTCAAAGGTAACACCTTGTACCACGATGCTCTTTGTGTTGTCAGTGTGCTCATTGGTCTTTCCAGTATTGCAAAGAGCGCATGCTTCACATAAAGAGTGGTGCTGCACTCCATGGTATTACTCGCTGACTTGTCTACTGCGAATGCGGCTGCAGCCAAAGCTTGTTTTCATGGGTAATGTCCTCTCGCTACTCGGTCTAACTTTCCACTGAAGTACGGTAGTGGCATGTGCCCCAAGCTTGTTTTCTGTGTCATTACTGCTGTCATCACTACCTATCGGAGTGTGAGCACAAAAATAAATCCTTTTTATGGTCTGGGATCACTAACACTGGAGCTGTGCATATTGCTTCCTTCAGATCATTAAATGCCTCAGTCATTTCTGTTGTCCATTGTATTATCTTGCCCCCTTTTTGTGCTTCCTTCAGTGCACTCAGTAGAGGCCTTGTGTAAGTGCTTTAGCCAAAGACCCATGCCCTACAGTAATTGCATAACCCCAAGATCTGCTGCATCTCTCTGACCGATGTGGGATTTGCTGTCCTGCGTATTGTCTCCACCATTTCTGGAGTCACTTGTCGGCCATTTTGGGAGATCATCTGTCTAATGTATAGAGTTTCGTACTGACAGTACTGTAACTTGGCCTTGTACACCTTGTATCCCTTGTCAGTTGACACTGCCAGGATGTGCACTGAGTCATTTCTACACTGTTCTTCAGTTGTGCTACAAATCAATATGTCATCTACACACTGTATGACCGTGCTCTCTACCTGTACATTGCCAAGGTCCATCTGGAGGACCCTAAGGACAGTGATTCACAGTACCCTTGAGGAATTCTTGGATGTTTCCACAGATTATTTCTATACAGAAAGGAAGTCAAGTCTTGTGAGTCTGTGTGTAGTGGTATTGAGAAGTAAGCATTCTTCAAGTCTATGACCTTTAAACAGACAGCTTCTGCTGGAATGCTGCACACAATTGCGCTGGATTCAGAACTAAAGGATATTATGCTTCTACAATATTAGTAAGAGGGTGCACGTCCTGTATAAAATGCCATGACCCCCCCTTTGCTTTCTTAACGGGGTACACAGCATGTTGCATGGTGATTGTGATGGTATTAGGATGCTTTTCTTCACTAATGCTGCTACTGTCCCATAAACGCCCTCATCTGCCTCCCTTGAGCGTGGGTATTGTTTGACTCAGGGTAAAATTGGTCCTGGCTTCAGCTTAATCTTCACCCCTCCCACCCCTTCAGAAGCCCCACATCATAGGGACTAGTGATCCATAAGATGCTGGGCACCTTGGCCAGGTACTCCTCAAAAAAGTTTGGTGGTGTCTTCAGCGCCATCGCCATCCTCTGTGGTACCTCTCTGTAATGTTTCTTCACCCAATATGTGATGCTCATTTTGAACACCATCTCATGGTCTGATCTGTTGTCCCTGAATAGTTCTTCATCTGTCACTGTGGTCAACCTGTTACTGCTATCCACTCGTCTCCCACATTTACTGCCTCCAATTCTTGTGGCACTCTTGTCCCTTCTGCTTCATACAATGGTATCTCTGGTCTGAACAAATACTCATTTGGAATGCGCCACATCTTCCCTTGGATCCCTGGGAGCTATGCTATTGCAATCTCAGTCCAGTATTGGAACAGTTCCTCGTCCACTGGCACCCCCCTCTGTACCTTTCGTCCACAATAGGCTTGAAAGATTCCCTACATTGAGAAAATGCATCCATTTTGTGGAGCACACTATTCCTTTGAATAAAATGGTCAAGTTAAGCCTGCTCATAATGTCTCTCCCCAATATGTTTACAGGTGTCTGTCGGGAGTAAATTAAGGGCAAACATAAATCATGTTCCCCTATAGAAAGTGAAATATTGTCTGTGAAAGGAACCACTTCCGTAGCCCCAGAAAACACTTGAGTATTTATGGCATTGCCTAACAGCCTATATCTTGCCTCCTGAATGCAGGATTTAGTCGCCCCTCTATCCACAAGAAACAAAAACGTTTTGTTACCTATCGTCACCCCTATGTGTGGTTTCTCCGCAGGATTGTAATTGACAGAATGAAACACATCAAGTCTGTCTGTGAGCTGTCCTACTGAGGGTATAAGGACATCCCATTCCCCATAAACGTATTGTTCCCTACCATGGTGACCCTTCCAGATTCCTAATGGGTTTTATTGGTATGGAGTCTGTGCGTGCTGTTGTCCCATCATTTGGTTGTGTGTTATTCTGTGTGTGCGATACCTGCTGTGTTGTGTAAGCATGCTGCATGTTACCTTGAGTCTGGGGCATCTGTGGTGCTTGCAAATACAGCGGTATAGGGGCTTGCATCGGTGGTGTCTGTGTCATGGGCTGGTGAGGCTGCAGGTATGCGCTCAATGTCGGTCCTTACAGTTGCGCTTGCTCCTATGTATAATACACGTCTTGTTCCCCTTGCTATGCTGGCTGGTATTGCATCCCCCCATTCTGTTGCATTCCCCTGCTTCTGCATACTCTCGAAATGTGCCTTATCTGTCTGCATACCCAGCACTGTGGTGGCTCCCTCCATTGCCCTTGGAAACACCCAGAAAACACCCTTAGGCCCTGTTGCACCTGCTGCCTGTACACTCAAAACCCCTCTGGGAAACCCCCCCTTTGTTGTCAGGTATCTGTGGTCCATACCCTTGTCCTCTAGTGGCCCCCCAAATCCTAGAAACCAGTGGTTCCTGTTCCCACACCCCATGAATCCCCCTGGAGGTGGCTTAACATACTGTGGCTGTGGTGCCCCTTGTCCTCCCATGCTAGACAGCACCACCCTTTCCATGGCATATTTGGATAACTTCCTCTGCACTAACTTCTCTTTCTCTTGCCTTTTTTCCTTGTGCTTTTTCCTTGCATTTATTTGCAATAGCCTACAAGTGTGTACTATCGTAAGCTGTATTTCTGGCCAAGGTTTCACCTCCCTGCCTACTAAATTCTTAAGCTGCTTCTGTACCGTTCTTCCAATCCATGGCACAATATGTGGTAAAATAATGCTACTTCCTCCATTCCTTATCCACTAACACTTGCTTTACCTTCTCATCCTCTTTTCTTCATCTCGCTCTCTCCCTCAGCTCCTGCTTCTTGCTGCTCTTGTTCCTTGTTTTCCTCCTTTTGCCTCTGTTCTGCATCCCTCTCTTTTCTGTCTAATTTGTCCATTATTTCTGCCCAGTCTCTTGCTTCACTGCTTCCCCTAAGGCTCTGAATTTCTTTTTTTACCCCGGCTGCCTCTCTCGTTGTCTTCCTTTATTGCTTTAAAAGAATCTGTTCCCCTACCCACCTGTTAGTGGCTTTGCCCTCTAGCTCCTCCTTCATACCCTTCGGCACCTCACTGCTCGTTCCCTTTTCACTGGTTGTTTGCCCCTTTCCTTTCTGGCCCTCCTCCTTGGAATATGGTGGTGGTTTAAAGGCTGGGTTTGAGTACCCCTCAGATGCCTTTAACTCCCATAGTGGGTGAAGCCCTTGTTCATCACCTGAGTCCCCAGAGTTTCCGCTCACAAGAGAGGGTGGAGGAGCAGAGGGTGGGGG
This sequence comes from Ambystoma mexicanum, assembly GCF_040938575.1. NCBI lineage: Eukaryota > Metazoa > Chordata > Amphibia > Caudata > Ambystomatidae > Ambystoma > Ambystoma mexicanum. The sequence goes on along the minus strand of NC_090933.1, from coordinate 287,522,993 downwards.
CACTGGCCCCGGTGCCTCCTGTTTGTTCAGCATCCATGGATGCCTCGCTGCTTAACCCTCGCTCTCCTGAAACTTCCGCCACAGCTCAAATATTGCCATGTGGTTTGCTACCTTATTCCCCTTGAAGTTGCCCTGTAAGTGCGTCAGCATTGATTGCTACACATCCTTGGAGAAACTTCCACATTGTGGCGATGGTTTAGTCAATTTACATCCATTCCGCGCTTTATTTACAAATCTTGCCCTTATAGGGCAGAAGGGTCTTACATGAGTGGTATAAGGGCGTGTCATCTCTGCACTTCCCTTGATACATTGCATTTATTCTTACTTGACCTCAAGTCCAGGTTTCGACAATCCACTGTTAGGGAAAAACAATATACAGGGGCAATTCTTTCAATTTACTTCGAGCCTCTCTGGCCTAACAGCAACCTGTTAGGTGTGCTCCATGCACCGCCCTTCCACAACTCTCCTCCACCTTAGGCACACCTACCAATCTTGCACATGCGCCTTCCACACACCGCCACTGGGCAACCTCCACTGTCAATTTGAATCTGCTCAACACTGTTCCCACAACACCTTGTGGGGTGACGTCTCTCCAAGTCCTATGCACAAACCTACGGGGTGACATCACCAACTCACTAAGCAAAGTAGTGGTAAAAATCACTTACAGCACACCTAGCAGAGAATAACAATATTTTCTTGCGTTCAATCTGTACCTACAGCATCGCCTTGTAGATAAAATGACTCTGCAAGACTTAACCAGAAGAATCACCTTCCACAATCTAGGCCAACTCCCTTTTCTAAACCTTATGAGGATACCATCATCTATGACCCGAGATAAAACCCCCAACCCACAGGAAATCAAGTATTCATATAAGTTCTGTCATCCGTGCCCTTGAGCCAATAGTCAAGGTTGTTCACTAGAACCTTTTACTGCAAAACTGAATGTGCCCTAACCACAAAAATTACATCTACCTGCGCTCCTGTCCCTGCTAAACTTAAGAATGCTTGACAATACTTGCCAATACTTGACAATACTCTATGATACTCAACAATACTCAATACTACCCTTGCACCCCCTGTTACTTTCCCTCTCCCCTTAATTGCTGTGTGGCTGGGCCAATACTTACACTCCATGATCTGCTGACTCTGCTTGGCTGTCGCGTCTTTCAAAGCTGCCACACCAACCTTCTGGTCTTTTGGACCCCTCATGGACCACGGGCAGGATATTTCCCAGATTGGCTCCTGATGGCCTTTGCATGGGGCACGCTTTCCCCATAGTCTCGAAACCCGTGAGGTGTCACACAGCCCTCCAGGCACTGTGGTGGGAGAGTCCGCTTCAGGCCGGAATAGCGTAGCTCAACCCATTCCTCTGCTACCAACTTGTTGGTGAGAATACCAGGCATGCCAGAGGTCTTGGGGATTGTTCCTGCGGGCTCAATAACCCTAGAACAGAGTCTCAGTCAAGGGCAAGTCAAACTGTGGTTTATAACAAAGAAAACCGACAGGAATCATACAAGACAATCACGATTCTCCAGTACATCTCACTTTTCCATGGTGCATTTCCTAGTTTTGATGCCACATATTGTCATCACCTCGGCCTTCACCTAAAAACCTATCCTGTTTCTAATAGGGTGCTGGGAGCAGTATCGCCTATAGCTAGCCCATATAGAGGTTATTCTACTGGCCCTCACATGTCAGGTGGCTGACCTGCCCCAACCCCAAAAAACTATCTATGCCATTGTTGCAGGGTCATAGACTTACCACTGGCCCTTGCCCTTTGCCATCCACCCCATGATTTCTGTCTCTTGATTGGCTGGATCTGCTCTCCCCAGGCCTGGGACCCAGTTTGGTTGACAGCCCTCTGTGCACATTTTCAAGGTGTTGTGAATTGACTGTGTGTCTCAATTGTATCTGGTAGTAGATGTAACGCTCACCTGGTTCCCACGGAGGCGCGGCGTCGAAGGCGCAGAACTCTGAAGATGGACAGGAAGGGCCCCTCTATTCTGGCTTCCCTGGCTCGTTGGATACCCTCCTGTGCGTGAAAAGGGAGTATTACCAACTGTGGAACAATGCTCAAGCCTCCCACTCCCTTCCAACCCTCCACGATACCTCCTCCACGATTCCCCGTGAAGCCTCACCTTAGGGTTTGGAAGGATGAGCTCTCCATCCTGCTTCTGATGCAGGGGCGCGTTGAAACCCAGTTACTTCACTGGATTGAGGATTGATGGGAGTTCAGGTAAGCTTGACTGTTCAGGTAAGGCGCTGTAAAAGTTCTGTTCAAAAGTTCAAGCTTAATAATAATGTTCGTTGTCTAATTGCAGCAAGCGCTAATGCTTATGTCTTTTTCCCCTTAGGGGCCGGGGTTCGGAGTGCCGGAGATATGGCGCCGACCCGAAGTGAAACAGTTCTGGATGAGCCCTCAGGTAATGTCTTTGCATTCGCTCATTCAATGTCTTTGTCTTTTTTCCCCATAGGGGCTGGGGTCCGGAGATGCCAGGAAGCGGCAGGACCCGAAATGCAGTGGGAATAATCCAACAGGTAAGACTTAAAAGGAAACTGAGCTTTCCTTATTCCTTTTCTCCCTCTCACCTTTGTTCTTGTCTTTTTTCCTCTAGGCGCCGGGGCGTAGCTGAATCCGGAAGATCGCTGCTGAAGATGGAAGCGCCTTGCAAAGGTGAGTAAAATGCAGCGCTGCAGCGATCGAAACGAAATGCCTTTAAAATGATGTCTTCCTTTTCAGGGCCGTTGGAGAAATGACTCTGGGATGCAGATTTAGCAGGTAAGGGCTTTTCTTCTCCTATTCTCTTCCTTTCTCCCCTTGCAGGTGTTCCAGGGTGCTGGCAGGCGTGGCTGAAGTCAGGATGCAGGAGCTGACACGGTGAGCGTCCAGCTGCTAGGTGCAGAACAACGCGAAGCATGTGTGGCTGTTCGGGTGGGGTTTAAATAGCCTTGGAAGAAGTTCCTGGTATGTATCCTTCCACCAATCAGGTATGTATCCTTCCCCGACCACACCCGGGTGGTGAAGTAGTCCTACAGGTTAAGTAGTCCCATTCAGGCCTCAAGAGGGCCTGGATGAAGCAGCAAGGTCTGCATCAGGTAAGTGTGCACCCAAGCACTTAAACACATATCCTCTTCTATGAGCCTGGCGCCTAAGGCGCCAGGACTGGGGTCCGCTATGAGCCTGGCGCTAAGGCGCAAGGACTGAGTCCAAAGGGCCCCGACTTGGGCCCGCTGAGACTTCCCTGGGGAAAACGATGTCTGCCTCTGGGGTTGCTGGGCCCGGCCTGGCTCCTTAGAGGTAGGCATCATGACAGTAGACCACCTTTTACTTCGTCTGGGCTGCTGAGAACGGCTCGTATTCCCACCACAAATGAATGCCCATTGTCTGGTTTGGTTGCATCACATGGTTGTGGACCACAAAGCTATTTGGGTCTGCATTTATGAGGATTTATTCAGTTTTCCTGCAGCTGGCCCCTTGTCGTCTGGACCTTGGAATGTGCTTGTTTAATTTCTACCCTTGGCTGTTAGCTCGGCCTTCGGATTGGTGCAGGCTGAGCCTGCTTCCCTTGTCTGGTGTCCGGTAGCGAGCAGTCTTATGTAACTTTCCTTAGACTTATAATGTAATTTCTAAATGCTTGTACTGTGCTATGTTTCCTATAGATTAGTCCTACCAGGCTCCATATATACTCCTGTAGTCCCATAAGGTTAATTTCTATAAGCATCTGCAAGCTTGCTCTGGATCTCTTGTTGCCTTGCATTTCAGCGTTACTGCATTTGGCTAATGGAAAAAATATTAAAAGCTTTGACAGTATGTATATGTACCCATCCTCTATCTACAGAACTGTGTAAGCATTTCCTTCGTGTATGCAAGTGTGTGTTTCTGCAATGCTGTGAAGGGCTGTGAGTATGCTTCATGAATAACGCTGCTACGTCAGGGTGTCACTAGTGATGTCAGCACAGTGGCTTCTCGGTACGTAAATGATGCAGTCCATTACAGTGTTTGGATCCATGATCTCCGTCAGGGTGTCTGGATCTAGAAGGATATGCACTGGATATGGCTGTTTTAGGGGATATCTCTCTGTATATGTGTCAGTCAGTGGTGCACTCACGGATCGTCCAAAAAATGAGTGATTTCGACCGTTTTTGACTCTTCAGCCTGTTTTGCTCATGGGAGTGAGGAGGGGCATTCCTGGGACCCTCTCTTAAGCATAATCATTGTCAGTTAAAAACAAGACCATCTCGTCTGCAAGTGTCAGAGTTTTTGGGGATGTTATCCAAATGTGCAGGCTCCAACATATTTAAGGCACAACTTGTCTTCAGTAGAAAGGTCTTATCAGCAAAGACAAATGTGTCATTTGGTAAAAAAAAGGTTGTAAGGCCCACTTATTTTGTTATCATTGCTCTTTCATGACAAGAAGTCTTTAAGCACATTCTTGTTTCTAGGGATGTAGGTTGAGGTAATTGTGTACTGAGCAAATAAATATGACCATCCTGGCAGACGGCTGTTATTACACTCAAAGTTCTATTATTCCTGGAGGTTACGGTGATCGGTGCATATTTTCACTAGGAATTAAGCTCCTAATAACAGATGTGGCCACTCAATAGACACCTTCTTCATCGCTAACAGTTCTTTTTCTAGAATAAAATAGTTTAGTTCATTGGCAGTCAGGGGTCTAGAAAGGTAGGCGACTGGATGTTCTGGACTGTCTGATGGAAATTGATTGAGCACGGCCCAAGTGGCAGCTTCAGAGGCATCAGATTCCTCAATAAAAGGCTTGCTATTATGAGGATGAACCAAAACTGCAGCTATCGTAAACAGAGTTTTTAAATTATAAAAGCCGTTATTCGAAGTGGAAGCCCAACAAAAAGGGGTGTCCTTTTTGAGTGGTTGTCTGATAGGCAAAACAAGCTGAGAGAATCCAGGCATGAATTTCCTATTCAAATGTGATAACATGAGAAATTACTGGTTTTCCGTGTGTGGAGCCTGACACACTAAAATGGCATCTATCTTTCGATGATCCATAGCTATTCCTGATGATGAGAGAATGTATTATTATAAAAGGGACACTGTGTGAATTACTTCACCACTACCTTTTCCCAAGTTCGTTCTATCCCTCAGGAATAAATAACTTGTGCTGTATATTTGGGATCCCTAGACACTGATGGTGCACAGCTTATCTAATAGGGATTGTGAGGAAAAATGTCCCTAAAGCTAAACTAAACACTATATTAAAATTACTCAAAAACAGAGGATCAGTGAAACTGCTCAAGGTAGACTAAATGAGTATTCAAATGCAGTCGGGAGGGGATTTTAGTCATTTTCTTAAATACACCTGAGTAAAATCTGGTAATTATCCACTATAACCCTCCCCCCCAGAAGGCCCAAAGACTGGAAGGGCAGAGCATTAAACAATCATGGCTTTCTCAATGTATCTCAAGTCATTCAAAGGACACCAGCAATCTAAGACACCAGTTTCAGTGATGACAATTACTTATGTCACCTTCTTCAGGACCTGGGCAAGGATTTCATCATCATCTCATCAACTAATTAGTACTTGATCACATCTGTCAATGACCTATAAGTATAAATCGAAGACAAAGAGGGAACAAAAACCATATCATCCTTTACTCGTCCAGTAACTATTGCAATGGACTATTAATGGTCTTTATCAAAAAACACAGGACAGAGTCACAAAAAGAACACCTTAAGTACAAACCTACCTTGCAATGTCACTGGCAACATCATATGCTTGATCTCCATTTGTAAGAGATTCAGTATTCAGGGGCTGATTCATGTAATTATTTCCGCCGGAAAAATTTATTTTTGCACCATTCTGCCCACAAATCCCAATTTGTTAAACAGGGATTTGCGGGCAGAATGGCGCACAAATCCCTGTTTTTCAGCGCAAATAATTCCATGAATCAGCCCCTCAATGTCAACCAAAGTATTACACTGCAACTCATGAAAAAATCATGTAGGATCTACAGGGACACAGAGCCAGCAGTATAATACTCTGCATTCCACAAATCAATCAAAACCCTACTCTTCAGCTAAATGACTTACTTTCCTATCAGCTCTACCCCCTTCACCTTCTTAGCTCCATCGCTGCACAGTTAACAGGTTGTCAACTACAGTTTCCTGTATTGCTGACTTACCCTCAGCCGTTGACCCCATAGGCCACTCACTCCCACTGTGTCACCCCCTCTAATATGTTTCTATTCTGCAACTAACCATGGAACCATTAAGCTAAAAACTCCTTTTATCATTTCCTGTATGACACTGCAACTACTTTTTGTTTTTGTGCTATCTGCACATTATATGTATCCGACTGTAACTAACTAAGCACAAAATTGTAAAAGCGTCACAATGCCCAAAGGCCTCCTTGTGTGCTTCACAAATGTAAAACATAAAATAAAATAAATACATAGATAAATAATGTCATTAGACGTGTGGTAAAGACTAAACACCCACATGGAGAGAGCTGTTTTTCTCATAACCCTCTCAACAAAATTTTTAATATAGCGGTTCTGCAGGCAAACCTTAGTGAGGGTGAGGCGCGGGATTCCTCAGGTTCACGTCATTCAATAAGCAATCTCCTGCTGCATCTAGCAGATGGTCGAGTCAAATTCTGACCTAAAACTAAAGCGGGAAAAGTTAAAATCCCTGCTCACTTGGTTATTAAGCATGCGGGCATAAGCAACATGTATTTATGAACACTACAACTTCTGTGAGCCGATCCTCATAGGGAAAAAGTTCTGGAGGTGTGTAGACGGCAGGCTGGAATTCAGCACTGAGGTGGACAGAAGGCAGTGCCCTAACAGGATGGACGTCAGTGAAGCGGTGGACAGAAGACCGCTCCATAACAAGATGGAGGCTGTGCTGGAGCAGGATAATGGCAACACTGCCGAAAGATGGAAAGGATAACAGGAACAAGAATGGAGAGGAACAGGAGGAACCTCAGACAGAAGGAGTGAAGTCTGAGAATCCCAAGAACACCAGGAATTAAGGAAAGGAGCAAGGGAGTAATGTCCACTATGCTAGCTTGGAGGTGCAAGGAGCCAGAACCTCTTACTGGTTACATTTGCTTAATGTAATTTCTGATGTCATCTTTGATTTCCTGGGTGTTAGTCATAGCAGTGCATGGCAGTGGTGCTAGTTATGGTTGCATAGCTTTCCATAACTGGCAAATGTATTGGGTTTTTCGATTTTACTTTGCAACCATAACGTACCTTAAAAAAAAGCTTTTCCACTGAATTTCATGGGTTTTCTTATTGCAACTTACCCATAACGTCCCTTTAACAATGTTTTTTCACTGAATTGCATAGGTTTTTACCTTCATTTCCTGCAACTTCCTAATTTGTCTTTTTAAATTTTACATCTAAAAATCATTATCCCCTGCTATTTAATAGTTCGGACGTCCGCAGACTATATTGTCTGTCCACGGACGTACCTGGGACCAGGTGACATCAACATAGCCCAAAATCACAAGGGAGTACAGAATATTTGTTTTCTTTTCATACAAAAATTATACGTAAAGCAACACTACACAGAATGAGTACAATCCAAATATAGATTTATAGAAAAGTATACCTTTCACAATAAAAAGTAATCTGTAAACCATTACACCATATTATAGATCATACCAAATACTGCACAAAACTGTGCACCTTATCAAAACAACAACTATTATTATTCAACAACTCTGAGGCACTGAAGCACGACAATTCAATACAGAAAAACAATATCTCAAAACTTAGTAAGTAAACATTGTCTTCTCTATCATTATAAATATTAACTATATAAATATAAATGTGTAACACTTTTTTCATAACTAAAACTGCAATTGTATATTTTCAAAGGAATGCCAAGCACACTTGACTGGCTGGAAAAATACTTACCCAAAGAGCACCTAAGAGATGAAGAATGTACTAATGGTAAATGCAATGGTATATATCACAACACAATAAAATCATTCAAGTTATACATACATTATTAAAATACATCTTTCTCATAGCGCCTTGATGTCCATGGGTTTAGTGTGCGATATAAAATGTATAAATAAATAGATAACTTATACACCACAATGTAGAACAAGAAGACAAACAACAAAATATTCCTCGAGAACCTAAACTACACAACAGCAACCAACAAGTCGACACTGTTGAAAATCAAATTACATATGTTATGTAAACAAATGACTGAACTTACAAATCAAGTAGCTGAAATTTCAAGATATTTAAAAATTCATGTTATACACAACATGGATTTTCACTGCCCCACCTGTACATGTGACCCTTTCCCTAAACAGTCAGCCCTGTCCTTCCCAGAACATTACACTATGAAACGTTTTGATGAAATCTCTGTGCAAAAGCAACCCAATCATGAAAAGGAACCACCCCAAATTCTCCTATTTTTGTTTCTCATTGTGATTCCTCAACCCTATCTCAAAAGACCCAAATGAAAATATATTGTATATATCTGTGAATGTAACGTATTATTTTTTTAAATTCAGCGTTCAAGTCTGCAGACTATACAAATGTTTGTGTCTGCAGACTTTTGTCATGCTGATGTCATTGTAATGTCCGACATTCGCAAACGTACAGCCATCCACGCACCATTAATTAGTTTACGAATGGTAACTAGCGGTCGCGTTCCCACGTGGGTACTCCAAATGATGTCAGGGTATGCAACGACGTTGACGATCAGCGTACATGTCCGTAATCACATGACGCACTTTAAATAAGATTGCAAATGGCGGTGCCAGTCGTAAACATAGCTTTTCATGTGCATTATGTCAAGGGGTGAGTTATAGGCCACGAACGGCGTGACATCCTCATGGACACTCACAAACATCATCCTGTGACCTCGCCCGTGCAGCATAATGATGTGTCTGTGAGCAGTGTACATGATTCGTGGACATCTTTAAAAGCAGTTTTCAGCCAATCTAGGAAGTTTTGGAGTTGAAACTTTACAGTTCTACAACTGCTAGTAACATTCTTATGTTATTTTAGACATTTTTATGCCATTTTTTCATCTGTGACATATGAAGACAATTGACGATATCACAGATGCTCGTGAACATCATCATGTAACAGAGCACGTGCAGCTTCATTACATGTCTGTGATTGGTGTCCATGCTCCACAGACATATTGAAATGCAAACTTTATCCTTCCACAACTGATGGTGCCACTACTTTTCAAGGCCTTTTTTTGGCCCCGAGTCTGCAGACAGTAGAACAATTTGCAGACGGTTCTTTCAAATGGACCCACACATTTCTTTTAGTAATTCTCAATCTGGTAGACCAGGAGAGAGAGCCTTCTGTTTTCAGAGCTGCAGCAGAAAACCTGAAAGAAGAATAATGGCATCTGTCATGACCATCCTTCCTTCCTAGGGGCCACCACCACCACCTCCACCACCACCCTATGGAGGACCTGGACAGGGAATAGGGGTGCTGCAGCAGAGGAGCTACAGGATGAAAAGGAAGATGTAGTAGAGGAGGTACCTACTACATTGGGCGGTCGGAAGGAGTCATGGGTGTGGAGGATTTTCACCACCGAAGCAGGGGCAGAGGATTCCTCCTGCTTCCTCACAGGCTATACAAGAGGCTGCTGATCCATTTCTTTCAAGATCAACAATCCTCTGTGTGCACTGCAACGCACTCCGTTGCAGGGGGGGAGCACTTTTGTTGTGCCTTTGAGGCTGTCATAAATGAGCACGAAAAGAAATGCCCCTTACCTTAGATTTCACAGAAGGCCCTACATTTTCCTCTGTCCACCTGTCCATCCCTTCCAGTGGTTGGTGCTCCTTCGCTCCACCACTCTCCCTTCTTGCCTCTACCTGCCGCCACCAAAAAACAAAACAAAAAACAAAAAAACACAACAGCAAAAATAAAAAAGGTTCCATGGGGAACCGCATTTCAAAGAAAAAAAATTGAACTAAAAAAAGTACTGTTGTAGACTCCATCCATTTTACATTTCTGCTTAAAGTACTCTATAAGATTCTCCAACATTTTCATTAGCATTATAGTCTATGCTAATGCAAATACTGCAGTTTGTGTATAGTAGACATGAAGAAAACGTGACAGAAATAATTTTTGGTCCCAAATACTTTTCTCTACCGTACAAAATATCAAACATAATGGGAATGGGAAGTTTATCAGCCATACTCAAGGCTTCTACACTTCCCATTCACATTACACCACATTACACCACCCAGCATCATATCTCCCTCTACCTTTCTATACCATTTAGTTCAGCTGACAAAGAATACGTCCGCTGACTAAAACAATGGGGGAAAAAGGGGTTTTAACTTCACTGCTTTTTTTCTTACTATAATTTTGGCTTTTAAAATAGCATTTTTAAAAAAATCTCTTAATTTCTCTGTGTGATGTATCAACTAACAAACGTTTTACTACATACTATTCTTCTTTCTTTTTAATTTCTGTAAAAAAAAATTGTTTCAAAGCATTCTAAATATTAGAAAGAAAAATATAATTTCCTACATTGGTTAGATGTACTACATCTTTTCAAAAAATATTCACGCCCTCATATTGTATGTTCTCATTGTGAAAATATGCCATTCATACATCTCCTGTAAGTGCACATACAGCTTTATTAACATTGTGCCTTGCTTTTTCAATTTGTGGACAACACACGTTTGATCTCTTCCACATTTGCCTTTGAGTAATTTGTGAAAAAATGATAATTTTGGCTGGAAATAGTTCCATTCGCCTTCTGAAAGTATCTTTCATTGCAAACTGAAAAGATATTCCAATTATATATCCTAAACTATTACCTCCACAATTTACTAGCATAATTCCTGGATGTTTCAAATGCACCATATCTTCACATATGGGTAATAATTGACTCCACTTCTTTACACAAACTCCATGCCATAACACAACCACTTCTTCTAATCCAGGATTACCAGAGATGCCAAGCTGCTCTGTATATATCTTCAATCAATGAGTCCACAAATCTCCTCACACCCAAACAGTCTTCACGTTCATGTCCATGCTTTCAGCAATTCAAGCAAGAAATTAAACAATTGCTACCAAGTCCTCATCTGAAGCTCAACTCCTCCTCCACAAAGAGAATGCCTGATTGGCTGTTCCTCTGCCACGTGCAGACATCCATGAAGTCTGTGCCCTCAGCAGTCCTCTTTCCATGCATGGCATGATAAACAGGCCGAGATGGCACATGCAGTACCTTTGCAAACCATCACCAACCTCTAAATAAAGGGCAGCCCCTCTACACTTTTTACGTTTATCTCTGTAACACTCCTTGACTGGCTACTTCTGAACAGTCACACATCCATCCACGAATCACATCCACAAACTTTACATGTAACCCTGTCTTTTAGTTCAACAGTTCAGAATTAACTTTCCAATCTGAGAGTGCATTTCTGCTGTGATTCAGCGCTCCCTCTATTACAAAGTGCAGTGCCACGTTTTACAGCTTTCTCTTTTCAGATTCAACATCTACAATCTACAATCAACATCTAACATGACATACTATCATATTCTTCATTTCAAAAGGATGTATACTACCTTTTTTAATAATCATATATAAATTAACACTATCTATAGAGACAAGGTGTTTTCCAGCCACTACTTTCGGATGGCCATACAATGCCAACATTTTCCACCAGTTCACATCAAGTGCCAGTGAATATACAGTAGTGTTTGGCAAATGCATTGTTCCTTCTTTGTGAAGTACTGTTGAAAAGAATAATTTCTGAATGCAACATTTTTGCTTATAAATAATGGTACACTGTTTACCAGGCACTGCTATCGGATGCCATGTACTGCCACCATTTTCCACCCCCTCACATCAAGTGCTAGTTAATAGTACTATAGGAATATTTAGCAAGTGCATTTTCCTTCTTTTAACAAAGTTTGAACTGTCACTGCTGCAAATTCACCAATGCATTCTGTGTCTTTTTCTAAAGTACTATTACAAAGAGGCACCATAGAATGCTCCAGTTTTAATACATATAAGTGTTGTTTCCAGGCACTGCTATCTGATACCTTGTATTGCCAACATTTTAAACCTGGTCATACCAAGTGTCAGTTAACACTACTATTTGAACGTTTAACAAAAGTGTTTTCATTTTTAGAACACATTTTAAAATGTTATTGCAGCTAATGCGCCAAACATTTTGTGACATTTAGTAAACTTCTATTAAAACAAAACATAGTTGAACACAACAGCATTGCCTATCTATAAAGGTACAGAGTGTTCCAGGCAGTGATATCAGATGCCATATACTTCAACATTTTACACCTCTAACATGAAATCCCAGCTATCCAATAGCTTCCACTTATGGGTGTATTACCAGCACCAAAATTTTTACATTTAAAATGTTGCATTTTCAATTAACTCTGCTACTATCATACATGCCAACCCCTACTACTTAAACCAGTGCACAATTACCACATGTACCAACTACATTTCTTTTACATTCACAGAACAAAGAAAATTATCAGAAAAATCAAAAGAAGAGAGACACCTCTTCAATTGCAACAACGTAAGTATATTAATGTACCATGCATGTAACTATAATTGTAATTACCAAATTTTACTGTGCAGTAGCCTACAAAATAATGTTTAACAATGTACCATTTTAATACACACTCATTCTGTTACAAAAATCACACACGTTCTCATTATACCACAACCCTGCTCCATATGCAATAGCACCGCCACTACTTTATTCACTAACACCACCACTGTGAAACTCACAAGTACAAACACTTCATGACACATTCCACATCAAATACTTCTTGTACACCACACTTCCCTATTACAATGTAACCTTTACTTAAAACACTGAAATTCTACAACCTCTCAAAGTGCCAACCTTTACTACAATACCCATCATATATACATCTTCAAAAATGTCACTCCATACCTCCCACTGTCTATGCATTCATCTTACACATCCTACTACACACTCATACACCACTCTTTATCCACCCTTTCCAATTACACCCACAGACGCCTCATCCCTATACAATAGCACCCATATAAACCGACTACAACTTTAACATACACATTTTCTTTTTTACTAAATGATATGATATGATATGGCATTTATAACGTGCCTATACACTAAACAATGCCTACTAAAGGTCAGCTATAGAAAAAAACAAAGAAGAGATAGAGCAGATAAAAAAGAAAAGCCACATAGTCAACCTACACTAAAACAATCTATTGAAAATGTGACGACAATAACAAATAACTGCACTCGTGCATACTGCTACAGTCAGCACTAAGAAAAGTAATCCACCTCCTTCAAAAAATAAAACTAAACAAAATAGAAAATAAAACAAAACTCAACACCAACCTCAAACTGTATTTAGCAATATTGATGAAGCCACAGTAAAACAGTAAAACAGTAAATAAGTAAAAGTCAGTTAAATCCATTTTACAAAATATGTTCAGCCAAAGAGTTCAAAATTAGTAGATATGGCCTATAAAATAGAAGACAGTGAGGAATCACAATGGTTCCAATTGGCTTTGTACCTAACAGCAGAACATAAATCACATCCCTTAATAGAATGCACATACTGCAATACTAAGCATGATAATAATCAAATGCCATCATGGATTATCAATAATAACTTGGAAATATTTCCACTTCCTCAATCTCTCCAACAATTTAGCCTGTATGAGAGTATCATAATTCAAACAGTTCAGCCATTCCAAGCTATAACATGTCTCTAACCAAAAACTGCTAAATTGCCTCTATTAGAATTACTCAAAGGCATTTATAGCAAAGCAGTATATTTACCATTAGACCTCAATGAAAATGTAGAAGCACTAGGAGTAGGATGGCCAATACAACAATTGTTGATTGTACTGGTAAATGGTGTGCCAATGAAAGACAAATAAATGTGGCAACAATTAGTTTAAAAAGCCCTAGGATATCGAAAAGACTACATTGAATCCTACAAAGATGTAAACATAGAAGAAAGCCTAAAAGAAAGCGTACAAATATTTGAACACGCACTGCAAACTGGCCTATTAGCATGTGTTGATCCTATTACTATGGCTAACATTTTAGACCAGTACACCATTCACCCCTACATTTCAGAGACACCATGTAAGATGCATTAGAAACATATCAAATGCATAAAGCCAAAAGGTCTACAATGAGCATATGGCAAAAAAGTGTTGAAGCACATTGTTTTCCATTGCCCTTTCCTACAGGAAAAGGAGGACACCATGACATCAGACCCATACACATAAGTGCATCAGAATATCATACTCTACACATGTATTCTGTATATCCAATGTACCGGCAACATGTACAATACATTTTACACCTCTTGTTCGAAAGCAAACTAGCAACTCTATAGCACAGAGATGCACACACACTAAAAACAGGCAACCATTTTTAAAACATGTCAGCTACTGAACGCCTACAAAATATAAAAGACAAAGATGAATTGTTGCAGTCAAGTATTACAAATCGTTTGGCAAATAAGCATGGTACAAAAGAATACTGGTTCCGATGTCATGCTAAAGTACATTGTATGTGAATGAACTAGGCCCACCCACATGGGCTTGTTACTTTAAGTTGTGCAGAATATGCATGGCATGACTTTCATGACTTTCTACACACTCCAAACCAAAATAAAGAAGCAATTGACATAAAATGTCCTGGAGTACTCTGTTCTCTTGATTCGGTCAATGTCCACAGATACTTTCACCACAGTTTCACTGCCATGCTTCACTTCATCTGCAATAAAAAGTGTCCTCCGCTTGGAGAAATAGAACATTTCCTTTGGAGAAAATAATATCAATCCAGAGGAGCACGACATATCCACATGCTTTTGTGGATATAAAATGCTCCCAAATTTGCCAATGGCTGTGATGACACTGTTTACATTACCTTTGACATCCCTTCAGAAGACATACATAATGACCTATGGGCACAAATCTTACATTTCCAAAGACATAAGTCTGACAAATACTGCCACCTTCAATATAAAAATAAAGGAAAATGCTTCAAAAAAAGTCGCTTTGGATTCCCTAGACCAGTTTGTGCCAAAAGTAAGGTTAATAGTTTCATGTCTTCCATAAGGCACACCATAAAAGGCAAATCTCCCAAAAACACATAAAACATTAAACGAGATGAGGCATCCAAGTACATCAATGATTACAATGCTATCGTTGTCCTCTTGTGGAATGCTAATATAGATATTCAATATATGGCAAACAATTCAACTGCCATTGCAAGATATGTCACAGCCTATCTCACCAAAGCTGAGAAGACTGAGTTAAAAGACCTTTGGGATGACATATCATTCAACAAAACCCTTTCACAGAAATTGTGCAGCTTTGGTATCAAAATGCAGTCATATAGAGAATGGGGGTTCTACGAAGCTGCAGATTGTTTAACAGGTACAGAGTTATTTGGGAAATGTGAAAAAAATCTCTGGCTAAACCTTGGTCAAGCTGAAATTGGAAATTGAATCAATAGCTACAAAGGATCCCAGCAGCTAACATATTTAAAAAAAGAAAAAAAAACTCATGGACACAATCTATCCAAACAGAAGTACTGCTTTTGAAAACATGTGCCTATATATCATAGCCCAGAACTATAGATACACAAATAATGTTATGCCACATCAGACAACTGGCAACTTATCAATGTTAAACTTTGAAGGAAGCATGGTAAGGATTTCTAAACCCAGCCTAAGTTACCATGTAAACGTATCCTTAAAATCTACAGAACCTAGAGAACTGTATTACATGGCCCTACTGCAGCTATTCAGACCTTGGAGAAAAGTTGAAGAATTGGTAGGTGACCATGACACATTTGAAGCAGTATGAAAAATGAAAACTTTAAACAGTACAAACAAAGGTTGGACAATGAAAGCCAACAAGAAGAAGAAATAGAAACAATACTAGATAAAGACACTCCTGTAGGGTGTCTACCATCTATTACAGGAATCAAAGAACCACTTAAAGAACCTCTCATTCAAAATGAAGCAGAAATAGCAATGAATGAGGTAGAAAATACCACGTTTAAATCCAAACAATATAAAGATGATTTGTCAGAACTCAAATCACACAGCCAAATGATGAACAACTCACCATTTACCTCGAAGTCACAGAGGACATTGAACAAGTGCTAAAACATTTCAATTAAACTTGCACTTGTATGAATTACAAGCCTCTGCTCTTGTATGTAAGTGGTGAAGCTGGTTCTTGCAGAAGCGTCTTAATTAAAACAATCAGGACATTTGTAGAAGAAAAAACAAAGAGCAACCTGTTACAGCAACCCACAGGTCTAGGTGCTGACAACATAGGAAGTGTGACTTTAAACCGGCTACTCCTCCTCTCAGTAGAACACCAAATCAAATTAGAATATTACAAATTGTCAACAGAAGCTGCGACTGAAGTATGCACAATTGTATGACAATTGAAAGTCCTCCTGGTAGATGTAGTAAGCATGGTTTCCAACCTCATGCGTGCTTTAATCCATCTGAGAAAGAAAGAAGTCCTAAAAACGGACTTTGAAGAGCTCTTGGGAGAAAAACATGTTATTGTTTTTGGACACCTCCAACAATTAACACCAGTGAAAGGCCAAAACATATTCAAAACATTAGGACGCAAGCAATGCTGTAATACACTCGGCAGCACTGTCAATGTAAATCTGTGACATTGTTTTCACTATAGTGAACTTACAGAAAACATGTGGAAGTCTGCAGATCTAACATGTGCTCAAATTTTAATAAGCATTAGAACTGGTCTGCTTACTGAATAAGCAAATTCCACTTTAAAATGTAGACTAATAGATGAGCTATATGTACAAAACACAACTGCCTCAAATGTGAGCAAAAACAAAAATGCATGTGGTTAATGTCAACATTTGCAAGCTATAACCAATTCAACAATTTAGTGTTGAAAAGAGAAATGCAAAACCATAGTACATATCAGCTCCACAGACAAACTAGAAGAGCATGGCATGGCACTCCCTGTGTGTCAACAACAGCATGACTAAATAGCCTAGACAAATCTTTCTCTAACACAGCTAAATTAGAAAAACTATTAATTCTGTGTCTAAACTGCAAAGTCATACTAAAACATAACCGTGATGTAGAACAAGGTTAAGTCAATGGAGCAATTGGAACAGTTGTTGACCTCCAGACATATCCACCTGAAAACAATATGGCATTTGTGAACATCCGTTTTCACAAACTTGCAGAAATTAAAAACATCCCACGCACAACAGCATGTTTCCTTCTTTTCAAAGATATGCATGAACGCAGAGAACAATTCTTGCTGTCTGTTGAATATGCTGTCACTATTCAAAGTCACATGGTCTAACACTTGACCATGCACTTATTGACAATGGCAGCACAGTCGTCAAAGAATTATGGCTTACATCCAGTCTGGTGCCTGTGTGGTATTAAACATGGGATCCCAGCAAAAAGGAAGCAATGTGACTACTTCTACTACGTGACTGTTTTGCTCTCTTTGCCAACAATCAGCTGATTTGATTTAATGAGTATAAGGCACAAACTTTCCAGAAATTGCAGTTTTGCAGCATTCGCCAAAAGAACAAGAATTACACAATATCACAAACAATATACATCACATCCCAAAATACCTGTTAGAGAAGCAGGGAACTCTAGTCACAATGTGTGCAAGAGACAGTTGTGTCAGATTAAGTGACACTAAAATATGTCAATTACATCCACAAAATGGTCCCTAGTTTTCGATTCATTTTCAGTTGACTCGTCAGCCAGTGATGTTTTTCCTCCAACTGGATACGTGATCGGTACACAATAGAAACCTAAGCAAGCGAATATCTCATCTGTGGACCAGTTAGTGTATCAGCGGCTGTATTGGAGAAATTCCAGATTGGAGATCATATACCAAGTTGTGACTTTCAGCATGTCTTGTAATCTGTAATGTTAGAAATGCTTCAGAGCTTCGATGGGCTGATGGTCTTGACCAATGAAGAGTGGCTGACATCTTCTTTGGTGGTGGGGTAAACAATCCTACCGAACGAAATGTGGAATAAGTACCAGCATCCAGGGATGTATTCATTAAAGGAAGAAGATCCAGGAACATGATGACTTTTCAAAGCAAAGTAAATGACAACAGAAAAAAGGCAAACAGATGTTAATGGATTTATATCTATGCTGTTACAATATCTGATCTTTGAGTGCGTCAGTGCCTGGGTGAGAAGAACCAGATGTTCGGGAGATATCAAGGTCATAAAGCTTGGTAATTAAGTGAATCACGATGGACACTAAAAATGGCAGTAGTGACCTGGTGTTCAAATTCTAAAACTCAAACCAGTGCACACCAGCTAAGTGGAAAAATCCAGGACACAGCATGAGACTGGTTTGTCAAGGACTGCATGGTCAATCACCTGCATCTTAAAATCTTATCATGGAACATCTCAGGGGTGACAAATACATTCCTTGACCCCAAATTACTACAGTTATTTCAACAACATGATGTCCTTCTCTTACAGGAAAACTGGCTATTAGATGAGTTCCTATTAGAGGGTTACAGTGCATTTTCCATCCCAGACACCAAGAGTAAGAGGGATCATAATTCAGGTCGCTTGGACACACTTCTATCCACAGCTCTAGAGGGTACCCGAGAACAGATTAGTTGAAAAACTGTGATCTTGCAATGTGTCAGACTGACTATACCTCAACACAATGGGCCTCATTACGAGGTAGGAGGTAGCCATGATGCTACTAGCACCATGGCTATACCCTTACCGCATTCCGGGTCCGGGTTCCCGAAATAGGGACTTACCGGGTCATTCCAACCTTGGAGGACCCGGTAAGTCCCCATTCCAGGAACCATTCCCCATTCCCATTCGAGCCCCCATAGGGCTCAATGAGAATGGGGATGGAGCTAATAACGGTACCACGATTTGCGGTACCGTTATTAGCTCTGAAATCCCTTAACGGGTCCCTTCCATAACGCCTGGTAAAACCAGGCGTTAAGGAAGGGACCCGCTAAGGGACCTCGAATAGGGTGGTAAGGGATTACCGGCACTGGTGTCCTTACCAGTGCCGGTAATCCCTTACCACCTACCTCGTAATGTGGCCCATTATGTTTTTGCGAACATTTATGAGGCTAAACAAGCTACTAAAAAGCATCACTTTCTATTTTCTATGACACAGTGCAAGTCCTTTTTGATACAATATCTGCTTTTACCATCTGGATTATTTGTGGTGACTTTATTGCCGAATGGGGGATGGACCGGACCATGACTTATATGATTCAGAGATAGAAAGGGTCCATGGAGTGGGCCTTCCCATGCTGACAGACAACAGGACTGATTGACCTGGTTTACACTTGAGACTATGGTTGATTAAAAACAGCTTAGAGCATTCAATGGCTGCATTCACTCAGATCAACAGACTTTTCTGAATCATCTGGGAAATAGCCTCATTGATTACATCTGTATACCTGTCAATTTACGGACTAACATCTCTGGTTTCACAATCATCGACAAACCCAAGGGTTATCACCTGCCATTGGTGCACTGTGGGTAATCAGCTAGGCAAATCAGATACATTTAGATCCCTTAGGTAAGATGATGAGATTTGTTACTGCACATCAGTGCCTTATATGTTGGGACCCAAGAAGGCCCCTTGTTTTTTTGCAAAAATAGTATCAGTTCAAATTACCCTTTTAGAAAATAGCGTGACAAACCCAGAGGCTCCACATTGAATCAATCTGATAGCTCATCATAATGAAATCAAAGTGTTTCTTCAATCGCGTACAAGTAAGGCAGAACACAGCCCCAAACCAACAATGTATGGTTCAACCACTCCTGTAGAGCGCCAAAAAATAATTTAAGGCACTGAAATGAGAGATCCCGGATTGAAGGCTGATAGCCTCCAGAAGGCGTGAATATAAGCTTGCAATTAGAAATAGGAAAGCTGAGCTGGTTGATAATGCTTGGGATATGCTTCTGGAAGCCTCCTGCATGAATGATAGTAAATCATGTTGTTGAATAGTTAACACAGGTCCATTTCACAAAGTGTTTGTTTTGAAAACTGCCAATAATATCAAAGCTGTTGTCTAGGTAAGGTTATCTCTGCGTTGTCCCCAGCCCCCTTCTCGTCCTGGGATAAGGGATGCTCCACCCTCTCCAGGAAATCTTGAAATGATAACATTTCAGAATATGGCAACCCCAGCATGACCTTCTCATGGACATATGTATTGGATGTAAACCAGCTTCACAGATCAGGTAAAGGCCAGGGCACAGATACGGTACCCAGCTATTTTTTCAAATTTGATGCACATTTCTGGCCTGTCTTCTGGTACTCTTTATTTAATGTACTGTTGGTGTCATGTACATACCCCTCGTCTTGGAAAGACACACTACTGTTACCAATTTAACCAAAAGGCAACAGTGTATTTCCATCCTGTTATCATCCTATCTCCCTTTTAGATGGTTGTATAAAATATTTGCCCACACAGTTTTGTTCTATCTAACCGAAATTGGCTGAGGCCAATAACATTTTATCAGACGGTCAAATTGGATTCAGGGATGGTTTGATCACTGCAAATCAGGTCTTAAATCTCTACTTGATCCTGACAAATTCTTATTATATCAAGCAGAAACCAATCTTCCTGCTGTTTATAGATCTCTACACAGCTTCTGACTTAGTTAATAGGTCAAAAATATACGGAAGTACTGCAACATCAGGGTCTTCCACGGTACCTGTTAAAGCTGCCCATGGAACTTCCCAATGGTAATCGGCTGGCCGTAAAAATGGAGTGCTTAGGGAAATGCACTGTGTGGTTCCATATCAACAGGCGTGTTCAACAGGGGATCGCCATGGCACCACTTTTGTTTTTATTATGTATAATAAACTCCGGACAGGCAAGACCATGGGCCTCATTCCGAAGTTGGCGGTAAGGGGTTAACAGTGCCGGTGCCGTTAAACCCTTACCGCCGCATTATGAGGTCCTTTAGCGGGCCCGTTGTTAGCATGGTATATACCATCACGGAAAAGGTTTCCCCACTAGCCTATAAGATACACACCTTCCCAATTATACCACATCAATAAGCTAAAAGCTTGGCATGAGAACAGCAATCCCCAGCTACTGCTGTTGTATGCAAACAACACCCGGACAAAACCATTACCCACATAAATACATGGAGTAACCATGCTGACCGGCCTGTGGATCACGGAACATCAGGAACTTGTACAATTGATTCAGAATTATTCAAACGTGTTTTAACCAAGGCCGGCAAGGGTACAAGGGATTACCCATCAGATACACACTCCACCGGTTAGAGTGGTCTGCCTAAAACCCTATCAACTGGCCGGAAACAGATTGTACAAGCAGTACAGGCAGTACTCAATAAAAAGTTGGAGTTATTTAGAGGTCCAACAGCGAGTGGTCACCAATCGTACTTGCTCCAAAACCAATTGCAACATGGAGATTTTGTAGTGACTTCCGCCGACCCAATGAGATTTGCTGTTTTGAAGTGTACCCCTTGCCATGAATTGAAAAACTAGTAGAACGCTTGGGTCCAGCGCGCTTTATCTCTACCCTCGACATTACAAAAGGTGGCAAATCCCATTGGATGAGGAGGCTTTTCCACTCCAGAGGAACTGTTCCAGTTTACTGGTCTACCCTTTGAACTCCATGAGCCCCTTGCAACATTTCAAGGCCTAAGGGACTTCATTCTGGAACCTTGCTGAGACTATGCGGCTGCATACTTGGACATTATTGTTATATATAGTGCAGAATGGGGTGAACACCTAAGACGCTTTGATGCAGTATGCACAAAACTCCGTAAGGCCCACTTAACAGCCAATCCCAGTAAATGCCATCTGGCTGGGAGCTCCGTACAATATTGAGGCTTCCAAGTGGGAAATGGGAAAGTGCTGGCCCAACAAGGCAAGGTTGAAGCAGCACAACAAACTAAACAACCACTCATAAAGACAGACATACAGACCTTCCGGGGACTGGTTGGGTATTAACGCCAATTTATACCAAAATTCTCCGAACTTGCTGGGCCATTAACAGATTGTCTAAAGAAAGAACATCCTAATCTTGTTCAATGGGATGATGAGAAGAAGACTTTTGAACAACTTAAAGAAGCCCTATGTACACAGCATGTCCTTATTATGGCAGACCTTTCAAAAAAGAATTCTGCAGACAGATGCATCCAGCATCGGTTTAAGGGGCAGTATTGTCACAGATAGAAGATGGAGAGGAAAACCCATCATTTTCATAAGCCGAAAACCAACTATTCTGTTGTCTAATTAGAAGCATTAGCCATAAAATCGGTTGCGCATAGCCTGAGATATTATTTTACCGGGACAAAGTTCTGATTGGTGACTGATCAAGCGCCCCTTGTGTGATGGCTCACAATAAAGACATCAATCCCTGTGTGTTGAGATGGTTCTTAGCCTTACAGCCATTTTCATTTATGGTAGAACATCGGGCAGGAATAAAACAAGCTAACGTAGATTTTTGTCACACTATCCTCAGTCAGTTAGCCCACAGGGAGAGTCCGGAGAAGGCGAAGGCAACTTTGGAGAAAGGGCATAGGCATGTGACAGGGCCATTGATCCAGACATGTCAGAGGTGGGTGGGAGGGAGCCCAACCCCAACAACCCTGGGTGCGAAAGAATGGAGATAGGCCTCCTCGCACCATCTCCTTACCTGCCAGGACGGTACCATGGAAAACCACAGACCAGGGGAGGAATAGCCAGAAGACCATGAAAGAGACTCCATATTGCCTGGCTTGAATATTTTGCATGTGGCCATTTCCTCCCAGATTGTAGACATACTTAGTAACATAGAATTGTGCTACCTGCGTAAGAGGTATTGTGGGACTGTGTTAGTACACTCAACTGGGGGACCAGAAGTATAACTTTTGCATAGTTTGAGTAGCTCATAAGACACATTTATGAATCAGCATAGTACATTAGATTTTTAACTTTTCTTGCTTCCAGAATGCCCTGCTTGTAACTTTTACTTTGAGCCATCTAAGTCTGTTTATCCTTGGGAAGCAAACTTTCTTGCAATTCACACTACTCCACCCAGCCTTGATTCTTGACAGTAGTGCAATTGTTTGCTGGTTTTCTTGATGGGTTTGATGAAAGGTTTTTCGGTGGACACGTGACATTTAATGCCTGGAAATAGAGAGCTGAGAAGCAAGTCAACAATGATGATATGGAAACTGTCTGGTACCTTGTGCTGGTATATATATAATAGAACTTCTTCATAGAAAATGTGGTAAGGTAGGGGGGTCCACACATTTTATTTACCTGAGACAGAGGATAAGAATTTGGTATAACAAGTCATGGTCGAGAGAAATTAATCTTGAAAGATTTGGAATAGTGTGCTAGATTGATGACTTTGTGAATGATCACTAGCCCCTATATGAGGAACACATCCAGCTGGTGTGTGTTAAATGCATGTAAGATCACACTATTTAGAATAGAAGCCTGTTGAGTTCGTTTTCCTTAATGGTGTAAAGAGAATGAAAGGAGTAAAATCCCTGAGGAAGGCTTTATTCCTTTCATTCATGCCACACCACATGTTCAATCGTTGGTTTGACAGAGAGGAGGGGCAGAGGTCAACTTGCATTTCTGACGCCTTCCTTTCTCTCTGCCAAGAAAATGCTCCAGCATTTGTGACGGCATGGATTTTCATGCCGGCATAAATGCTGGAGATCCCTGATGGAGTCCACCTGCTTAATGCACCAGCATAAAGCAGGCAGACCTCATAGGGATTAATTGTACACGATGCCTGCAATGTGAGCATGGCAGTCAGCGTGTACAAATATAATTAAACACTGCCTGACATCCTTTCATGTCAGGCAGCATTTACAAGACAAATTAAATGCTGTCTGATACGCGAGCATGTCAGGCAGCATTTAATTGCATTTAATTACAATTGAATACACTGCCTGCCATTTGGGCATGAAAGGCAGTGTTTACTCACTTTGCACGGCAGAGTGCAAAAGTGCACGGCAAAAGGCAGCATAAGTGTATACTTTTTGCTCTGCATGTTTGTACTCCACCATGCAAATGATGAAAATGTGGTGGTGGGGGGAAGCTGGCCACCCCTGAGTGTGAACGTACCAGGTCCCCGCCATCAAAATATGAATAGAAGCAGAATTAGCTCCTATGTCATTTTGGACATTTAGTAAATCGGAGGTGGCTAAATTCTCTGCTATTCATGTAACAATAAGAATGTCCAAGGTATAGACCCTTGTCTGGATATCTTAAGAACTCTTCACAGAACAACTGAAGACCAGTTAACAATGTGCTGTTAAACTAGTACAGAAGTAAACACATGCCACACTTATACTATCCTCTCGGTTCTCTAAATGAATATAGCATGCAGCTTAAAAGAAATGTACAATAAATTGTAAAATGTATGAGCATTAAGGATCTGATTGGTAATAAAGGCCGCTCCTCCCAGACCACTGCTACAATGTCCACATAAAATGGAACCATCAGTGGGTTGTGCTCAATCAGTCTGCTAAGGCAAGGACGGCCACAGTTTCATCTGATATGGGATCAGGTAAGCCTTGAGCATGCTCAACAGGCAACACAGTCTACCCTGTGGACGGGTTGTTGCTTTGGCTACAGGGTCGGGAAACAGTATTATTTTCCTGGGTGAGATTCAAAGGGTGAAAGTTGGGGCCTGAGAAGGTACATCTGTCGAAGCCATCATCAATGCAAGCTTGCTCCTTTATTTTTCCTTTCCACTGGTCTTTGCCAGACTTAACAGGATATAACATTGCAGCGGCACTTTAAGTAGAGTAAGTTACGTTTTGTGACCGACGGTCACTGGTGACTTCTTGCACTCCTTTCTCATACTAGCCCCTGCACACACCTTGCCACCTGTACCTCTTCCTTCTACACCTCTCCCTAGAACGTCTTTGATCCATTATCTCCTGCTAACGACTTTCCTCTTTATTCCAATTCCTCCTGACCCCCTCTCTCTTCTGCACACGTCATCGGTCCCTGTGTTGCCCACTGACCTCAGTGCTTTACTATGTTCTGCAGGTAATCCTCTGCAGCTCTCTCCCAATTGCTGCTTTCTCCTCTGCTCTCTTCCCTCCCCAGAACACATCTTTCCAGGCTCATCTCTGTTTTTCATTCCTCCCTCGTCGCCAGTCCTTATCCTTCAGGCCACTCTCTTCTGCTGTCCCCCTTTCACGCCAGTTCCTCCTCTTCTCATTCTCCATGCATGACTTTTCATGTGCAATACTACTCTGCACCTGTCATCTCCATATGCTCCTTTTTGCCCATGCTCTACCCCAATCTCGCCTGCATCTTTGCCTACCCTGGACTCCCTTGCCCTATTCTCCTCCTTCCACACCTGTCTTCTATGCACACATATGGTTCTTCCCCTTTGCACTTTCTCTCCTTTTCCATTCAATTCAATGCTCTCTTCTCTCCCACAGCACTCCATTCTCTCATGCTTATTTCTCTTTTTTTAAAACTCTCTCTGCACGTTCTTGCCTGGCGCACCACTCTCTCCTGCACACTTCAGACTATTTTATGTCTGTCATCTCTCCTCTGCACCCAGTCTCATATCCTCCGCGCATTTTCACCGTGTTGCTCTCGTCGTCCTGCAGGCCAGCAACCCAGTGAGCATACTGCTGCTGCCTGTACAACAGCTTCCCTCTTCCTAGCACTGCAAGAGAAACCCAGATGCCTGGCCCAGGCGGCAGTGGTGTGCGTCCGGATGTAAAAGGTTTGTTTACCAACTTCCCAGTCCAACCCTAGCTCTTATTAAAGATATAGATCTGTGGATGTGGCAGAAGCCAAATGGGTTTATGCATTTAAGTTAAAAATGTAGAACATTGAAAAGAGAGTTATAAAACCTTTACAGTCTTGGGACACGAGAGGACTCGGAAGTGGCTGGCATTATCGAGTCCACAAGCGCCCTATTCTCCATTGATTCTCCAGAGGGATAAAAATGAACTATGTCTACCGGATTCCTGGCACCACATTGTTTTTTAATATATTCACCTTTCTGAACATCTTCAAGCCACGAAAAACATTTCGCTCTACCTGGGTCATTTTATATTAATGGAATATATCATTCACCTGGCATCCACCTAACTTGCAGAATTCTGATGGACTTTCTATGTTCTGAAGAGCTTGCAAAGTCAGATTAAAGAAAGTGGAAACTGACAACTGTTTTATGGAAAGGCGCCCTGTGTACTTGACAGATCCACGCGCAGTTAAAATTCCTGCTTAGTCCTGACTGACCATATTTTTGTTAAAAAAATACCGAATTACCCTAATTGTCTGTATGTCGTTATTCACCAAATGGCTAAACTTGTGTTGTCATTTGACAAAAAAAAAACTTGGACAAGTGAGCAGGCAGAGCAAGGGAAGTATGCTATTTTATGTTTCTATTGTGTTGTTGTTTTTTTATGCCAAAATAATACATCTGCATTTGTACGAACACCATTGATACTATCTCATTACGAACCGTAACAAACAAACGTTTTTTCTAGATTGTTTTAGTAATGAAAAAGGCATCTTTATTGTCCTAACATTAGTTCATAACAAAAATTTCCCAATAGCACAATGTGCACTTGTTCCATTCTGCCTTTGCTTATCCAGTATTAGCCCTCCAGTTTTGCTCTGTTTCCCTCTATGCCAAAGCTAGTAAAACATCACAACGATCACTGACGTAAAAGGCACACGTCGAACAGCAATTCGCAATCTGTTCGAAATCTTGGTGTTACCTTTGCCTTCTCATCTCACATGTCTAACACCGCTTGTGCCCTGTTCTTTTCAGCAATACGCGTAAGGCACTCTCATTTCTTTGATTTCAAGCCACTAAACTCCTCATTTCCACTCTAGTGCTCTCCCAATTAGACTACTGTTGGGCTCTTCTCATTGGTCTTCCGGCTTATCGTCTTGCTCCCTTGCCCTCTGTCTTCAACTCTTCAATTTGCATGCTTCTCCTCCGTGTTTCCAGTGCCCTCCGTTCTGTTTACTAGCTATCCTGGAAATCCTGACTCCTTTTACATTTCTTGAGCATTTTCTTTAAATACACCCAGGTGTGTGTGGGTCTTATAAACATGTTTTGCTCTCATGATGGGCAGATAGTGAAAGTCCACCAATTGTGATATCGCTGAATATTGACTGGGCTTTTAAGTGCCACATGTGTCAATGTTCTTGCTGCATACACATTTGAATGCTAATTACAGTTGTCTTATGAGTTTGCGGCAATGCCAAGAATGTACAAAATGTATGATGGACGGCGGTTGGAGTGCCTCGAGGTATGCTTCTGCCATCATTATATTTTGCTAATCTTGGTCCCAAATCTCTGCTACTCTAGGGTCTAAGGGTACTTCCCTCATACAGTTACGCAAAAGCCCTGTCATTATTTGTGCTAGAGCAGGTACCCGTGCAGGACAAAGTTCACCTTTCTCGAGACTCCCAATATATGTCCCATGCTGGGGACATGTACATTTCTTGTAGCATCTGTAATCACACAATAACTCAAACCAGACTTCACATAAGGCTCAGCTATAGAATATGTAATTTCACTGTGATGTTTAATATAAGAACTGGATAATGTATCTATACATTACTTACTAGCCTATTCCAGCACAGATGGAGGGTTTAAGGGGGCTTTAATTGAATGCCTATGATTGCTATATTCCGATGCTGCCTGCATGATAGTAGGAAGAAGCCAGGTGTAGGGACATATTCTTGGATCCCATCATTTTCTTTGGTTTGGGGGCAAATTTATCTGAGTCTTAGGTGTCAAAATCCCTTAAAAAGGCAGTGATCAGAAGGGGAGTTCAGACAATGGCTTGCTACTCTTGTCTAGGGGAACAATCAAAGGGAACCCTGGGACACACTAAAACATTCTAGTGTTCTTATCTGACCCTCAACTCGGCCTCTATAGATACTGCATACAAAAAGGAGGGGCAGACAATAGAGTTATCACAGTTTCAAGATAGTAACACACAAGTAGAAGTAGTTTTAATTAAGTACAAAAAATGAATTAATAAACAATCAGATATGCAGCTTAGAAAAATGAACAATAAGTATCCAATAGTTCACCGGGAAGTTTTCAATGAATAAAGTGCAAAAAGTGCCAACAGACATAAGTCAAAATCTCGTATCATCTCTATGTACAATGTATGTTACTCCCCATCTTAATTTTGGTAGTTAGACAGAAAAAGCAATCCAATTCACTCATGAAATGACTAACATATTTTTCACGGACCCCTTCCTATTATGAAAGGTGGTTCCATCAGAAAAAATAATTCTAGGTCATTTACAATGATCTGCAGACCTCTGCTCAACATGTTTCTGCTCACACACTAATATGCAAACATTCTTCCGGAGTATCTTAGAACTAATCTCTCTACATAAAAATGTACTCAAATACTGAGAATGTATTTCCTTTTCTTGTTCAAAACTGCTGTCAGGCTCTCTTGACACTGCAATTAAACCATAAAAAAGCCATTAGTGGTTTTTTCAGTTTAGCATCCAGTCAAACCTTTTTTTTACCCTAATCCTAGTAATTATATTGATCTTATAAGGCCAGGTGTTTCCACAATTTTTGGTTCTAGGAGAGTATTCCCAAATTAGCTGCTCAGCTGTAAGCATATATTTCCTATAAATATACACACAAAAAAATGGAGGTGTATTGTATGAACCTGATCTCTACTTTTTGCCAGTAGTCATATGTAAGTCGCAGAGTACTATTAAAATATTTTGCTTTTACTTTCTAATCTTACCTGGTATCTTGTTCTTAGGGCGCTTCAAATTTTTGAATCGGGTTTTCTCTTATATTTAACAAATATCCTGCATTAATTGGATTGTTTCCTCTTCCAAAAGCTTATACAAAGTCAATCTACATGGAGACTACACATGATATCTCAGTAAAGATCTTGGGCCTCATTATGGGTTTGGCAGTAGCCGTGCCTGTAACAAAGGAAGGGCTACCACCGGACCGGTGATTCTACCAGCATCCGCGAATGGGCAATTACCGGGTCATGCCGAGGTCGGTGGACCCGGTAATTGCCCATTCGCGGGTGTCGGCAATAAGGGACTCCCCATCCCCTTTCGGGCCCATAGGGCTGAATGGGAAGGCGGAGCTTGGATGCACCGGCACCGTTCAAAACGGTGCCGGTGCATCCACGAATTGTGCCTGCGGGTGCCCACTGCCCGGCAGGTCGGACCTGGCGGGCAGAGGGAGACCCGCGAGCACAACTCGTAGAATGGCGGTACGGTGGCAATGGTGCCGGTAGCGATACCGGCGCCGTTGTTGCCTTAACATCATACTTATAATGAGGCCCCTTATCTTGTACATTTTTCTTGGAGATTTTACTTACAAATCCAGTGTTCTGTGTTCTTATCACTTATATGCTTCCGCACTGTTTGTTAGATTTAAATTAGTCTGGTCTCTCCCCGTTGACAACACCCGTTTCTCTTTGAGTATGTCTGGGTACTGCTTCTATTAATACTGGCTGGCCACTTTGTTCATGAACGCTCCTTGTTCTGTAAAATGAGCATAGGAACAAAAAAGTGCTGCTACCATTTTAATTCTTATTGGGAGTCTGTTTAGTAAACACAATTTACTTAGTTTAGGCAGAGCATGCTTTCCATCTATGCTTTCCTATTCTTGTCTGCTGCAAGGGAGGGACACTACTGAACGGTGGGCTTCTTTTCTGATGAAATCCAGAGAGGCCATCTGGTATCACTACTCTATCTTTTATGATACAGACTTGCAGCTGACAATGTCCAGGGGGTTATGCCCCCACGAACCACAGAAAATCTTCATTATAGACACAGGAATGTTGTTTTTGACATCCTACACTTGGCTTGTAGTGGGAAATGTCAGGCACTACTTAGTGGAGAACTGTAGTGGAGGTAGGTCACCAGACATTACCTATGTTCCTTTATTGAGCGCCTCAACCATACATGTACATATAGCAAACACTGTGGTCTTTGGTGATAATTGTTGTGTAAGAGTGTGTGCCTAGCGCTGCATCACACAAAAAAAACAAGAAAGCCCCTGCTGGTAGGTTCAATTTTTATATGGTTTGGTGTAATCTTTGCCAACTCTTGAGAGTTGTGGCTTCATAACCTAGACAGATTCATGTTCCACTATGCAGTGTCCACAAATTGGCCCAACCATGACCTTGAATCTTTAAAAGCAACATCCACCATATGCTCTGGGCAGTGCTGCCCATCATCAGTAACTCCATTGTTATCAATTTCAAACAAAATGTGTATTGTAAACTACATAAATTGAAATAAACTATGGGCATGCACTCAGAAATACTGCTGTCGTCTCTACTTTATGAACCAAGCCCACTCGCTGTTTTTCTGACAAAAGTCACCCACTGCTTCGCACACCCACCCACGCCCAATCCACACCCAACCCACACTCACCATGCAGAACCATAGATGCTGGCCGCAACTTCCTTGAGGGGAGGTGATTGGTCAGCACTGGCAATTGCAGGCACTGGGATGTCAGAGTGAACCTATGGTAAATAAGTGAAGGCGCTGTTCTGGCGTACACAATAGATAGCCGCTTGCATCAGACAGGTAAAGATGATTGTGCCTGACCCGCAATAATCCACTAGCTTTAGTAAGGGTACATTGAAGGATCATTACTAAAGATGAAGGCAAGGGGGATGGATTTAAGCCTAGTGAAAATGTGCAGGTTTTCTGAAAGAGCATAAAAAAGGGCATAACGTGTGTGATGCCAACTCAATTGTGATGTAATTGGGTAATAATACTGAATCATTGTGCCAAATGTGTTACCAGTTTTGGGATTTAGGAGGGTGTACACTAACCTGCTTTGCACCTGATCAACAGCCTGGATGCATTAGACAAATCTACTCAACAAGTTACTTTAGGTCCACTGTACGGTAGCAGAAGAAACCACAACTCCCACAAAGCATTGCACCCATATTTAGGTCCACTGTACGGTAGCAGACGAAAACCACAACTCCCACAAAACATTGCACCCATATGTGTTGAGGTTTCAATCATCTCACAAACCACAGGAACCATAGCAACATTAAACCCTACTCCCCTGACCACAGTGTGAATTAAGCACACGTGGTCTGTTTACTAACAAGTGTAGAATTGAATTTAGTATACCAAAAATAGAAACTGGACCACATTTGTGAGAATCTGTATCTCTTAAAATAGTGAAATAATAAACAAACTAATAACACTATACAAACTGAAGGTGCTCACTCCCCAACAAATCAAATATAAACTCATAATAAAGGACACATCCCTGTACGGAATGAGAGCAAGAGATTGGTTGGAAGTGAAATAAAGGTTTATAGAAATCAGCATCCAAAGAACTCTGCTGCCTCGAGAGCGCTCTGGCAAACATTACAAAAATTGTACATTATATGGTCTGGAAACGTCACTATTGACGTTTCCGTATAGGGACACAGGATTACATCAGGATTGGTGGAGAATACAAATACATTATATCGATGTAAGGGCCCTCTCCACAGGCAAGGCTGGTTGCAGACTGTTGCTTTGTGTGGCACGTGGGTCGACCGGGCTCCTCTGGGTGAAGTGAAGGTCAGGTCAGCTCCACAAGAGGGGGTCACCTTGTCTAACTAAACTAGATAGCATTTTCTGACACATGATGAACAATGCAGGACATAAAACAACATCAAGAATGTGCGGTTATCTATAAACTGAAAATACATATAACCACATTTCTACTTTAGGCCTTTGTAGAGGTGCTGGGGGTGTGGCTCTTGCCACCCAGGTGCGCTATCAGAGGGTTTGATCTGGGATTTATTGGTCAAGGCGCCACAGAGCTTGGGTGTGCAGATTGATATGTGTTGGTTTTTATTCTAATATATGATGATATGAAACCAGTTATATGGGGGGCACTCAGGAGTGGTCAGTGGGTAAGGGTCACACTTCTGTTACATCAAAGGGAGAATGGAGGGGCAAACGGGTCTGCAGGCAGTTACCTCCAAAGGTGGGGGTGAGAGGAGCAAGAGCAGATTTGTGGAGAGGAATGGGCCACAGGGCAGGATTTACTCCGGTCACACACAGGGCAATGAACTCAGAGGAAGGATAAAAGAATATACACTGTTTGTTTGCAAGAATTCGCACCAGAACATCCGTGAGAAATTAGCTTAGGCCACGCGAACACGGGAGGAGGAGGTGGGGGCTGTCAATGTTCGCTGTGCACGGCGCTGCTGAGGGGAGAGGAGGCTTCACAGTAACTTGTATGCAGCCTAGTCCAAAATGCAGTCTGGGGTGCTCAAGATGGGTTCCATTGGCAACAGGGATCTTTCCACTGGAACCAGGGAAGGGCAAGGAGGGCATCCCCCCACTATTTCAATAGCAGATGATTTCCTTCACATTGAATGTATGGTGGGGCAAAACGACACCTCCTTCCTTACAAAACATATGCCCCAAAGAATGTTCAGGCGACACCCAGTTGTGGCTGTGTTATCAATCCTATATATTCAATATGTGTACTAATATATTTAGTAGCACAAAGGTATTTTTAGGGATCATCCAGTTCATGAGAACCTCACTAGATTTGAATCCTGATTTTGAATCTATGTTATGTTATGTTATAACTATTTCTAAAGTGCACTATCACCCTGGTATATTCTGGAACTAAATGAGAAAGTATCTCAAATAGTAAAAAGGGAGAAGCTAAGCAGAAT
This sequence comes from Ambystoma mexicanum, assembly GCF_040938575.1. Classification (NCBI taxonomy): domain Eukaryota; kingdom Metazoa; phylum Chordata; class Amphibia; order Caudata; family Ambystomatidae; genus Ambystoma; species Ambystoma mexicanum. The sequence continues at coordinate 287,490,300 of NC_090933.1, read as the reverse complement.
CTATTTTAGTTTTGTCCTCCCTTTCCCCCATCAATCTTGTCTTGTTGAGCCTCAAAACACATTGGGCCTCATTACGAGCATGGCGGTAGCCATGCCTATATGGCAGGCACGGCTACCGCCATGCGCGCTACCGGCACCGCCTCACGCGATTGGGCAATAACCGGCCCATTACGAGATGAATGGGCCAGTAATTGCCCATTCGCGGGTGGCGGTATTGCTGGGCTCTCGATCCCCATTCTGCCCTATAGGTCAGAATGGGGGTGGGGAGCATGGCTGCGCTGGCACCGTTAATAACGGTGCCGGCGGCATTACGAGTTCTGCTCGTGGGTGCCGCACATCCCGCCAGGTAAGACCTGGCGGGCTGTCATGAACCCGCGAGCAGAACTCGTAATGCGGCGGTCCGGTATGAACTGTGCCAGTGCCTTACCGGCACCGTTCATACAGTGACCGGCACATTTATAATGAGGCACACTGTGTATAGGTGCATTATAAATACCAAATAAATAAAATGAATGATTGCCAAATAGGCCCAATCCTATGTCACTCAAATGCTGCACGGAATGACGCCTTTAGTGAAGTAGGTGGTTAAACAGATAACGAAAAAATGGAATGCACCAAGTTTTTCTCATGTTAATGAGACTTTTTTGTATGTCGATGACTGATCTGCCAACAGACAGACTTAGGAAATTCTGAAAGGTACAGCCTGATGAATGCCCTTCGCCCAGCTCCTGTGCAATTTTAATTAGATGCCAACATTGGCGAGTTTGGAATTTGGACTGGTGGTGGTCAATATGTTCTCTAAATTGGTCAAAGCCTTCCAATTCATGAGGCTGATACACATTCTGTAGTCAAAATGTTGATGCATGATTTTATCATTAGGTTTCTGTGCCATGAAATATCAATAGTGACAGAGGTACCCATTTTAATGAGAAATTAATACAGGAGCTGTGTAACATACAAAAGATCAATTTCCCATATTACCTACAATCGGTGGCTTGGTGGAACACCAAAATGGATTCCTAAAGAACAACCGTGCTATAGTTTCTGCTGAAGCAGATTTACCATGGCCACATGCCTTACCTCTGGCTCGAATGAGCAGGCAAGGTACCACAAACAGAGTGAGGGGACTGAGCCCACCTGAAATATTCGCTAAAGGCCAATGTGTTTTCCAGACACTTTAAAACTGTCCAATGCATCTAGCAATAGGTGAAGGACACACTGTCCTAGTATCACAATATGATATGATGTGGCATTTATAACGCGCCTCTACACAAGTGTTTCTAGGCACAACCAGACAAGGAGGGGGAAACAAAGGGAGGACAAAATAACAATCTTACTAGGCCGTGTGTCATTCAAATTGCGCAAGTGTGGGGAAGAGGGAAGGGGAGAAGTGCCAGGGGTGAGTGGAAGGGGTACGTGCAGTTAACTCACAAGTGCAGCCAGCGGGTGGCTCATAAGTACAGAGAGAAGGGACTGTAGGGTTGAAGATACAGATCCGTAAGTGTGGGGGGCCCGGAGGCAGTACGAGGGCAACTTGACATGCAGGAGCCTGGGCTGAGTTCAGAGGGTTACCAGGTGACCACTGCACAGAGCAGTCAGGTGCATTAGCAGGAGAGAGGAAGACAGAAAGCGGAAGCAAAAAGGAAGGTGTTGAGAGACAGCAGCCGAGGAGATAGATATGCCCCCAACTCGAAGCATGGAGAAGCATCTGACCCTGTTGATGGTGGATGAGCAGAGCGCTGAGAAGAAAGATGTTTTGGAAGAGAAAGTTGGAGGTAGAGCAGTCCCAGGCCCGAGAAAGCCTTGTGGACGATGCAGAGGGTCTTGAACTTGATCCTCGCAGCCACGGAGAGCCAGTGAAGAGATTTCAGAGCTGGAGTGATACGATCCCTGGGCTTGGTGCCAAGGACAAGTCTTGCATCCCTTTTCTGGATAAGTTGTAACCGGCAAAGAGTAGAAGCAGGAAGATCTAGAAAGAGGATGTTGCAATATTCCAGCATAGAGATGACCAGAGCTCTGGAGACAGTGAGCTTCTGGGGGAAGTGGGAAAAGAAAGAATACGTCTCAGGAAGTGCATCTGCTAGTTTGCCTTCTTACAGACATCAGAGATGTGAGGAGAGAAGGAGAGGGTGTAGTCGAAGATGACACCAAGGTTCTTAGCCTCACAGGAAGGAGCAGGAAGAGGGCCCCGAGTGGGCGGCCAGATGAGAGAGGAAGGGAGGGAGTGGGTGTCCTAGTGAGGGGGATCTCGGTATTAAGGCAGAGATCATTGGTGGCACACCATTCCTGAATTGCGGCCAGTCAGTCTGGTATGAGAGAAGAAGCAGAGGTGGGTGAGGGGAACCTGAAATAGAGCTGAGTGTCATCTGCATAACATTCAGAATTGGAGCAGAAAGTAGCGATGCAGTATGCAAGAGGTGCCAGTTAGTGGTTGAAGAGCCAGGGAGCGATTAGACCCCTGAGGAACACCACAAGTAGAGAGAGAGATAGAAGAGAGGAAAGACCCCAGTTGGACCTGAGAGGGTTGGTCAGTGAGAAAGGAATTCAACCAAGCCAGGGCCTGATCAGTAATACCGGGGTTGTCACAGAGGCGATTGAGCAGGATGGCATGGTGCCAAAAGCAGAGAATAAATCCAGAAGAATGAGGACAGAAGGGAGATAAGAGCCAGATTGGAGAGCAAGTCTTCACAGGTTTTCAAGGGAGAGCAGATTCTGTTCTCCTGGCAGCTATGAAGCCAGACGGGTGGTCATGGAGACAACTAACAGATTCAGTATGTAGATAAAACTGGGAGATGGCCAGCTTTTCCAAGAGTTTGCCCAAGAAGGGAGTGATGGAGATCGGACGATATTTAGCCAGAGAGGAAGGATCGGCTGAGGGCTTCTTTAGAAGGGGGTGCACAAGAGAGTGCTTAAGGGGGGAAGGGAAAGTTCCAGTGGCAAAGGAGTGATTGTAGAAATCATCCAAGGCTGGAGCAAGGATGTTTAAGTAGTCCTTGATGGTTCTGGATGAGCAGGGGAGAACCTGTTTTGACCAGACTTGCATAGATCAGATTTGTCTAGAAACATCATCAGGGGTGAACATGGGAAAGGAGGCAAAAAGAGGAGGAGAGACAGCCTCAGACAGGCCAGGAATGGTGGAGGAGGAGGAAGAGGATGTAGAGGAAGAGAGGTTGGACAGGATGTCCTAAATTTTTGTAGTGAAATGTGAGGCCAAGGCCATGCAGAGGGCCTTTGTAGGGAACAGGAGAGGTAGAGACTGAAGCAGGATTGGCCAGCTCCTTGCCGTTTTTAAAACGGTTGGCCGAGTTGTTAGATGCTGCAGAGATGCGGACTTGGATGTTGGCTCTCTTCTTAGAGAGAACAGAGAGCCTGTACTATAGGCCAGTTTGTTAGGGGGTGCACCTGATGCCCTCCACTTCCTCTCCGCCGCCCTACAGTTGCATTTAACGGTGGCGAGGTTAGAATCGTACCAAGAGTTTCACTTTGTTTTGGGCTTCAAATGGATCCTCATGACAGGGTAAAGGACATCCAGAGTGTTAGAGATAGAGAGATGAAGGTTAGCGAGGGCTGTGTCAGGGTGTGAGTCAGTCGAAGGAGCAGGAGGAGGAGAGAAAGTAGCGGCAAAAGCCTCAACTGACTCACGCTTCATGAGACGGATGACCATAAAGGTAGGTGGCAATGCTGAAGTTGGCTTCACCTGCGGGGAAGAGAGAGAGAGGTGGGAAGAAAGGAGTAAGTGATCACTCCAAGAGTGAGGAGTGGTGAGACGGTTAGAGAAGGGTTGACAATAGACTGTGCAACCCATTTCAGCCTCGGGAAAGGGTGCTAAGAAACCACATGAGGAAAAATTGCGCTGCCCCCCGTCCCCCAGGAGTATAAGCCCCTTTCTAAGTCCGCCTAAAAACAGTGACACTGATGGTACTCTTTCCCCTACATAGTAGTTTAATGGTGATATTGCTAAATTGGACATTTGGGAGAAATTCAAAGTATGTAAAATCATATTTGGCTGGCAATCGTGCAGTAAGGGTGGGAAAATGAGAAACCCAGCAGATCACCAACCAATATATTACAGGGTGGCCATGGGAAAAAAAAATTAAATGCCAGGGGTGGGGCATGTGGAACCACCAATTAGGAGTGTGGGGCTGATTACTATTCATGATTTAGACCAAGTGCCTGAGAGTTCACTTATGCCAGGTACCAGCCACATGCAGGGCATTACCTGAGTGAGTTCCAGAAGACTGGCAATGATAATTGCTCATTAAGGCATCACCTGGTTCAGAGCGGTCAGTTATGTGCAAGACGACACCAACATTAGAAGCAAAGTCCTCATTAAACTGACACCTAAACAGGAGATCTTTGCACAAAGACAAACACTGAAAATGAATCGGACTAACTATTGTTCAAATCACACATGTTTTGTGGATACAGGAGGACGGATGCATAGCTGAATCTTGCTGTGGATGACAGAGGGAGAAATAAGATTGGAGAGGTGCCAGTGTGGTGTAATGCACATGTTGGAGGTGAGCTGCATTTTAACATGACTGCACCTGAAAAGCGTGAGACCTTATTAGCTCTCAGCACTTGAATTCCTGTCACTGAAGGAGAAACTCCAGGGGGTCAATGTTTTAATTTTGCTATTGAAGGTGCTTAATTGTTTTCACAACAACATTGTGTTAGAAACAATAGACTTGAGTGTCGAGATGGGATACCTTTTAAGTCAGCCCCAATGTGTACATTGGTTTGAACAAAGTTGTACCATGCCCCCAAACTTACAGGAAGAAATGGCTTTGCAATCACAGAAAATCTTGTATGAGAATGTGCAAAATAGAACTGGCCCAGAAAGGTGGACTCTGCTAAATGCCACGATTGGCTTACTGCATTTTGCTTTTCCGACCTTGAAATGTCAAGTAACTTCTCTCTTTCCTAATTGTTCAACAGGAGCGCCTATTTGTAGCAGCTCAGCAAGACGAAATGCAGCCATGGGAAGATCGATTTGGAAAAGCCTGGAGGGGAGGATCTGGGATGAAGTCAATTGTTTAGCCTCAGCATCGGCAAGGGAGCAAAACATGAAAATAGTGAGAAAGATGCTCACGTTGATTACAGGTTCTCAGTTCATAAATGTAGGTGCAGGATTAAGTGTTATAAAGGTTATCAAACCTGTGAATGCTATAAGACGAAATAGATTGATCAGTCGTATTTCTCACATCACAGATGTAGGAAAGATGATCAAATGATATGTCACTCGTGCAAAACTAGCTGAGTGACCAGTTGAGATTTATCCTTGAAGATGCCATTCACAAGTCCAGGGGGAAATGTCAGAACTGACAGTGTTTTAAAAAAAATGTATATGATAGGGTCGTGGACGTATATGAGCCATGGACCAAGCTATCAGCAAGAATTCTTTTAATTAGAGTTAGGAGCCACTGCCCTGATTAAGGATGGGGCACGGAAGGAGTGCTTTTTGATAGGTATGCACACATGAGCGCATAAGACAATGCGTCTATTGCATCAGGCTCAGACAAGGGCTTGAGAGCTCCCATTTATACACGTATACAGCCATGTTACAGTTGCCAGTGTATTCACTATGAATGTGGGATGGGTTCAATGGCCTAGGAATCTGAATGGGGATGCACATGGGCAGGGAGCTGCCTAGTCGGCTACTATTACATTAAGAGGAAGGATACACTGGAGGGGTGGTGTGTAACATGTATGTAGACACATAGATTTGCACAGGTCTTGAATGGTGCTGGGAAGCCAGGCCCTCCAAGGTTGCAGGATGTACTATTAGGAACTTAATTATTAATATTACTGACTAAATGTACCATTACCTCCTTTCATATCTGAGGCTCTTTGTGTAAACCACTATAACAAACCTGAGGTTTCTGTTCTCGCCTGCCATTTTTTGGGGATGGTGTTACTATGCTGGTATCTTTACCCATTTTTGCACCGCTGCCTAAAATAAACCTGACTGGGTGTAAGTCTGCGAGGTTTCATTTTATCACGTACACTGTGAAGGATTTTGTCAATTTTCACACTGGCCACAGCCTCCTTTTTTCTCCTATGATTTGTTCAACCTGTCATGATAACAACTATAGCCACCCAGTCCCAGAAGGTAATATGAGTTGATAGACCACTATTTTTTCCGTTAGTACCGCTTTCCAGTGAAGACATAGGGCTGTACCCTTTATTTCTTGACTCTTTCTTCCAGTCCATTTGTTGCAGGTTGGCACAGCACTGCTCTGTGGTGTATGATATAGATATCAGACAAAATCCCATGCAGTCAAAAACATTTTTGTCATGGAAATTCAACCACAATATCTGTATTAAAATCTCTGGGTACCGCTTCCCCATTAAATGACTTTTAAGGAAGCCTATTTGTCACCCATATTGTTACCGTTGGGACCACCTGCCATTCCACCCAACACTAGGAGTAAACCATTAGAACTAATTTGAAAATCTTAGCTTTTTAAGAACCTCAAATTGCCCAATGATATCTTCGGCCAATCAATCCCTGCATTCCTTGGGAGCCTCCACAGGTAGCAGTGCTGTTACTCACCCCCCCCCCCTCCACCAACCCCAGCCCCCTCCTATCACTCACAGCACATAGTTTGCATGTACTAACTACCTGGAATGCTAGTACATATTTTGAAGTCCACCCATACACAACACTGAAAATCACAATGAATTGCCTTGAAATGGCTTGATTCAGGATGCAACCTGCTTATGGTGAGAGGTGAATGAGCCTGATGATTATTGTAATGGACTCAAAGCCACGTCATGGGAGGGTTTGAGTGGCTTTTATTGCTACCACAGAGTGCCCTCTCGTACGCTGCATGAGGAATTTGCAACTTTTGGCTCGCTCAGTGTTTGGACTGAAACTCCCCTCAGCCCTATCCAACATTGCTACATGTGAGGGATCATAGGAGTTGTAGTGCAAGGCATCTGGAGAACCGGAGGCTGTGATATCACTACAGTGAAATATGTTATGGAAAGTGGTTGTGGGTAGTGCAACTTCTGCCAATGTTTCAGCCTCCTGGCCAGTAGTGAAGTAGGTAACACAGGTGGACCAAAGAGGATGATAGACTGCCCATGCTGTGGAAACCTTTACACAAAAAGAGGACACATATTGCATCAGCATGCATCAAAATAATGTATTTTCTGCAGTATTGTATAACACAGTTTGTGTAGTTTCATAGAGCTGCAATTACTACGTGGCACTATTACCATCATGAATGATTCTCTCTCATTTTCTCTCACCCTTATTTTCCCTTTCTTTTGTCTGTATGGCTTGTTCAGTTGTTTGAATCATAAACATTCAGGGGCGAAATGGCCTTCAGTAAACTCTGTAGATTTCCCGATGGGCATTATGGACCTGTATTGTGTGGTTACCTATTTCCGAATTTCCTAATGAGAAAGGGGTTGGGGTTGCTCACATTGTCTAATATGGGGCTACATTTATAAATATTTCTACTGCGTCTTTTGGGTCCCAGTCCATCCCTGTAAAAGTTATTCTTCACTTTGTTTCAGCAATCACATTTCTTATATTTGGAATGTCCTGGGTTCATATGCTCATTATATGGTCCTTTGTTGACAATACTCCTGGTTTGGGTCAAGACCCTTAACATGACAAGGACTGCATTGATATTCATGTCTCTATCTATATTTATAAAAGTGAAAATGTGTGGATTTGTTTGTGCATGGCAAAGCGTTGTTCCTTATATAATTCTGCACCCTTTCACCAATCTGCACCAAATGTTGCATAGTACCTGTTAGGACCCTCTGGCCAATACTGGCTACATGACATTTGGACACTCCACCCCAATTTCAGCAAAAGTCAACATTTGTTTGTGGGTTTGTGGCTTGGCGAAGCGTTGTTCCTTATACAATTCCACATTGTTTCACCAATCAGCGCCAGAATTTGCAGTTACCTGTTAGGAATCTCCGGACATTACCGACTACGTAACATTTGGACACCCGACCCCTTTCTCAGGATTTCAGCACATTCACACATGAGACTGTTGCCTGAAATCGGCAAAACATCAATGTGGTCATAGAAGGACTGGTCTCGACATGGGGAACAAAACCTGAGGTCCCTATGGGACCTTGAAAAGCACTTTCAAGGGCCAGGGATGCACGGTGTCTGGGATTTTTGCACCTCAATGCACCACAACGGACTGCACCATGGCAGGGTGAGGAGACAGGTGGGGAAAGAGCACAGTAGGTCCCAATATGCAGCAGCAAACCAACTCTCACCTCCCCCCAACGTCTGCTTCGGGGTATGTCAGCCAGCCACACACTCCCATTTACAGTGCAGTTCACTTCAGAGTCAAAGAATATCGAGCAATAAGCAAATCGGAACAGTGACCCACAGGATCATTGATTTTCAACAATTGATGAAAGAGTTGTTGTGTCTGTCCACAGAACCCGTTTGTAGAATGAGTACTTTTTGCTAGTCCTAACACAACTCAGTGACATTTTGCCTGAAAAACATCAGTTTTTAAAACCCAGTGTGACTTTCTGTATCTTTCAGCCAATGGGTTTCCTTTTTTAATTGTGAACAGGTTGCAAATTGAAACCTTACACAAACCAGTAATATTGAAGAAATTAGAAGAATGTTCATGTTACCAAATCACAGGATTTACAACATAAATCACAAAGTATTAAAACTCACAACAATAAAATTAAGAATGTACAGTTCGAAAAATTCATAAAGTAAGTTTTTTGTAACATTCTGATCGATGCAAGTTTCAATGAAATATGCTTCCCCTCCATCAGTCTAATCCACAGTCTCTCCCTTGCATGGACACATTCAAAAATCACTGAATCTTTTGAAGCAAATCAGCCTTAGTCCATCACAAGGTGTTTGTCTCATACCTATCATCTGCTTTGCACAACCTTCAGGTCCTCTAGTCCTTTCTAAGGCCCAGTTTCAGCCCTAGACATTCCAATGTAGTCACTTGGTTGAGTTTTAATCGCATGTACACATTCCTTGCCAAGCTGAGGTATGTTTGTTAAATTACCCCATTCCCTGAAAAAGTTTGACTAGTCCAGGTATAAGGAGTAAAAGGTTTCTCACATGCATTCAGAAGTAGTGACTTATGGTGCTGTAATCCCTTTCGGCAGCCTGTCATCAGCAGCAGCTACCTTTGGTGCACACGGCTGTGAGAACCTTTGCAAGGCCTCCTACCAGCCCCACCAGATAAGGAGTGCAACAGCCACTTTTACTTCCTAAAAATAGGCAAGTACTTCCAAAAGAGAAAAACAGTGAGGAAAAACGTTCTGCCAATTAAATCTCTATGGAGAGATGTGCCCCGTGCAATATCTTCTGACAACAAGGGTTCCATTCACACTTCCTTCAAAAAACACTGCCATGGAGTGGGACCTACTCTCCACAAGCTCTGGCGGGCATTATTTGCATTTGAGGCAATACTGCCTTGATTGTATATAATCCCTAGAGGGATTGTCTATGCTTTACTTTGACAATTTTGAAACTATAAAAATATGTTAGTATTCAACTATCTGGACAACATTTGAAACGATATAGCTGTGTTAATACATGTACTTGGGGCTACTTCTTAAATGATTTCTTTGATGCTGAGTAGGTAGAGACTTGACACATTCTACTGAACCTCCCACAGATGCTTGGTCCCACATATTCTATGGATTAAGATCAAATTAAATAATTCTTATATCTATATTGTAATGTTTTATCACACCGAATACTTAGTTCCCATATCTGCAATCTGTAGCTCTTAAGATGCATGATCAATTGTGCAGTATCATTGGGATTCATAGTGCAAAACATCATGAAAGCTGTGGGTTGCAGATTATAGCTGTAATGCCACCTGATGTGCTAACATTTGTATGAACTACATATGATCAATGCAAAGCAGAGACTATGGCCCTCATTACATGTTTGCTGGTTTATCGTTTCTGCCACTTTGACTGAATTATTTGCAGATTCCAAGTGGCGAAACACCTGTAAATTCCCATTCCATGGAGTCCCATAGGACTTCGCGGGGGGATTTGCCAGTATTACCGGCACTGGTATTACCTTGCTGGTAATAAATGCAGTGTTTTGCCAGAAGGGTGGCGGATATACCTCCAGCTCAGAGCTGGAGCTAAATTCAGCACAGTACCGGCAATCCTGAAGTGTGCCGGTGCAGTAATGTATCAGTATGCGGTAATACTGGTGCGTTATTACCACACCGGCACACTCATAATGAGGGCCTATGTATGCACAATTGAAGTTAAGTGCACCAGAGCAAAGCACTAGGTCTAGGGCAAACATTTCACTGGTACAACAATGCATTGTAGGAATATGATTTTGTGTGCTAGGGTATTTTTTGCCCTAGTGATAATAGCACTTGCACTCGAGCAAAGTCTGTGTAACACAATGGATATTATACAAACTTAGTGCAAGTGCAATTTGCAAACAAGTCCTAGTGCAAAAAATATATTTGTGCAATTCATTTTTGCATCAGAGCAATGTTTACCATAGTTCTAGCAAAAGCTCAAAATCTAGAAGTAGTGCACAATTTTCCCTAGTGCAAAGAATTATTTAAAAATATTTGATTTTTCAATAGAGAATGTGTGTCCTACTGCTTATTGCAGTTTCACAAAGGCAACATGTCTGTAACATGGACCCAAATGCACGTAAATACAGTAACCCTACCGGCAAACCTAAAGTGTGCCGGTGCAGTAATTTGCCGGTATGCCGTAATACTGGTGTGTTATTACCGCACCAGCACACTCATAATGAGGACCTATATATGCACAATTGAAGTTAAGTGCACCAGAGCACATGACTAGGTCTAGGGCAAACATTTCCCTGGTGCAAAAATGCATGGAAGGAATATTATTTTGTGTGCTGGGTTATTTTTGCCCTAGTGATAATAGCACTTTCACCTATGATATTATAGAAACTTAGTGCAGGTGCATTCGGCAAACAAGTCCTAGTGCAAAAAACATATTCTTGCAATTCATGTTTGCAATAGAGCAATGTTTGCCATAGTTCTAGCAAAAGTTCAAAATCTAGCATTAGTGTACAATTTTCCTTGGTGCAAAGAATTATTTAAAAGTATTTGTTTTTGCAATAGAGAATGTGTGTCCTACTGCTAATTGAAGTTGCAAAAAGGCAACGCATCTGTCATACTTGCCAACATTCTGTGACCAAAAAGATGCAGGATGTTTCAACTTTCAAAAATAATACTTAGCATAACAATGACATCACAGGAAATTACAAAACATACATTGCTGGCACCACTGGAGCATTCTAAAATACACAACCTATCAAACAGCACAACATGGAAAGATGCTCAAAGGTTTAAAATGTATAATTGTGAATGGTAAATTAACATCAAATTGAATTATCTAACTTCACAGAAAATTATCACACAGAGCTGGTAGGCAACGTCTGTCACTGCTGTGTAGCAGCAGCCTTGGCTTTACATATGTATTCCTGCAGTGCAGGTTGAACACTGAACAACATGGAGACTGATACCCTCCTCAGTCCCATAGGCAGATGCTGCATGATGGTGGTACGCTCTGCCACTTTGCTTCACTGGTGGTTCACCTAAGGTCTATCCTGTAAGAGTGCAGGGCAGTCATGTAGCTGCCAGGTCAGTGGATTGATCTGAGCCCATCATACAAATGTATCACTTACCCGCCCACCTCACAGACAGATTCATTTCCTTAGAGTCACATAAATTACCTGCTACTGTAGAAAGCAGTAGGATCTGACACCCAAATCTGTAGGTGGCAGGACAGCCTAAAAAGCACTAGCCTCTGCCTAAATCAGTGGGGTTGGCATGTAGGGTATATAACACGGCACCAAATGCACGTAAATACAGTAACATGTAAACAGAAATTATTTCATAACTATCAAATCACATCTCCAGCAAACGAAATGTCAACAGCAGTTGGTAAATCCTGCCTTCTAGCTCTAGCGGAGGGGTTTAAGGGGGATTTTCAGAAGCCTTGGGAATGAACATTTCAGTGAAAAGAACTGATCCCCTGGAAACTGAACACTTACACCAGGCAGCGCGAACCATGTAATCCCAGGCTGCTGTCAGAGAATCACAACAAAGCATTGCAGACGTTCACCTTCGCCATCTTTAGTTACTGCACGAGGGCATTGCACATTTATAGAAGAGGAGTTGCTTTCGGTAACGGTGCATTCATTACAACTTTCCTTAGAAGCGGACCCTGCCGAGGGTCGGTCCGTTGCTGATTAATTGGTGTTGACTTTCCATGCTTACACGTAATAACAAATTAATGCGATCCTCCTACCAAGGAAGTATCCCTGGCATTGTATTGAGATATTGAATATGCAGGCTTCTTGCGTGTGCCTGCAAAGGCATACTTAATCTTTAAAACAGCTATTATTGTTGAGCTAATTAAAGCACACATGCACATTGTATTTGGCCCACACCAGCTATTTAGGATCCCCTGAGTCCACTCTGTTTTAACCTCCGCAGCCTTAGAAGGCGTATCAGTTATATCCACTACCTCCTCCCCTTCCTCCTCACCTGAATCCTCTGACGAAGTTTTGCGGCGGTTAGCCTTCTTTCCGATCTTCTTCTTCCTTGAGAAGAGGTAGGGTCGTCCACGGTGGGAAGCCACCCTGATTTTCTGCCAAGCAGGGAAGCAAGAGGCTTCCTTCCCGCAGGGACCGAATAGACGAGGGAAAAAAGCGGATGCTTAAAAAAACCCTCGGTGAACAAGATAACAGTCCAACAGGTCCGGAGAGTGAAGCGATGAAAACCTGCAGATCCAATGTCAGAAGGAGGACGACTGATGCAAGGATCCTGGACAGGGGTCTGGAGACGAAGAAAGTCCTTAGAAGTTTCCAGGAGAGGTGGACGAGGGAAAACAATGAAGGAACAGAAGCGAACCTTGGTGCCAGCTGGAGAGGGTAAGTGGCATAGAGAGAAAAGGAAAGAAAGACAGGTGAACCAGAACGGTGAAGGAGAGCCGCGGGCGAGCAAGAAGAGAGAAAGAAACGGCGAAGAGACGCCGACTGGAGGCCCAAGAGTCAGCAAGGTAAGCACAGAGGAAAAAGCACACGGAGCAAGCAACAAGGAAAAGAGACAAAGTTGCAACGCGCCGAACCCGGAAGTGGGCGGTGCTTAAATAGCGAAACCAGGGAGACACAGAAAGACTAGAGCGGGGAGAGCCCGGAAATGGATAGGAAAACAAGGGACGACCTAATGGCGCCGCCAACGCCAGGCGTTCCATAGCCCCCACCGGCGACTAGACGCCGGTGGCATGACAGTATGCCCCCTTCCAATGGAGAACCCCCCCCGGCTTGCCCGGAAAGAGACGATGAAACCTCTGAACCAAAGACGGGGCATGGACATGGGAGACAGGTTCCCAGGAGTCCTCAGAATGGGGGTACCCCTTCCAATGGATGAGATATTCCAGGCGACCACCCCGCAAGCGGGAGTCCAAAACGGAGGCCACCTCATACTCCTCCGGGGGCAAAGCAACCGGGGGCGGTACAGCCGGAATGGAGCGGTGATCGGGATCTGCCCTAAACTCCCTCAAAAGAGAGGAATGAAAAACAGGGTGCAGGCGGTGCATGTGTTTGGGCAAAGAAAGCCGATAGGCAACAGGGTTAATCCTGCACAGTATGGAAAAAGGTCCCAGGAATCTAGGAGACAACTTAGAGGGGTGAAGCCAACGCGAGAGGTATTTGGTGGATAACCATACCTTAGTCCCCTTCTGCCAAGTGGGAGAGGGCAAGTGCTTGGGGTTACTCTGGGTACAATAGCGCCTGCTACTAGCCCGTAGACTATCAATGGCAGTCTTATGGGCCTCTTGCAAAGTGAGGAGAAGAGAGTCCACAGAAGGAACATTAGAAGAAGCAAGAGACAAGGAAGGAGTAAAGCTGGGATGATACCCATAAGACCAGTAGAAAGGACTAAGACCAGTGGCACTATTAACAGAATTATTGTAGGCAAACTCCGCAGTCGGGAGAAGGCTAACCCAATTGTCCTGCTGGTTGTTGGTGAAGCAACGTAGATATTGCTCAAGAGTGGCATTTGTCCTTTCTGTCTGTCCATTGGTTTTGGGATGGAAACCTGACGATAAGGCACGGTCGATGCCCAGCCTCTTACAAAGTTCGCTCCAGAAGCGTGACGTATATTGTGAACCCCTGTCCGAGATTATTTTTCCTGGGAGTGCCATGTAGGCAGAAGATCTCTCTGGCAAACACGGTTGCCATCTCCGCTGCCGTGGGTAACCCAGCCAAGGGTGTGAAAGGGGCCATTTTAGAGAAACAGTCAACCGTGACCATAATACAGGAACATCCCTCTGAAGCAGGCAGTTCCACGATGAAGTCCGTCGAGATAATACTCCAGGGTCTCTTTGGTACCTCACTCTGCTGTAGGTAACCAATGGGTCGTTGGGCAGAATGCTTAGATCTACAGCATATAGGGCAGGAGCGAACATACAAGTCCACCTCTTCAGACATTTCTGGCCACTAAAAACTCAGTCGAAGAAGTTCCAGGGTGCTCTTCGCCCCCTGTGACCGGCCACAAGATCGTCATGGCACCATCTTAGTGCGGTGCGTCGAGTCTGGGAATCGGGCAGGTAGAGACGTTGTTGCTTGAATCCCAGGCCATTCTGGATGGTGATGTCATCTGAGTGGAGAACGGTAAGAGGAAGACCCTCAGACTGTGTGCCTTTACGTACCCTCTCCAAGAAGGCATCTACAGTATATACGAATTTTACGTCCGTGAGAAGCAAACTGGGAAGTTCTCTAGTAGTACCACCGGAACATGGCCTTCGAGAAAGGGCATCTGCTAGGATATTCTTAGATCCCGTTAGATAGGTCAGGAGAAAGTCATATTGAGAGAAAAAATGGGCCCACCGGGCCTGGCGTGAATTGACGCACTCCATATTCTGCAGGACCTTGAGATTTTTGTGATCCGTTCTTATCTCAAATGGATGAATGCCCCCCTGCAGAAGATGTCGCCATTCTTCACAAGCAGTCTCCATGGCCAGTAGCCCCTTCTCAATGACGGAGTAATGTGATTGACTGGCATTCAAGGTCTTGGAAAGATAGGCTATTGGGTATTCGAGTCCATCATGCTCCTGTAAGAGAACTGCACCCAAAGCAGCTGACGAGGCATCGGTCTCCACAATGAATCTAAATCCTTGGTCTGGTTGCCGGAGGATGGGGGCAGAGCAAAACCTCTCCTTTAACAGTAAGAAGGCTAGATCAGCTTCTTGAGTCCGGGAAAAAGGATTGGAAGTCTTCTTAAGTAGCCTGGTAATGGGGAGAACCGTCTCCGAGAATCCCTGAATGAATTTGCGATAAAAATTTGCAAGACCAAGGAACCTTTGGATATCCTTCACTGATTCTGGAGTAGGCCAATGCAAAATAGCTTCGGTCTTAGTTGGGTCCATGCGGATGCCTTCCGCGGACAGGATAAAACCAAGGTAGGTTACCTGAGGAACTCCAAAGACACACTTCTCTACATTGGCCTTGAGGTGGTGGTCCTGTAGCCTTTTAAGAACTTGCATGAGATGAGTACTATGGATCTGTGCGGTCTTCGAGTATATCAGGATATCATCGAGGTAGATTATGAGACAATGAAAACGAAGATCAGAGAATGTTCTGTCCATAAAGCGCTGGAAGATAGACGGTGCATTGACCAAGCCCAACGGCATTACACAGTACTCGTAATGACCGAACGGAGTCCGGAACGCAGTCTTCCATTCGTCCCCAGGATGGATGCGCAGAAGATGGTAGGCTCTTCGAAGGTCGATCTTTGAAAAGATCCATGCTCCCTGCACCGCTTCTAGTATATCCTTTATGAGAGGCATGGAGTAACGGTCTCTTACTGTCACTTGATTGAGGCCCCGGTAGTCTATGCACGGTCTTAATTCATCCGAACCTTTTTTCGGAACAAAAAACAGAGATGCCCCTGCAGGAGAGTGGGAATGTTGGATGAGACCGTGTTGTAAATTGGAGTCCAGGTAGTCCTTGAGAGCTCTCTTCTCCCTGAGGGAAAGAGAAAACATCCGGCTAAACGGAACCACCGCATTGGGCACCAGGGTGATATGGCAATCCTCCGGCCGATGTGGAGGTAGTTGTTGAGGACCTTCACCATGAAAAACTTCCTGATAACGAAGACACTCCTTAGGAATATTGTTCACGGATAGCACATCCGTCAGGTTAGGAGGATCCGGAAGAGTGTGGATCGTTGCAGCCGAGGGTTGTATCGAGCAGAACTTCTTACAAAAACTAGAAGAAAAAGACAGTTGGTTCTTGGTCCAATCAATAGTAGGGTTATGCTGCCGGAGCCAGGAAAGCCCCAGGATGACGGGAAAATGAGCTGCTCGGATCAAGTCGAATTGGATGGTCTCAGTATGATGGAGAACCTTCATAATCATGGGAGAGGTAGTATGAGTGATGAGACCGGAGCTTAGGGGTGTACCATCAACGCCCTCAACCTTTTGGTCTTCCTCCTTCTCCAGACGACTGATGCCAGTCTTGTCCGCCAGACGATGCCCATAAAGCATCCAGCTGCCCCGCAGTCCAGTAGCGCTAGGACTTCGAATGTCTGATGTAAGTGGTTCAACTGGACTGCAATAACCATGAGGCGATTATCTTCGGAGGGGTTGATGGTAGGTGTGATAGACAGAGAGATGTAGGGACCGGAATAGCCCCCTCGGTAACTGGTCCCCACTAGTTCCGAGGTATGGCGTTTCCCGACCTGCGGGGAGGTACGTCTGGACAGTCCCTTAAGACATGGGTGTTGGTACCGCAGTACATGCATAGATTGAGGTCTCTGCGCCGCTTCCGTTTTTCGGGGGTAAGAGGTCCCCTGGTGGTTCCGATCTGCATGGGCTCGTCTTTAGCGGAACCCGGGGGAACGGAGCAGGATGGAGCTGGGTTAGCAGAAATGGGGAACCCTCGTTGTCTCCGCCACTCAGACCGTCTTTCGGATAACCGAAAATCGAGCTGGAGGACAGTATCCCAGAGCTCCGAGAGTGTGGAAGGGCGGCTAACCCTAGCCAGTTCATGCTTAAGGTCTTCTCTCAGACCTCGACGAAAAATAGTGTACTGAACATTCTCTTGCCAACCCGCATCAGCTGCCACCCTTTTAAAGCGGGAGATATAGGACAGAAGGTCCATACTTCCCTGACGGATATCTAGTAGCTGTTCACTGGCTACTAATGTAGTCTCTTGTTGTTCAAACGCCAGTTTGAACTGGGCGGTGAACCCAGCATAATCCTGAAGGAGAGGACTGGCACTGGTTACCAAAGGGGCTGCCCATGACAGGGCATTTCCGGTCAAATTAGAGATGAGGAACCCTATGCGGGCTTGGTCTGTAGCGTAAAACTGAGGTCTAAATGTGAAATAAATCACGCAAGCCTCCATGAATTCCTTAAATTTGTTGGGTGATCCGTCGTATTTGCCGCAGGATAAAGGCATGGGAGAAAGGACACTGCGGGACTGCTCGAAGCGGTCCAACATTTGTCTGAGGGTAGTGTTTTCCGTTTTTACAGCCTGTAATTCTTGAATGAGATTATGGACAGTTGTTAGCAGTTCTTGCACCTGCTCAGGAGAGGCCATGGTTCTTAACTGTTGGCATTGCAAACTGTCAACCTCCGCAGCCTTAGAAGGCGTATCAGTTATATCCACTACCTCCTCCCATTCCTCCTCACCTGAATCCTCTGACGAAGTTTCGCGGCGGTTAGCCTTCTTTCCGATCTTCTTCTTCCTTGAGAAGAGGTAGGGTCGTCCGCGGTGGGAAGCCACCCTGATTCCCTGCCAAGCAGGGAAGCAAGAGGCTTCCTTCCCGCAGGGACCGAATAGACGAGGGAAAAAAGCGGATGCTTAAAAAAACCCTTGGTGAACAAGATAACAGTCCAACAGGTCCGGAGAGTGAAGCAATGAAAACCTGCAGATCCGATGTCAGAAGGAGGACGACTGATGCAAGGATCCTGGACAGGGGTCTGGAGACGAAGAAAGTCCTTAGAAGCTTCCAGGAGAGGTGGACGAGGGAAAACAATGAAGGAACAGAAGCGAACCTTGGTGCCAGCTGGAGAGGGTAAGCGGCATAGAGAGAAAAGGAAAGAAACACAGGAGAACCAGAACGGCGAAGGAGAGCCGCGGGCGAGCAAGAAGAGAGAAAGAAACGGCGAAGAGACGCCGACTGGAGGCCCAAGAGTCAGCAAGGTAAGCACAAAGGAAAAAGCACACGGAGCAAGCAACAAGGAAAAGAGACAAAGTTGCAGCGCGCCGAACCCGGAAGTGGGCGGTGCTTAAATAGCGAAACCAGGGAGACAGAGAAAGACTAGAGCAGGGAGAGCCCGGAAATGGACAGGAAAACAAGGGACGACCTAATGGCGCCGCCAACGCCAGGCGTTCCACAGCCCCCACCGGCGACTAGACGCCGGTGGCATGACAGTTTTTGCTAATGAAAGCACGAGATATCTCTAAGGGAACCAGGAGCACAGCACCCTTGGGCTAATTGGGCTCCGCCGCCTCTCCCAACCCCAAGAAATTCTGGACCAATCCTGATGGGATCAGCTGATCTTCAGGGGCGTCACACAAGGCAAAATGCAGACAATGAAGGGAGCCGTGGTCTGCAGAATAACTCTCCTTTTCTTATTAGCAGTGCCTTTCTAAGCCGTGAATGTTTAGGAAAGTAGCGCTGCATTGAGGCATTTCCAACGGAAAGACTCCCATACTGTCCAAAGTATCTATCTACTCTGGGTCTGCTCCCAAGACAAGTAAAGTGAACAAATACATAAAGCACAATTTTAAAGATTAGTGTATACCTAATATGTCCACTACCTTGACATGCAAATAAACGGATAACTTAGATATATATAATAAATAGATTATATATAGATAATAAATAGATAGCATCATGCATTACAAAAAGCTGGAAGTTTGTGACAAACACTCTGGGACTCCAGAGAGCGGCTGTATGATTGGGTATTCCACCTAATCTTTTTGCTTCCACTGTTTTTTGGGATTGAGTGTCTCCAAACCTTTTTCAGCCGGCTCCTGTACACAGAACCTAATTTCTTTGAAGACTCATTACATCAGAGACATTTAAGGATATCAAACAAATGAATGCTCCCGTGGTGCCCACTCATATTTGCTTTCTACAAACACTCTGTATGCCAGGTGACCATTTTGCTCAATTTCTTTTGGAGTGGGGATCATGTTTATTTTCATGTAGCATAAAAAGCATGTGTAACATGTATGCATAAAAATGTTATGCATGCTTTTTACACGGCACCATGTTTTCATTCATTTGATTTCAGGAGAGGGGGCATGAAACGGAATTGCCTTTCCTGACACCCCATCCTCACTGACATAGAAAAGAAAAAGCATGTATGCCAGCATGACATTTTCATGTTAGCGCAAATGCTTTGGATTCTTGTGAATATGCCTGCTTTTTACACCTCCTAACAGCAGGCGGATTACAAAGAAATTCATTGCAGCATGTTCTCAATTTACACTACAAATTGAAAACACTAAGGTGTAGAGGTGAATTATTCTACATGTGCACCTATGTTTTGCACATCATAATGCAAATGACAAAAATTGCATGCAAGGAACCCATTGGCACATAAGGGCAAATGTACCAATGTTAAACTGTATTTGTAAATACCACCTTGTTATGAATATTGGCCTAAGCCCATTCGCGTTGCACAGAAAACCGCATCTAAAATGTTTCCATTTTTGATCAACTTTGCTGCCATTTTAAGAATCGTCCGGCATTTTGATGTCAACTTTTGTTTTGTGTTCTAAAATGGTGGACTGTGTTTTCAACTTGTAGCCAAGCTGAACCAACTTTGAGTTGTGTCAACATCTAGGCTGACCGAGAGCAGACTGTTTGTTCTATGCAACAAAACCTTGTGACTCGTATGAACTGCAATACAAGTGTTGTCTGCGCGCCCAAGCCTCAGCCTCATATAAACAACGAGACAATGTAGAGCAAACTCATATCCTGTGCTTTTGCTGAATTGCATTGTAGCGATTCTTGCAACTAGGCTTACTGTGGATCAGAGAACCAATGCCACCATTGTAATTTCATGGGCATGCAAACTTGTTAAATCCATTGTACAATATTGTAATATTTGTCATGTGACCTGGGCACGAACCCTAGCATGTAACATATTAGTTTGGAGAGGGGCTGGACAATGTTTGAGAAATTGTATAAAAGTGTCTGTGTTAAGATGTCCAGCACTCTCATCCCTCACTGTGTCTGCTGGTTCCCACTGTGAGGTGTTGGGAGCCATATAGCTATCTGTTTGCTTTGAAATCTGTACAGAATAAAAGATACTTGTATCTTTCCGACCCGTAATTGGCGTATTTAATTTTGTGGTACTAAGCCTTGATATTTCTTTGGTCTTTCACTAAGTCCTCTCCATGCAATTCACATTTTAAAATTAAATCATGTCCTGTATTCTCTAAAGTGGTGAACACACAGTGCTATACAACAGCAGATTGTTCAGGCTATCATTATTTTGCATTCTAGGACTTGTAGTTTTCTATTTAGAATGTGGAAACTAAAAGTACAATAATATTAATTTGGCTTAATATTTTTCTACAAGCATTTACATATTTTGATAGTGCTTACTATTGGATTTGTGTATTTTACAAGTAAGCACTACAAGACAGTATTACCATCGTCCTTGAGAATGAAAATTTAAATATTTGCATCGAGGAGGACTCTAGATGTCATGTGCCTAATTCGCAGAAGGAGTCAATTTCCTGGGTTCACTGCATAAGTAAAGTGTGTAATTTCAGAGCACTGTAACAGTAGAAAGTGAAGTCCTTTGGAGTGATTTAGTTCACACTATTCAAAAAAGACTGCCTTATAGTGGGGCAGATTTCATGTTTTCACTGTCAAAATTGGGTCTCCTTATGCTCCTCCATTAGTGGCCCGACACAGCCACTAAGAAATGTGTTTTTGTTACAGTGACCCTCCCTCCGTTTGCATAAACCTTCATTTGGCAGGCAGATGCATAGTCTCAGTAGCCAGCCGCTGCACCAAATAATATAGCATAATAGACTGACTTTCATTTCCTGCCCTGTTTCTGGCCGTTAGTAATGGTGTCGGTCCCATTTAGTGTACTGACACAAATTAGTGAAATGCATTTTCCCCTCTTCATGGTTTCCTGGAGCTTCAGGGTCTGGAAGAGGTATGCTAGGGGGCTAACACAGGGTAAGGCAAAGATGCTTTGTTGTAATGTTAATGTGTGCAGATCTGAAAAGCTACGGCTATCTGTGGTGTACAATTTTAGCTTTTTTGTGACTTGTCTAGAACAGTGAATAATTTGCACTACAGGGTTCTGACATAAATTGTTAGAGTTGTTGACTGTGCTGTCTGTCAAGGTGGTGTTTAAGAGGGTGTCCAGTCAAATGGTCAAAAACAAAGGATCGAATGACCATTTGATCAACAGTCAAATGGTCGAAAAAAAGGTTGAATTTTTTTATTTATTTATTTATATATATATTTTAGTTTGGGTTGGTAGAAAAATGTTTTTAATAAAGAAAATGGGGGGTTGGGAGGGAACACCCCCATAAAAAAAAAAAAATCGACCCTTTTTTTCGATCATTTTACTGTCGATCAAAAGGCATTCGATCCTTTTGTTTTCGACCATATGACCTACAACCGTTTAAGAGGTTCAGAGATTGGTGTATCTGTGGTGTTTAGAGAAAATGAGTGTACACATTTGCCTTTGGTTGGTTCCATTGTGTAACATATGTTGAGTAGATGTTGGTTGGGCACTGGGCTCTGACTCGACTTGCGCTGCTATTGAGGTTACCTTGGGCTGTGAGGGTTCGATTGAGCTGCATGGTTACTGGTGATTGAGGTGTTGCGCACACCTGGTATTTAGAGTCTGGATGTGTTTTGGCCCGCTACGGGTCTTTATCAAGGCTAGTTTCTAGATAAAGATTGGAAAGGTCGAAACACGTCCGCCTGACCACAATAATAATGATATTAAAACACAACTAACCACTGCAAACCGCAATATAAAGAGTTTTTACTGTTCTCAAGCGCAAGGTAACCAGGCCAACACATATCCAGAATGTAAAATATGTTGCTTTGCCGCCCGTGTTTTGTGTCAAGCTGTGTTGTTAGACTTGGAGATGCTATTTCAGTTGCACTATGCCATGGCCGAAATTCCAGACCTGAAGCATCCCTTCAGTTTCCAAGGACCTCACTTCTGACTGTCCAGTAACTCCTAAAAGAAAATGGGCCTTTTTCCAAGGTCAGCGGTAACCCACTGGTGCCACTGGCAGGTTGTCACCGGCCCGGAAACACTGAATCCACCGGCTGACTTCCCGGTACCACCAGAACATTACAAGTCCCGGTGGCAAGCGAAGTCAGGCGGCAGATTCAGTAACTCCGCATTCCTGAGGAGCCCCATAGAACTCCATGGGAGTGGGGAGACAGAAGCACTGGTGCCGTTGCTAATGGTGCTGGTGCTTAACGTGAAAAATCTGCCTGCAAGGGCCGTTGTGCCCGGCAGGTCTGACCCTGCCAGGATCAATATCCTGAAGGCAGACTCGTAGTGTGGCGGTCCGGAAACAATGGTGCCGGTAAGCTTACCAGCACCCTTGTTTCCGGACCGCAAAATTTGGAATGAGGCCCAATGTAACTGTATTGCCACTCAGTGTTACATGGCATTATGTAACAATGCAGTGGATATGCACCATGAACAACTAACTGATTAACCAACCACACAGAACATCTCAACCACAGACTCATCATGCTGGCAGGTACCATCAAAATAGGAATTTTGTATTTAAAACCAACAATGATTTTGTGCACTAGGCTCTGACTCGACTTGCTCTGCTCTTGACGTTATCTTGGGTTGTAAGGGTTCGATGGAGCTGCAAGGTTACCGGTGGTTGAAGTGTTGCCCACACCTCGTATTTAGATTCGGGGTGTTTTTGCCCGCTACTGGTCTTTATCAAGGTTAATATCTTGATAAAGATCGGAAGGGTCGAAACACGTTCCGGCTGACCACAATAATAATGATATTAAAACACAACTAACCACTGCAAACCAAAATATAAAGAGTTTTTACTGTTCCTGAGCACAATGTAACCGGGCCAACAACATCCAGAGTCTAACATATGTTGCTTTGCCGCCCGTGTTTTGTCTCAAGCTGTGTTGTTAGACTAGGAGATGCTATTTCAGTTGCACTATTTCACAGCAGAAATTCCGGACCTGAAGTATCCCTTCCGTTTCCAAGGACCTCACTTCTGACTGCCCAGTAACTCCTAAAAGAAAATGGGCCTTATTCCAAGGTCGGTGGTAACCTGCTGTTGCCACTGGCGGGTAGCCACCAGCCCCGAAACACTGAATACACCGCCTGACTTCCCGGTGCCACCAGGACATTACAAGTCCCAGCGGCATGGGAAGTCAGGCGGCAGATTCAGTAACTCCCCATTCCTGTGTAGTCCCATAGAACTCCATGGGAGTGGGGAGATGGAAGCACTGGCACTGTTGCTAACGGTGCCGGTGCTTAACGTGAAAAATCTACCTGGATGGGCCGTTGTGCCCGGCAGGTCTGACCCTACCAGGCGCTATGGCTCCTGCAGGCAGGCTGGTAGTGTGGCAGTCCAGAAACAAGGTATGCCGGTAAGCTTACCGGCACATTTGTTTCCGGACCGCCACATTTGGAATGAGGCCCAATGTAACCGTATTGCCACTCAGTCTTACATGGCATTATGTATGAACCAAACAACCACAGACTCACCATGCTGGCAGGTACCATCCAGATGTGAATTTTGTATTTAAAACCTACAATATTTTGTGAAATGTCACTAGCACATTGTGTATTCAGTTGCACTATTGTTTGTTAATTTGACAGTAGCTCCCAAAACATTCCTTTGCCACAATAGGATTTGGGCACCATACAAGAAAATGTTTAATATGTTTCTGCAAAGTACAAAGGTTGTCAATTTGGCAAAAGTCTGCTGGCAAGTTATTTCAGAGTTTAGCAGCGCAAATTGCTCCGGATCAACCAAAAGCTCTGCTGTAATGGAAGTTATTCAGCAGGGACCATTCTGACCCATGTGCCGCCCATAAGGATCTCAGTTTAGCACACCTGGAGGATGACCTTTCCACAGTGAACTAGTTATATTCTGGCTGTGGTTCTGTAACAACCACAAGGTTGCTCTAACACACATTATTATACGTCAACAAACACGCTTCAAATAATATCCCGTGATTTTAACATAATAAGCTTCACCACAAAAGTTCAATGAAAAAAGTCATTTTAGTAATTCAACATCAATTAGCATTGCAGGTTTTTAAAGTCTAAACGCATATTTTTCTACTTTTCTGGTCGATGTATAGCGAGACGTGACCCAAAACCATACGATAAAAATAATCCCAAAAGATCAAACAACCACCTCACCATTATGCAAGGGAAAACAAGGTGGATGCAGTTTCGAAGTATTAGCACCAAATTCCTGGAACTCACTATCACTTGAACTAAGATCTGAAACTTCTCTCATGGTCTTCAGAAAGTCTCTCAAAACCAAACTGTTTAAGTAGACCCTACTCGTTTCACTGTTCCCCTTTATCCTCGGAACATGAGTACTGTATATGCCTAATCTGTATGCCTGCACATAAAATGTGTATTAAGTAAAGATTCTGTAACAGTGCCTTGATGCCCGAGGGCAGTTTGTTTGTTTGTTTGTTTATTTATTTGGTAATGCGCACCAAACCCTTAGGTAGCTGGGCGCAACAGGACAAGTAAACTTAAAACTTAGTTACAGAGCATGTCAGGTACATATACATACATATAAGAAAGATAGAATTACTGCAACTTCCAAGTTATAGTGGTGGAAACTGGTGGTCACATATTGTATAATACATATTGCAGTTGATTGATGCAGTAAGTAGTAGATACAGTGAATGTGGTAGAGCGTAACAGGTGTCAGGAAGGAGGAGTTGTCTAGGTGTGGGGCGGAGCAGGTTAGGAGTCATTTGTTTGTAGCCATTTTAGTACATTGTGTCTAAATTTAGGGTAGGGTTGTTCCATTCTGAGATCTGAAGGGAGAGCATTCCAGGATTGCGCTGCTTTGACCGGGAAACTGGATCCACCAGTTGTGGTTCATTTGAATCTGGGGATCTCTAGAGTGTAGGTATTGACTGATCTCATAGGGTGATTAGCAATTCTCCTGTTTATTCTTTCTGAGAGATATGGAGGTGCTAAGTTGTTCAGGCACTTAGTCGTGAGTGAGACTGTTTTAAGGAGGATCCTGTGATTTATTTTTAATGAGTGGACATATCTTCTAAATTTAGAGATGTGCTCTCTGTTAGGAATATTCAGCGCTGCTCTTAGGGCATTATTTTACAATCTTTGAATGTTATCCGTGACTTATTTATTGGCTCCTGAGTAAAAGGTATTACAATAATCCAGTCTGTACATTATAAGAGCATTGGCCAAGGTAATACAGCTAGTTACGGAGAGAAACGGTCTGCAGGTTCAGATGAGTTTGCAGGTGTAGGCTGTTGTAGATGCAAGTGAGTTAATTTGTTTCTTAAGGTTGAGCGTGGAGTCAAGGTAGAAACCTAATGTTTTAACAACAGGCATCACCTTGATGGAGTTAGTGTCAATATTCAAGTAGGCATACTAGGACTACGTTTTTTTAGGCTTGTCTCTGAGTCTAGGATCAGTATCTCGGTTTTGTCGTCATTCAGGCAGAGGCCGTGGGATGCCAGCCATGCCTGAATGAGGAGGTATATCTTGTTTACTAAGACTGTGTCCTCAAGAAATTTGCCTGAAAGGGGGGTGAGGATCTGGGTGTCATCTGCATAATTTGTGTAGGTGACACTGAGTCTGTCCAATTTATCAAGCAAAGGCTTAGTAAAAATGTTATACATAGTAGGTGAGGCACAGGATCCCTGTGGTACTCCGCAAGACATTTGAATAGGGTCAGCAGAGGCTGAGGGGGAAAAGACTCTCATTGTGTGGTTGGCTAAGAAGGAATGGACCCAGGTCATGGCATCCCTGAGAAATGGGCAGCCAACCTTAGGTGGTTGCATAAGACTGCGTGATCCACAAGGTCGAAGGCTGCCAATAGGTCCACGAGATGTAACATGGCTGTTTTCCCATTATCCTTCAACTCGTCGAGTTGGGTCTCAAGGACGAGTAGGGCTGTTTCTGTGCCGTGAAGAAGGCAGAAGCCGGATTGCCGTGATCCTAATAGGTGATGAGCGTCCAAGTATTCCTGAATTTGAAGGTAAACTACTCTATTGATAATTTGAAATAAGAAAGGGACAGTATTAATTGGTCTGTAGTTCATCGGGATGGTGGGGTTTAATGTTTGTTTTTTAAGCAAAGGGAGGACCCAAGATTCTTTAAGATTATTGGGCACTGTATTGGTCTTGAAGGAGGCATTAATAAGCTTAGATATAAAGGGGGCTAGGTCTCTAGCTGCATCCTTTATGATTTGGGCTGGGCAGCTAGCTCCCTCACAATTCGAAGGTTTTAGGGAGAGTATGATTTTCTCCGTCACGAGGATAGAAATTTCCTTGAAACTGAAAAGTAAGGTAGTTCTGTCCCAAATGGGGTCGGGGATTGCTGCTCAGATGGGAGCAGTGAGGCCTTCTTGTTAGCTATTTTGATTCGGAGGGATGCAATTTTATTTGACAAAGCATTTTGTGTGTCAGTGCACCATGGCTTATCCTTTGGGACATTGTCTGCTGGAGGGATCAGGGATTCCATTTCATGAAGGATAGTGAAAAGTTCCTTGGTGTCAGACTTAGCCTTTGAAATTCTATCATTGAATGTGTTCTTTTTAGTATTAATTATTTCTTTTTTGTAGAATTTGGAGTAGTCGTTTAGTTTGACTTTATTTTCATCAGCAGGGGAGTGACGCCAAATGGATTGCAGCTTTCTTATTTGTAGTCTTAATTCTTTGAGTTGGGGCGTGAACCAGGCATTAAGATGATATTTCTGTCTGCCTTTACAACGTTTGACAGGTGCAATAATGTCCAGAGCCATACCCATGGCATTATTAAAGACCTCCTCTAGTAGAGTGGGGTCTGTGTTGCTGTCAGAGTGGTTGATGGGAGGAAGGAGGTAAGGGAGTAGTTTTTTCCGCTGAGATATCCTGTTTACTTCTAGTTGGTAGTGGGGGTGCCATTGCAATGGTTTTAGGGCTAAGGAGAGCTAGTGTAATGGAGAAGGTAATTAAATGGTGGTCAGTCCAGGATTGCGGGGCAATATCGGTAATGGCAATGTTGCAGTTCAGATCGGCCACCCAGTCGAGGGTCCTACCTTTGATATGGGTAGAGGAGAGGACCTTTTGTATGAGCCCATGATCCTTTAGTAGAGCTGCTATGGATTGGGCATGTTTGTTGTCAATGTCATTGAAGCCAAGATTAAAGTCCCCCAGCAGCAGGGTTTGTGAGTGGTCTTTAGTATTATTGGCTAGAACGTTAGTTGGTCGAAAGTTCCCAGTGGCCCCGGGGGTCTGTATACAAGGTAGATAGCGTATGGTTAATGGATAAAGGAAGTTTAGCTGTAAGTATCTTGCATGATAGGCAGGATGGTGATGTGGCAAGTCTGACAGGTAGATTAGTTTTAGATATGAAAGCTAGGCCGCCGCCTCTGGCGTTAGGCCTGTCGGCTCTAAGTATCTGGTAGCTATCATGTACAGCAACCATAAGAGTCAGCCCTGCCACCTCATGAAGCCAGGTCTCAGTTATGGCAAGCAGGTCCAGGTTCTCGTTAGTTAGGGTGTCAGCAATTTCAGTAGCGTGGGCCACCAGTGATCTGGAATTAATGAGCGATCCAGATACTGTTAAGGTGCTATTAGGTTTGGGGGTGGAGGGCTGTTTAGTTGCTGGTGTATTGAGGCTCATGGGATTTTTAGGAGTAGTAGCAACATGTGCAGAGTTCAGATTATTAGGTCTGGTCTCCTGTACTCGCCTAGTCAGGAGTTCATAGGCTTGGGTGGCATTATGCGTGGGACGGCTGTTCATGCTATTTGTTTCTGGTTCATAGAGATGGTCAGTCTTGACCTGAGTCTCATGTTTCTATCCTTAGGTGGGCATGTTGAGATAATAGCAAGGGCCATTGTAGCGTAGAGACCGAATGTGAGTAGGATAGACTGGGCCCTGTAGGTTTTACTCATATTCAAGGAGTTGATTAGGTCAGGTTAACGCAAGGTGGGCTACTCAGGTTTTCGCAGAATAGGCGTGTTCCGGTTATCACAAGGTAGGCAAGTTTCACTTTTCACAGAATAGGCTAATTTCACTTTTCACAGAGTAGGCTAGTTTCACTATTCACAGAGTAGGCTAATTTAACTTTTCACAGTATAGGCGAGTTTCACTTTCATAGTATAGGCTAATTTCACTTTTCACAGAGTAGGCTAATTTCACTTTGCACAGAGTAGGCTAATTTCACTTTCACAGAATAGGTTAGTTTCACTTTCCACAGTATAGGCTAAGTTCACCTTTCACAGAGTAGGCTAAGTTCAATTAGCAAAGAGTAGGCTAATTTAACTTTTCACAGTATAGGCTAATTTCACTTTTCACAGAATAGGCTAGTTTCACTTTCCACAGTATAAGCTAATTTCACTTTTCACAGAATAGGCTAATTTCACTTTTCACAGTATAGGCTAATTTCACTTTTCACAGAGTAGGCTAACTTCAACTTTAGCATATGATGGACCTGTTACAATTATTCACAGAGCAGATTACCTCAGAATAGATATAGTAAGATGGTTTCAATTAATCGTTAGCGTGTCTGTTTGATAGTATACAGACTACGTAGGCCGTAAGTTAGAAGCCTCAAATATTAATGCAAGCAATAGGGTAGTGCATATCTAGTCAAACATGAGTACTATGCTGTTGCATTAGAGCCTGGGGGGTGGGAGGTTCATCGGGTGAGGATACAAGCTGTAGGGAACCTTGGGCGGATTTAAGGGAAAGAGAGGGGCTATTGGGTATTGACATCAAAAGTTTACACTGTCATTACTTACAGTTCGTTAAATGGGCAGAGTGTCCAGGCGACAGCGCGACCGGTGTAGACAGGCTTCAGACAGGCCTGAGCCTTTGTAGAGGGCCGGCTGACGCCTTCCGGTGAGGTCGATGCAGGTAAATACAACGTATGGCCAATAGGGATGTAACGGTATAACGGTATACTGTTAAAGATACCGTGTACCATTTAATTGGACAATAATAACCGTCACATTGTTTATACCGGTATACCGTTTATACCGTTAAGTGTGCTTTTCAATCTGATTTGGAAAGGCTGCAGTAAGCAAGTGATGCACAGTCTTGGTCTTGCACTGTTGGATGTGCCGTCTGACAAGTAGTTTCAGTTGGAGCAGTTTTTAATGCCATTCCATAAATCACACGTGCCTGACATAAAATAAATATGTTAGCAATAGGAAGAATAAATACAGTGCCAAGAATGAAAAGGGTTTACTTTGGGATGGCAGTTTTGGGGTTTATATATTTATAATGGATAAAGTTTGCTAAACATATGACAATGGTGGATTAACCTGGTTCCATCATTGAATTTACATATAATAAGTCATACTGCTAAATTCACTCAGCTCTGTGGGTATTCCCTGCAGTCATACCAAAGGGTAACATGTCTGTGATTACTGAACACCTTTTGGCCCGCAAGTAAACTAAAGTCTGTAACGGAGAGGGACAGGGAGAGGGAGAGGGAGAGAGAGAGAGGGTGGGTGTGTATGCGCACAAGCGTATACTACCATCAGCCTCCATTGACCTGTGGCATGCAGGTTATCAAGATGGCAACATGTCCATCTTCACCAGTAGCCAGTGGGGGAGCTAAAAGCCTAAATGACCACTTAAGAAAAGCTATTCAGTTTGCTTTGCCAGTCGCAGCAGGGCTTCAACCCCCCCTCCTCCTCTCCGCACATGTGTTTGGTGGAAGCAAGGGGTGGCATTTCAGTGGAAAGTATGTTGAAAAGCCCAGTTCTGGCCCTGGGTGCCTGATTTTGTTTGTGATGATAAATCTGACAATTTATGACCTTTTAGAAAATATTTGTTAAGATTAATTAACATCACCTGCTATACCGCGATAACCATGATATACCGTCATTTGGCAAGAAGGTTATCATACCGTCATAAAACTAATACCGTGACACCCCTAATGGCCAATGGCAAAGCAGTCCTCGGTTACGGTGGTTGCTTGGCAACCAGATAAACAAATGTTACGGCGGCCATTACAGGGGCTCCTCGTGGTTTTACAACTTGCAGGAGCGGGAGATGGCGATTCTTGCCTATTTGGTGGTCGGAGGCAGGAAGAGGGCCTTGCAGGAAGGTGGGAGCTCAATGTAGGTGCCGGATGCACGCTCACACCATCTTACCCATTTTCAAGCATGGGTGAGAGCTTCTCCTAGATTGACGGCAGAGTTGCGGGCTGGGCTCCTGCCCACCTTGGGATCACGGGCACAGATGAGAAATGGAAGGGGGCTTCAGACAGGCCTGAGCCTTTGTAGAGGGCCTTGGTGGGAGGGCCGGCTGATGCTTTCCGGCGAGGTCGATGCAGGTAAATGCAATGTATGGCCAATGGCAAAGCAGGCCTCGGTTATGGTGGTTGCTAGGCAACCAGGTAAACAAATGTTACGGCGGCTATTACAGGGCCCCCTTGTGGTTTTACACACTTGCAGGAGTGGGAGATGGTGATTCTTGCCTATTTGGTGGACGGAGGCAGGAAGAGGGTCTTGCAGGAAGGTGGGAGCTCAATGGAGGTGCCGGATGCACGCTCACACCACCTTACCCATTTTCACGCACGGGTGAGAGCTTCTCCTACATCGACGGCGGAGTTGCGGACTGGGATCCTGCCCACCCTGGGATCACGGGCATGGATGAGAAAGTGGACTTTATAAATGGAAATAAATAAAATAAATGATATGCAAAAGGTTTCAGACAGTCCCATAGAACCGAACTGACATGGAGCTTGTCACGCCCCAAGAAGTTATAGGTTATATAGTGGAAAACTGCACATTATCATACAGATGCTACAATTCATCCCACAACCCTCATTGGCTACCACCTATATGACATTCTAATACCACACATCTTATCTAAGAACATCCCCCTATGCACATGGCCCACTTCATTGTCACTATTGAATCCTAGTTCATGATTGGCTAACAGGTATATTGATACACTAATAAGTGTTAACTGTCATGTGATGTGCACCCTTCTGACAAAGGCGCGTTTAATGTAAAACTGGCAAGGCCAACTCTGCTTTGGTAAGACAATGGGCCTACTCATTATACTAGATGCCGCGACACACACTGGCTGCACCCCAAACGTGGACTAAATTTACTGGCATCACCTCTGCTCCTCCTATCCCAAATCATGGTGTGTTCCAGATATGACTACCCCCTTATATCATTCAAACCCCAAGTGCCCGGTAATGAAGTGATCAGGGTACCACTCTTGAGCTTGAATTTCTGGGATTTATTTGCTTTGGTTATGAGTTTACTTGTAATTTAAATGGCATGGCAGCTCCTTGTATGAGGGCAGTAGTGCTCTAAATCTTCGCTTGGCCTGTTGGCATCACAGGCCCATGTGCCCTGTTCTCTTGAATTTGTCCTTCAAAAAACATGCATTCCTACCTGCTCTCCCCACATCTAACATTCAATTCCCAAAACCTTTGAGCTCTGCAGCAGGATACAATTAGCTTTTATCTGCATCGCGTGGGTTCCTCTGACCTTGGCTTCTGTCTTGGGGTATGGAAAGGGGATTTGTCTTGGGACTGAGATAAACAGAGCTACAGCTCCACATCAGGGCCTTCACTCTGTTCATCATGTGCTAGGCATTCAAATCCAATATGTCACCACTCTTGCCATATCGACCTGCTGACCTCGCTTTTACCACTATACCCTTCTGATTCCATCATCTCTCTCCATCTACTTCAGTTCCCTTCTTGCACCTGACTCAAAACATCACTTTGTGTACTATTTCTAAACACAGGGCCTAAAACACACTGCCCCATGTATAACAAAAAAATGATAGATGTTGGAGAGATGCGCTCTGCCTTCTTAAAGTAAGATAACAGAATGAATACAAAGTCAATTTAGTCAAATTAGTTTCTGTGCATGATTAAAATTCCCAAAGTGTCAGCCGACACGTGTTTCGAGCTAAGTCATCCTCAGGCCTCAGTTTGCAGTATTAGGTGTAATCACCAGTATTGGACGTTTTAATTGAATGGGATAATTCCTTGATCTAAAGGTCTCTGATCATTTCTAATGATTTAGGAATGAAATCCCAAGTAAAATGTCAGTGGCTGCTGCGCTCATGGAATGCAAGAAAGCCTCTTTTAAAGTTAGTCTCTGGTGGTTGATAGGTAAACTGGGTTGGATCCCAAAGACACATTCCATTTGCTCCAGATTTACCTTGACTAGCAACTCATTCCTGGTCCAAGGGGTAGATCCATGCTGCTGATGATCTACCCCTTGGACCAGAAGGCAGAGCACATCTCTGGAACACCTATCAATGTTTTGCATTACTTATAAAAGGTCTGGACCCATACACTCATTTACGTGCCCTATATATAACCTCTGCAACTGCAACATTAATACACTTGTTGCTCATTCTGTGTTGCTATGTGATGCATCTATTATGTTTCAAACCTAACTACAACTCTTAATGTTTCCCTCGGGCCTGTAGCTATGGACCCTGGGGCATTACCTGAAACAGTATTGCCCCCCCCCCAGTTCGGGGTGTATTTCTTAAATAAGATTGTCATAATCACATACACATTAGGACATTTTCAAAATAACCCTGATTCAGCTCTTTCTAACAATTGTTAAACATATCAATTTACATGATTTTCCTTCTGATTCAATGTCTGTTTATATGCGTATTTGTAACATGATGAATTTGTAAACTGCTAAGGTATGGTTTTATGGCCTTTTGCCTGAAATACGTGTCTTTTTGCCTATTTTTGGAAGTGAAAGCTATGCATGGTCTTTCAACCAGATGTTTGTTTTTTTCTCCCAGAGAAGGTATATGGGGAAGAAAATCCCAGAGGGATACTGAAGCATAGGATTCAAAGGAGGAGCGCTCCCTTAAAGACATGCAATGACCAAAGTAGTGGATCATGTCTTCTTTTTTAAACAAAAAACATGGCAATAGCCACAATATTAATTTTTTGAGGTGATAGTAGAAAGGGTTTTTTTCATACCTTGAACAGGGTGTTTATTCTTCCATGCGTCGCTGGCTATTAGTAGGACTTACTGATTCAAGAAGATGTCGGGAAAATAGATCCATCCTATTGAGAGCAATTATGGATCAATGTTAACTTTTTCTGGGAGATTTTGTCACAGTCAGAAATATTTCTAGTTTAAAACTGTGATGTTGATGGAAGCTTGGGCTGTAGGATGGCACATGGCATAATTCCTCACTCTAACTCTTACTTTAGGTAATGTACCACAGATATTACATGATTCCCTAATTAGAATGAATTCAATTGTCTGGCTTTTTTTTCACATGCGCAAACACACACACACGTGCAATAAATCTATGTGTATGTATTGCTTACAACATCAATTTTGTAATTTCACGGGTCTCTCAATATCAGGTCCTACTAGAATACAACTCAATCGTACTTAATTTATTGAGTTAGGAAGGATGAAAGGCTCAATTAGCTACTATGTGAAGACAATCAGTGCTTAAAAAATGTCTTCAGCAGGCACTTAGCATGGTATGATGTGCAAGGCAGATAGTTATTCAATTAAGCCACAGCTGTTGCGGCCTGTGTTCACCATGTTGAGCATAGATTTAAAACCTGCAGTTGAAGCTTAACCATTCCTTCTTCTGTATTTGCTAGTTTGACTACTACTACACTGCGTAATAATACAATTTTCATTTTCGTTTTATTGTGTTTTAGTATAAAACTTTACTCACATTTTTCGAGATTAAAATTAAATTAAAATTTTAAAATTATAGTAACAAAACATATGGTAACATACATATATACACTAATACCAATCATAATTAAAACAAATAATTAAATATCATTCACATTGAAGTTAAAGTTTAAATTTGCATTATGTTTTGTTATTTAGTCCCACTAGGACACTCTATCTACCCCTAAGCCGAAGTCACATTTCACTATCTTCACAACTTCCAGGGCTAAGCCGCTGCACCACATTAGTTCTCTTAGCTATTATGGGGTGTAAGTTGGCAGTAATTAGTCTTAGTCCTCAATTAGATAGAGGGTCCGGTAGTATTTTTGGTTGTAGGTCAACTGGTCGAAAACTAAATGATTTA
The DNA here is from genome assembly GCF_040938575.1 of Ambystoma mexicanum. NCBI lineage: Eukaryota > Metazoa > Chordata > Amphibia > Caudata > Ambystomatidae > Ambystoma > Ambystoma mexicanum. Next base: position 287,456,020 of record NC_090933.1, on the reverse strand, counting down.
ATGACCATTTGATCGAAGTCAAATGGTCGAAAAAAAAGGTTGATTTTTATTTTTTTTTAATTTTATGGGGGGTTCCCCCCAACCTCCCTTTTTCTTTATTAAAAATATGTTTTAACCAACCGAAACTACAAAAAATTATATAAATAAATAAATAAAAAAATTCAACCTTTTTTTTTCCGACCATTTGACTTCGATCAAATGGTCATTCGATCTTTTATTTTCGACCATTTGACCAGACAGCGTATTTTTATTTAGACTTCTCAGTGTTGTCTGCAAATACTTTTCAGCAGTTAACCATACTCAGAATAGATTCAGAATGATCTGTTCTCTGTGTTTAGACATCTCAGCCAAAATTGCGTACTAGAGATGGAATCTAGCTGGTAAACCTATTCATCCAAGTACCTTATGTAAGTTGCACCCAGTTTGGGGCATTCCTCAGGACATGCATAGGTGTCTCCATCACCAATCAGTTACGGCACATGCGACAGTATCTTTCTAATCTTCTGATGTTGTTCCTGCATCCCACAACCGAGAGTACCGGGAGACTATTTAGCCAGAGTAGCAAGATGAATCAATGTACATTTTCAGAGGGGCATTGGGTTAAGTATGGTTGTGGCTTTAAATACCAATTTAGAATTTCCGGTACAAATCCATAGGACTTAAGGGTGGATAAGTATGAGAAATTATTTTCCCAATCGCGCAAGTCAATTTTTCTGCTTACATCTTTCTTTAGTTCATTTAAAGTTAACTCCCACTTAGGGTACCAGCCAAATTCGCTGAAGCATCTTAGTACCTCTAATTCGAACTTGGACATCCCTCCATTCCTGCAAGCCTCCATGCAAGTTAGGTCCAGAAAATAGGTTTCTGTAACCAATTTACTCTGTAGGTATAAGTGTATATGTTTTTTTCAGTACCGTCGCAGATAGAGAGAGTAACCCAAATCTAAACATATTATCACCATGGGAATGCAGCTAGGTAGCCCCAGGGTCTTATGCCAGAACTGTCCTTCAACTCTGGATAGCCAATCAGAGTCCATGGAAACAATGCTTTCCAACCCATATATGATAGCAGGTTCAAGACACTGCCTACAGAGTCTTCGGACGCTCTCCAGAGTGTAGCCCCCTGTCCTTTAGGAAAATCTACATATCGCAGTTGTCAACTGGGCAGCCTTCTCAATACAAGCATCCTTACTAGTGGGAAAACCTGATTTCTCATGCAATTCTACCCCAAGATATTTATACTCGTCAACATATCCAATGACCTCCTCATTTATAGTCAAGTGTGGCCGGGGAGGATTCTTGGCTGAAAATAACATCAATTTCGTCTTGGTCACATTTATTTTCAGCAGATTTAGCTCTGTGTACTTAGATACAGCCTTTGCAATCCAACTTAGGCCTGAGAAGGTGTGCTCCAACAAGACCAGGTCATCGGCATATGTAATAACCTGGCAGTGCTTGCTACACAGCTTAGTTGGACAACTTGCTATCACAGCCAATGTCCTTGGTAGGTCCACCAAGTAGAGGTTAAAAAGTAGAGGGGACAAGGTGCACTCTTGTTTGACCCCTCTACCTACTGAAATGGGAGCAGTCAGGGTGCCTTCCCTGTCCAGCCTTACCCTTACTGTGTTGTTGGTATGCAATCATTTTACAAAGTACAAGAGTTCTCCAGGGCAACCCATAAGCTCCAGTTTGGCCCACAGCCTCTCCCTGTCAACTAAATTTAAGGCAGAGATGAAGTCCATGAACAAGCCATGTAGGCTCCCTGCTCCAGTTGACCTTGTACTCCTCATCAAGTGATCCATTAGCCTAAGGCAATGGGAAGTGGAATATCCAGCCCTGAAACCACACTGGAATCTGTCCAGTATCACCAACTCCTCTGCCCATTGCTATAGTCCCTTCATCAAGAAGGTTCAGAATAGCTTTCCCATGCAGTCCAGCATGAATAAATTGCAGCAACTGCACGGTGTAAGGGGCAAGCCCTTCTTGAATACAGGGATCAGGATGGCCTTGCACCAGGTGGATGGAATTTTGCCCTCCTGTAGAATTTTATAAAATAGTATTTTCAACAGAGATTCCCAAAAGTTAATGACTTGTTTCAATACTATGTATGCAAGGCCACCCGGACCAGACACCCATGATGGTTTTAATCAGGAGATCCTTGTTTTCAGTGCATCCATCTCCACGGAGAAGGTAGGGCTAATGATAGTCCCTGCCGTGTATTCTCCCTGTTTGCAGTGACCAGGGGTTGTGACTCCATGAGGTGTATATTCCAAACTTCTTCATTAATGGATTCAAGATCTTCCTAGTTTTTCCCCCTTAGCCTTCTCCAATAAATACCATAGGTCACTAGCTCTGCCTCATGAGTCGCTTCCTATTTCATATGGCCTTATAGTAGTGATGTTGCTTTCCTTCCAGCACAATATTTGCCCCCACATTACCTACTCTGTGTTGCAGTGCAAACCTTAATAGTCATCCCTCAATTTCCTCAATATCCATTGTGAGGAACAAACTTATACTGGTGATATCATTCCCCTGTATCATAACTATGGCCCACAGAAAATGTTTTGCTGACCACCGAATCTAATTACCCCCATGGTTAGCTTCCAAACTCCTGTGCATTCTAACTGGTTCAGGGTTGCGTTATCCAACCTCAAGACCACTGCCGCATGGTCGCTCCAGTCATTCCAAATAGCTGAGAGAGAGCAAACCTTAGGACATGCATTCAACATGACAAAAAGGTATTCCAAGGTAGGACTGTGTTCTCCCAACCCCCATGTAAACCCAGTAAGCTTATCGCCTGATGCTCGGCCATTTAGCATAGTGAGGTCCCATGCATCCATGAACCGTTTCCAATCATTCCCTGCTGCATTTGGGTTACACTGGAGCATCCTGCTTTGCCAACTCACCCCTTGAGGTTCCATGCACTTTTCATTACATGCAATTTGAGTATTTAAATCGCCACGCACTATAACCATGTCCTCCCCATCTCCCACAGGACAAGCTAAAACAGGTCATGCAGGGCTGCTAGGATGGTAGATCGAACATTAGAGCCATGTGAATTTTAAACGTTAATAATTAGGGTCCGTCACTTTTTTGGCAAATCTACTTCGTGAAACTCCAGTCCTCCCCTTAGATGCTCCACCTGCCGCCACGCCTCACCTCAGAACTGTATGCGCCTCAAGCACAAGTTTTGGTTTCGTTTCGTGAATTGATAACTCTTGGGTGCTTTACGACTGGTCCCCAAACTTGCTCAGTCAGGCCCCCCCTTTCATGGTCTTGGGTGTCGATTCTTGGACATTGGTTACTGCTGAGCGCCAAGACTGAACGGAGAAAAGGTGCATTTCGGAGAAGAGATCACAGGGATACTTAATCCCATAGATGACATTACTCGATCTACAATTTGAAAAACAATTAGACCACTAAGCATGTACTGAAAGGAGCAGGAGGCACAGTTCAATGACGGCTTCTCCATGTATCCCAAAGCTTCCATGAGGGTGAAATCATGACAGTGATACAGCCTAAAGGCATCAAGGCACTAAGCAATTAAAGCCGCTCTGGCTCTGGCTTACAAAGCACCAAGATCAACACCACATGATATGTGAACACTGATTGTTGAAAGAAGTACAGGAGCGTTATTGTTTCAATCTTAAGCCCGTCGGAGTCAAGGGCGATTTTTAGACGCTGTTTGCTGGTCCTGTTGCTATTGTTGCTCCTGTTGAGCTTCCTTCTCCATGTGCCCCTGAACACCTGAATCGACTGCCTGCCATACTCCGAATCACGTTAGACTGCGGCTGGAGCCGTAGCAGTTTGAAGTGAGCGTGGCTAGCAACTGAAGCGAGTCACGTGATAGCAGCAAAGCCACACCCCCCGGAAGCACGAACAAAAAGGAGACCCGACTGCCCTTGCAGCGTTAAGCCCGTCGGAGTCAAGGGTGATTTTCAGACGCTGTTTGCTGCTGTTTATGGCTGGTGACGCGGTAAGTCCTTCTGTTTCACCTGTCAGACGGCTGTATAGTATAGAATTATTTTTGAGATAGAGACAATGGATTCCACCAAACCCCCGCACCCGATTACAGGAAAAACTGGAAGAGACCTTAGCTAATGTGCCTAAAATCGATACACCTATATATCCAGTTGCAAGCCCTAGTCAAGATCAATTTAGCACTCCAGCTAAAATAACAAACAAGATTGACCAACCGCCTCCTGTTGAGCCAAAGAAAGAAGATCACTTAATTACAGACACAACTCATTAGGAAATAACGAACAATCTGATTCGAAAACAGTATTGAACTTAGAGAGAAAAAAACAAACAAACCACTTTAGCCATTCAAAATACTCACTCTCCTTCACAAAATGTCTCATCCATACAAACTTCAAAAATTCATTCAAAGAAACGCACAGACGTACCCTGTACTCCTTCTTTGCAGCAAAGAGCTCAAACAGCAAAACAGCAATGGCAAACATCATATTATCTGTTAGACTCTCCACAACAAAATACAAATAAACAATTGGAAAACCGTGTGGCTCGCCTATCTCTTGACATCACGGAAATAGATGCAATTATGGACTCACAGGAAAGAAGAAAAGAAATCTTTGGAGGACCAAAGAATACCAAAACAATGGCAACAAATAATACATCCACCACAATCGTCAACAAAACTAAACCCATGCATATTAAAACCTCTCCACCTCATGCTTCTGCATTAAAATCCACTCCAGTTGAAAACAATCAACCAGCAATAGAGGAGATTACAACGAACATTCCCGCTGAGATACCATAAAGAATTCCAACAACAATGCTGGATCTCCAGAACACGTTATTGGCTGTTCTCTCATTAGCTATGGTACCCTTCCTTAAAATCCAAGAAGCAATGATAGATTCTACAAAAGACCAAGCAACCCTGTTGGCTATGATTCTAACAAAACAAATTAACATTGAAGGCTTCATGGGTACGATACAAGAACGTCTCAACTATGAGGCAGAAGCTACCAGGACCTGGCAAAGCCGCCTGGCAGAAATTGCTAGAATTGATTGGGTTGACAAACAAAACCTAACAGATACCCTGACAACAATAACAAAGAAAATGTTGGATGACAAATCAAAAAAATACTTCGGAACAGACAACAAACCAGATCATTTTTCAATGCAACCTCAGAGTGAAAAAGTCGCATCTGATCCCAAACCTACAACAAACCAAACTACTCAAGACGAAACTCAAGCTGATCCCGTAAAACCACTTACAAGTATTGATAATACCGAACCTTCGTCATGTACTCCATTTGACATCTTTGACCTAACCAAAAGAGGCCTTATAGGAAATCAACCTCAGCCAAAGAAAAAAACTGCAAAAAAACACCAGACAGGTTCTCGAGCGCTCCTAAGAAAACTCCAGGTGGTTGAAAAACAACAAACTACACCCATAATAACAACCCCAAAAAATCTGGAAAATAGGAAGAAACAAGATCAACCAGACACGACGAAAGCCCCTGCGACACCAAGATCATATTCTAAAGAAGCAACGACTGACTCAGAACAAAAGCGAGAAACATCGATACAAAGAGAAGACAAACCACTCGACGCACTATTAGCTGTGATTGACCAAAACGCAATTATCGATTTGACGAGGAGTCGTCATGACAAACCAAAAAGCCTAAGTATTCTAACAGATCTGGATGCCACTTTAACTGAATCTCAAGATGAGCCACTAATAGTCCTAGACGAATGTTCTGAGACCTCAACTCCTAATTCGATTTCGATCAATACATCCACTAATATCTCCTTCACATACTCTATAGTATCAAATGAGGAAAGCTGGACTTCAGTCGAAACTGAAAATTCCTACAAAAGTGTGAAATGACTATGGACCAAGGTGAATGTCCATTAATTCGACCTATCTTTGAGGATCCAAGGAAAGTAAATAATATTTTTCGCCTATAATTGACTGCAACTACCCCAAATCCTACTGAAGTCCTAATCATGAACAGATCAAACATCGTACGTTTATTTACAGTCATTCCACAATTTGCTGAAATCACTTCGAGAGACATTGATGTTCTACACTTCCCAAACAAAAACCAGATGGACACAGTTCACATCGACTTCTACAATCAAAAAACGATGATGCATGTCCTGTCAACAAATAGTCACCTACTGAAATTGGGATTTACAACAGAAGAAGTCCTTGTAACCAAATCTATGGCCTCAAAAAAACAAAAATTATCTATGAACCATGAGTATACAGATCAAAACAAACAGAAGAATATCGACAAACAACAGAAAACCAGGCAGCCAGTATCATGCAACGTCCTGCGGAACAAAAACATTCAATCAAATCCTCATCCAATCCACAGGACGAACCAACTGCATTCTGACATGTCTTATAATGCTCAAATCAAACAAAAATTAACACAACGAGCCGATATCCAAAACTCAAGAATTAAGACCTATCTATAACAACCAAAAAACAATGAAATAAAGACAGAAGACATAACATTATGTTCCTAGAATACTAGAGGCTCAACCCATCTATTTGAAGAAGGATCCTTAAATCAAAAAGATGCAGCAATAATTTGCCTTCAGGAAACTTGGCTGTCCAAAGAGGTAACCTGCGAAGGTTTCTCGACCTTCATGAACTCAGCGATTACTTCACACCAAGGTAGACCATCATCAGGCATGCTGATTATGACCAAAATAAATCCATCCTGGTCAATCGTAGCAAAGCAAAATCTACACCCCTGGGCCCAATACATCACCATCTGTATCCAAACCCCAAAAAAGGAATCCAGCTATTTAGCAATCTTCAATATTTATTGGAACCCAACATCAATGAATGAAAACATATTTATTGATTCAATTTTCGATGAATTCGATACAATTAACAGCCTACATAATTCGATAGATTTTATAATTGCTGGTGATTTGAATATCCATCTTTATAGCCCAGAAGGTATGAAACTAAATTCCTCCAATCTATCTTCAAGAGCAAAAAAATGGACCAAAGAAATTCTCATTAGAAACCTAACCTTGACTGAACAACCACGAAATTACCAAGATAAACCTCCACCAACATGGACACGAGGACAATCCAACTCAATCATAGACTATATCTTCATCTCAGAAACGATACTAAAAAATCCAACGGCAACTGCAAACCATCCACAAATAAATAGTGATCATCACTAAATTTTAATCACATGGACTACTGCTCAAACACAAACCTCACGATTATACCTCCCAGAGCTGGAACTCAATAACGGTCTAAATAAGCTTTCGAAGAAACCAACACCAAATGGCTGACCTGCTGACAAACTTTGAGACTTCAAATTTACCACACCACGCAAAACTCAATTATGAGTGGATTCTGCACAAATATCAGCAACCCAAAAAAACCTGTGCGATCCAGTAAATCAAACACAAACATCAGTTTAATCATGATATCAAGTTAATGAAAAAGAACTTACACAAAAAAATTCGACAACTCAAAAAACAGAATACAATAACCTCTGCAGTAGAAATAAAAAAGGAAAAACAGAAATATTCCAACTTCATAAAATCACATAAAGCCAATATGCGCCAAGCAGACGCAGAGGCGATATTAGCGGCTCTAAGACAGAAAAACACCAGACAGCTACGGTCACTCCTAAATGAAAAATTCAATACATCAATCATGATACAAAAGGTAGAATCCGGAGAATGGTCTCAACATTTCAAAAACCTTTACAAAGAGAAAACAGACATTTCACCAACAGGAAGCTCGAACAACCATCAGGCTTGGGACCTAACATTGGAAAAGGATGAGATCAAAAAAACCATTATGTCCTTGAATCCATCGCGAGCACCAGGCCCTGATGGGCTCTCAAACGCCCTTCTAAAATCTGCCCCCGAAGAATGGGCTACCTTTTTCTCAAAACTGCTTAATTTAATAGAGAAAACCAAACAAATCCCATCCACCTGGAACCTAGCGATATTGATTCTGATTTACAAAGCTGGTTACAGGAAAATGCCAACAAACTATAGGCCCATAGCCCTTCTTGACCCACTGGGAAAGCTGTTCGCGGGATTTCTGATGAAAAAACTAAATACTTGGGCTGAGGAAAATGGTTTCCAAGAGAAGAGACTGACTGGTTCCGCTAACAAAATCGGCACAAACGTGAATCTGCTACTTCTAAGTATGATTAAGTACGAAGCGACAACAAAGAAACAAAAAGTATATGCTGTCTTTATAGACCTAAAAACAGCATTCGACTCAGTGAATAGAAAAAAATTATGGTTGAAGATAACATCATGGGGATGTCCCTCATCCATTCTCAACCCAATTAAACAGCTCTACTCCAATACATCGATTAGAGTCAGATTAACAAAAGTAACAGACGAAATCACCACCTGGAATGGCCTCAAACAAAGATGTCCCCTGGCTGCTTGTCTATACAATTTATATACATTTGGCTTTGTACAAGCGATTCACGACCCTCTCTCTAATCCGCCGACGATTAATAACGAACCGTTAAAAACCTTAATGTATGCAGTCGACATCATTGTCATGGACAAAACACAATCAGGTTTACAAAAAACGGTAAACAAAGTGGGCCTTTTTATGAAAGAGAACGACCTACAAATTAACATCCCTAAAACCAAGTTAATGAGACTAACATCTCTGCATAACATCAGGCGACAAAAGGTGAAACTAAAATTAGAAGATAAAGAGATTGAAGAAACAAAAGTATTAAAATATCTTGGCGCCATGATAAATCCATCACCGTTGAGCAGGAATGGAAATACCACATTGAGAGGAAAGCAAGATCCTTAGCCCGTTTAGGTCGCTTTTTTCATTGCAAATTTGGAACCTTTACAATAAAATCATCAATCCTATTGTATAGAAAAAAAGTGGTCCCCATCCTAACCTATGCTGGAGAAACAATAATCAATCAAGATACGATGAAATGGCAACAATACGAGGTCATATTTTGGAGAAAAACTCTTGCTTTACCTAACTCATTTCCAATGCCAAGAATTCGTTTTGAATTGGCACTACAATCTCTAGAATCTATAATTACTTGGAAAAAAATGGATCTTTACAGAAAAATAATTTGCCAGGATAAAATTCCATCTTTAGAAATACTCAAGGAAAACCCCCGCCCCTGTATATGTAACAGCTCTTCAATACTGGACCAACGAGATAAAAAAGAAAATGAAGGCCGAAGACTTCAGCGAAGACATGCTAATAAATAGGCCACAATATGCCAAAAAAAGAGTTCAGCAAAACGATTGGATCAAAACAATAGAGGAACAATCAAAATACAAACGAGCATTGAACTGCTCAATAGAATCAAGAGCTCTCAACGAACTACCACCATATTTAGCATGCTTTCCAGAACGATCAATACGGACCAATTCCTACGCTTTCCCCTAAACATATTGCCAACCCGTGATTACTTATCTAACATAAAACACCCAACCATAATGACTACAGACTGTGGATTTTGTAAGATTGACAACACCAAAGAGACTCTTTTTCACGTAATCATGGTTTGCCAAGCTTTGACGGATACAAGAAACTTGTTCAGGGACTTCTTCAAAATCTCCCAGTAACAGATTAACCCACAGGAACGATGAGCCCATATCTTAAAAGGACATGACAAGAACCTAATCTTAACAGTAATTAAATTTTGGACCGCGATCCTGAATACTAGCAATCACCAAGAATAAGAAACCTAAATTTCAACCCCTTCTCATCTTGTAAATGACATAAATGAAAAGTTTGTATTACCAAACAGAACATTTTAAATAAATAATTAAAAAATAATAATAATTAATGGGAAACCCCTGTGATTAAACCACCAAATGATCTGCCCCTTGCACCTTTCTTGGCTTTAATTTGATGAATAGTGTGACCATCTAAATATAAGTCAGTCATTAGCCAGGATGCAAAAAGAAAATATGATTTTCAATTAGCAGTTGTGCAGATCCATTGCAGGCGTTGAAGTGGGAAAAGCCCCTGGTATTCCAGGACATTATGGTCATTGCTCAATTTTGACGGGCCAGAAGTGCAGGAAGCGGGTCTGCTAGCCATTTCAAGGTGGTATGAATGTCAGCCAATTGTATGTTTGCAGTCTTAGAGTTTAGGCAATGCAGTATTTGTCTCACGGGATTGTTGAGGTTATCCTTCGGTGTAGGTAGGGACTTATCGTACGTATATTCGACCGCATCAAGTTCAACATTCTCCCTGTGTAGAAGATCCTTAAACTTTTGTATCATTAGGACCATTCCAAAGTTCTTAAAATGTACCCTAGAGACATTTGGATTAGTGCACACCAGTGGTTCAAAGTATCAGAAGTCCTCAGAATCCAGTACTCTAAACTGCGGGATTCTGTGCAGCAATTTCTAGAATGCAGTACAAGGAAGCCATGCCCTGCGTGACTTTTGATTAATGTTTTTGATCAGCAGTTTCGCCTCCATGAGAGTATTCGGCTCTTTAGTTTTTATAGAGCGTGTCACTGGTTTAGGTGGAGCCTGGAACTCTCCCATTTCGGCTAATAATGTAGATAACAGCGACATCTCCTCACTAACACCTTCAGGCGGCGCAATGTTGAGTTAAATCGTATATTGATCGGTGTCTGTGGTCAATGGGTTTTCCATCCCTACAAGAGTAGGAGAGGTTAGCCAGCCATTCAGATTACTTATTTTCTTCAGTTGTCTCTTTTTGTTTCAGGAGATTTTCTTCCTGGCACGTTTAGATCGCAGCTGCTGATCCTCAATGCAGATAACTGATGTCTATGTCAGCTGTTTCCTATTTTTCAGTACAGCTTTTCTTGCCAGCCTCCTCTTTATACATGAATAATAGGGGTCCAGCTATTTGTCATTATTGTTTGCAAGCACAGGATTATTAGTAGGATTTTCAGCAGGGACCATTTCTGCGTGAGCACTGTCAGCCGATGAGTCTTCACAACCGCTGATTGGTTCTACCTGCACGATAACTGTGGAAGTTTCAGTTTCTGTTAAGGGGGGATTACCTCTGGGCTGTACACACTCAGAAACTCTGCCACACAGTTTTAATAATATTCTCAATAGAAACTGCACCGACGCAAGCAATGGCTGAATCTCTGCGAGTTCTGCTTGAGTGCTAGCCGCTGCCTTGTAGAACTGATGCATGAAAGAGTGAATCAACAGGTTAGGTGGTGTCGATAGTCTCTTTGTTCTTTTGTGCTCCTCGAAGCTTGCTTCAGCTCTAAGTACCTCGGCTTCAACTACCGTTGTTAAGTAGATTTCTGGATTTACACTTTCCACCAGCTCCACCCCTGCCAAACTCTGTTCCACCGTACAGCATAATTTCAGAAGTGAGTTATTATATGTACTGTCAAAGGACAACAAGTCTCCACTGGATGTCTGCGGCTCCAATTCTTTTGATGAAGGTGTCAAACTTGCAGGTTTGTATTTCGCCGTTTGTAAATCTCACTGTTCGCAACCGACTGGTAGAAGGACCTAATCCTGCCCGTCTGGTTACTTGGGCCAGAGCAAACAGGGTTAGTTACCTCTGTAAGCTTACTTGTTAGGTTAACGTTTCAGGTGTCAGGCTCCACACCCGATGTGCCCCTAAGGTTGTAGTGGGAAGCTTTAACCCTATGACTGCCAGTCATTTTTAGCTTACTTGCCGGGGGCTTACCTCTCCATTTCGGCTAACCGCCCTGTCAATCTGCAGACAGCGAGACAGCACTCGCCTTACAGCACTCTTCCGATTGTGCGCTTACCAACTGCGCATGGCCCACCTTATTTATGCTCTTCAGGATGGTAAGGCGGTTCTTGTTGATATAGATTGAATGGATATCGTCCTTCTGAGCCTATCACAGTGTGTAGATTCAGCAAATGCTCAGTGTTAGCGGTTACAGTAATCCAACAAGGTTTTTGATTTCAGGAACTGAATATGTTCGATCATAAGGGGGCAGTGAGACAGCACTCGCCTTACAGCACTCTTCTGACTGTGTACGTCACACTGCATAGTAATAATAGTAACAATAATAATAGTTTTATGGCATTTCCTGTCAGATTCCTCCTGTTTCTAAGTAAAGTAAAATTAGGTTTTAGTTTAAGCCAACTTAATTGTTTGTAATAGATGTTATTTACATCACAATGCAATTTCAATACTCATGTGGGAAGAACTTTCTCCAGGCACAATGTTCAACGCCTGTGGACAACCCTCACAAAGATAGCAAGAAAGGGCATGTTTTCCCCTTCCTTTGCAGTGCTTTCCACTAGGATCACAGAATGTCCCAGGTCATGTCTCCTCTAGTTGTTTCTTGCCAAAGAGTGAATAGCTCGCCCATCCCCAGCTTTTCATGCCAATCAGTGACTACTGAAGGGCTTGTTATTTTACTTATCTTGCAGTGTTTTTCCACCAGGCTCAGATGAGTGTCCCTGATCACTTGAGCAGCTCTTCCTCTTCCAGCTTATTGTATGCAACTGTGATTTGCGTCACCTCTTCCAGCTTGTTGCACCAAACAGTAGCTACTTAAAACCTGTTTTTCCCTCCCTTGCAGTGCTCTTCCAACAGGCTGAGAGGAGTGCATTTGGCCATGAGACCCTCTTCCTGTTCATCCGCTTTTGATGCCAAACTGGGACTTGCTCCTCTAGATTTTTCCACCTAACAGTAATTACTTAAGGGATTTTGTGTCCCTCCTTTGCAATTCCCTTCCACCAAGCTCAGAGGAGTGGGTCTGGTCACATGACTAGTCCCTCCTTCTTCATCCCACCAGCCACCCGCTATTCCTTATATATAGCCTTCGCTGCACTTGCCTATTGTTGGCTAAGGACAAAGACATTGCTTGTTTGTGCTTGTTAGAGCCTGTACAGGGCCAAAGGCCAGAACCCCTGCCTTGCTATTGTCAAGCAGTGATTATGATTTGTCTCTGATTGCCATAATCCATTTCCACACTCAAAAGGACACAAGTTCACAAACACTCTCTGCATCAACATGCAAAACGTCTCTCAATATCACCCATATTTCCCTTGTTATCACACCAACTCCACCATCCTACCTCTTTTACAATCTAATGCACATTAATGTGCACTTAGCTGTCTGCCACACTGCCAACATCATCACAACACACACATTCAATGTTATTTTTATCACTGACCATTGCCTCTCCCCTAAATATGCCCATGTCTTTAATGTCCTCTTACCACTGGGGCACAGAATCAAACATCCTGACTGCATGAGGAAGGTACAGGAAGGTATGGTAGTGATCCACAAATCAGACTGGATCTGTACCCATCTTCAGCAAAAAAAGTCATGCATTTCTTGGAACTTCTCTCATGACATCTTCCACTAGCGCAGTAAGAGACTGCTACATTCCATCTGATCTACTGCCCACCTCGTAGTACTGGGTCATTACTCAATGACATTTCTGACCTCATCAGCTCAGCATGATTTGCAAACTCAGCAGACATGTCCCTTTGTGTCTTCAATTTGCCAAGGACCTGAGCCACTAAAACCACCAGGTACTCTCTCCCACACATGATGGATTCTCTGGACCCAAAACAACAAATACTAAAGCCCACACACATCAGGGTATGCCTACTCAACCTCTTCTTCTCAGAATCCCTCCTGCCACGATGCCTTTACCCTATCCCACTTGACTGGACAGATTGCGCCACCATCCACATCCTGCTTGCATATTCCTTCTTGCAACAATGGAAAGGGTACACCCACGTCCTCAAATTGGTCTTTTAAAAACCTCCCCTTGGAAGTATTAGAGCATAAACTGACAACTCGAACCAACCCCACACTCTCCAACTTTGACACTCTCTTATCAACTCTAAACCAAATAATAATGGAACTGTTTTTTTCACGTGCATTGAAATCATGTCACTTAACAGTTAAAACCTCCATCCCATATACATGGAAAAACTAATCAACCCCTGCTTAATTTGTGAGGTGTTTTCCAGGCCTAAACCCTGGCACTTATTTTTGTGCCCTGGCACTTATTGTGTCAGACTCACTTTAATTATGAAGTGGTGATAGTCAGTGCATCCATCAACTGCAATGAGCAGGTGCAAGCTGTAGTGTAACTCCAAATATGTTGATACTGTCGAGAGCACCTATGGGTGGGGGCAGCAGTGGCGAGGAACTACCCACCCACAGTATCACTGGAATTCTAGAAAATATTTGAGCCCTGGCACTTATTGTTTTACAAATTAAGCACTTAAATCAGCAATAGGTGCACCATTTGTTCACTTGAAAAACAAATGGGAATTAAGACCTCCTCACACTCAAGGCCACATGTAGTACATGCCAGTCTCAATTATCAAAACCTCATATAACTCATCAACCATACTGAAGGCCTTAAATAAGAGGAAATCCCTCTTCACAGTAGTCAAACACAGCTCAAGCTCAGTATCCAATCAAGTAATTGCCAACTCCACAGAACAATACAAATCAACAAGATAGATACTATACAACAAAAAAACAATACCACAAAAATGGCCACCTCCTGTTCTTAAACTTACACTTCCTTCACACCTCCTCTCAAGGATCTTGCTAACACCCTTGAATCATTTATATCACCTGTATACAAAGATGACACCCTCACTGCTGACATCCTACAGCAGATCCCGAGTTCTACTCTTGCCCCTCCTCATAATAATAAGTGCCTTAATAAGGCAAGGCTGCATCTGCGTGTCTCATTTTTCTCCTTTCTCTCTGCATCCCTGTTTCCTGCTTACCTTTCAATCTGCCACCTACTTGTCCATTGTCATCCTTACCATTGAGGCCTGATCCTCCTGTCCTCCTGCTTACCTGTCAGTCTGCCACCAGCCTGCCCCTTCTTTGTCTATTCACACAAGCTTTGGCATTATTTGGCAGCCTCCTATACCTTGTCAAAAGGATAATGCTGCTCCAGTCTCCTGACCCACCTGTGAACTTCCCCTCTGCCAGAATTACCACAAACTTGTTATCTTGGGCTTATTGTTAATCGAAAAAAATGTATTCTGAGCCAAGTGTTTTCTTGTGGAGGCCTCCTGGCTATCTAGTGTTTTAAGTCACTGGCATTGCTGATAAACTCAGTCACTGACTTTTTGCAATACCAAATGCATCACTGTGAAATGGAGCAAATACAAGGATTAATGGAGGCTATACAAAAACAGAAGAGTGAAGTTCAGGCCCTCTGATTGGAGATTGTGTCCCGTAGGCAGACCATCAGTGCCCAAGAAATCCTTTCCACTGATATACCTACTGGCATCACAGGAGCAATGAATTGTGATAATTCAACAAAAGTTTAAATGAATTTGAGGATCAATGCATTATCCAGTTCACCTGCTGCCCACAACAGTTTCTTACAGATAGTACTACGGGGGACTCATGATGATGAATATGGTAGGAAGGACTCTGGCTTCACATGGTAACAGTGAATAGACCAACTCTGGATAATCATGCAACCTTTGTAACATTCTTGAAGGGCATGTTTTATTGACCTACGACTGCCCACGCAGCGCAAGAGAGACTTTTAGACTTCTTTTAGGGATAGTTAGACATCTTTAGTTATGAAACCAAGTTCAAACAATTAGCCAATGAAAAGGGCTGGGCAAATGAAAACAGAATTACATTATTTCAAACGGGCCTTTCCAAAGAACCCACAGATTAATTATCTTAGGTAGCTTGGCCAGCTTGTTTCCCAGACTTGATCACACTAGTGCTTCAACTGGAATATTGGTTACAGTTACAAATGAAGACGATTTGAACCACCAGAATGGCCTTGGAAGCACTCCTTTCTTCTGCTCGGACCAAGGAATAACCAGAAACTATTTTAATTGTGGCAGTCTGGAATAAGTCCCCTGCAATCTGAGGCTAGGAACTGGTGAGGCCGTGTTGATCGATGCCATCAGCCATCTTGCATCACGGATTGTGGTGGCTCACACCACTTGGACTGGTACAACGGTCCCCCTCAAGGACCAACCTGCAGCCTACCTGTCACTGAGCCCGCCCCTGTGGTTCTGTCTGCATCCTTTCCATTTGGCTGGTGTTCTTCAACGGAGTGCACCTCTAGCGTCATCACTTGCCATGTCCCCTCTGAGTCCCGCCCTCTCCTAGATCCATCTTTTCACCATTTCCAGTGTGAAGACATGGCCAAGTCTTGGATAAGTATGCTGCCTGTGGCGTAGCCCTGACTTTCTCCATTACGGTTTTCTGTCTTTTCTACCATGCTGTCTTCTCCCTTGTTTCCTAGTGGCTACGCTCTGCTTATCATCATCACTTGAACAGCTATGGTTCTCCCAACTTTGCCCCTCCTCCTGTCATTCTCCAAGATCCAGGTTCTAGATTTGCATTGTATTTACAATATTTCTACCTTCTTTATTTTGTACTCCTTCCAGTATGCATCATGTTACCCACTCTCAAACTCGTAACCTTGGAAACTTGAGTTATGCCCTCTTGTCTGATCTTTCTTCTTCATTAATCAGTGCCATTTGGAATGCTTGTTCATTGTGCAAAAAAGCACACTCTGCCTTGTAAACCTTTATTCTTTACCAGAAATCTGGATTACTCCCTTCAACTTGGCTATGCCTGTTGCTCTTTCCATTCCCTCCACTTTCTCTCTCATCCCCCTCAACCTTTCGGGCATGGTGAGGGTGTTGGTATTTTATCATCCTATTACTTTACACCCGTTCCTAGTCTTTATAATCCTCCAGTATTTTCCTACTTAAAGACATTACTTGTCATTCTTTCCTATCCCTTATCCACTTGTTGTCTTAATATTCTATCACCCCTCCTGGCTCGGTCACCTCCTTTTTTATTTGTATTATATTAGAACTTATATAGCGCTTTTATCCAAAATGCTGCACACAATTTTAAAACAACAGAACAAAAATATGAGAAGGTAAGAAGGTTCAATATCAGTTCTGAAAGCAAACATCATGGACAGTGAAGAAGATGAATTTTCAAGGAGAACCGAAAAAGAGAATAGACAGTGAAAGATTGAAGAGATAGGGGAAGAGTGTTACAGTGAAGAGTAGCAAGAAGCTGGAAAGAATGAAAGCAAGACTGAGCGCAGGGTGGACGAGGAACAGTCAACCTAAAAAGACACAAAGAACAAAGAGATCAAGAAGGAGTATATTAGGACAGGAGAGCACCAAGATAGTTTGGAGCTAGCCCATATAGAGATTTAAAGACAGAGCAGAGAAAATGGAATTTAAGTTGAGAGTGAAAAGGTAACCACCAAGAGATGCGATTGATGCTGAAATAGGATGTCGAAAGGAGAGAAGACAGAGTTAAGAAACGGAGGTGTGGTATATAGATTTCAAAGGAGCCAGGCAACATGAAGGGAGACCACAGAGCGTAACAGAACAATAGAGGGTCGAGAAAAATATCGTACAGATGAAAACGGCAAGACTGGGATGTGAGAGAAATATGATGGGTAAAAGAAAGATTAGAATCTGAATAAAGACCAAGATTTCTCACAGTAAGAGAAATAGAAAGGGTAGAGGGTGGAAAAGAAATAGATGGCGGAGGAGAAAAAGAGTTTGCAGGGAAAAGTAGAACCTCAGTTTTCCCGGTGTTCAAGGTAAGAAAGTGCAATGCCATCCAAGATTTAATGGTGGAAAGACAAGAATTTCAGGTGTGAAAGATGAGAAGGATGGAAAGGTTGTGTGTCATCAGCATAGAAGTGATGAGAGATTCCAAAGGAAGTAATCACAGGAGCAAGTAATGAAGTATAGAGTGTTCTGAACTGAAAGTCAAGGAGTGTTTGCATATTGGGACGCATACCTGCTTCTAGCTTTTCCACAGCACTGCGAGCGTTGCTCTTGCTGGGAAAGCTTCTTTGTTTCCAGCGCCCTGCTTCCTGGAGGAGGCGGGACCGATTGGCTGCACGTGACCAATCACGTGACCTTACTCGAGGATATTAACTCGCTCGAGCTGCCCTTGCGGTGTGTTCTGAACTGAAACTCAAGGGGTGTTTGCATATTGGGACGCATACCTGCTTCCTGCTTTTCCACAGCACTGCAAGCGTTCCTCTTGCTGGGAAAGCTTCTTTGTTTCCAGCGCCCTGCTTCCTGGAGGAGGCGGGACCGATTGGCTGCACGTGACCAATCACGTGACCTTACTCGAGGATATTAACTCGCTTGAGCCACCCTTGCGGCGTTAAGCCCGTGAGGGGTGAAGGGCGCCGACTGTTTTGCGACTGTTTAGCGCTGGTGGCGCATTGAGGGAGACTGCAGAGGAACTCCCTCTTTGATCCCTCTTGGTTACCCGCCCTATCCGTGCATCACGTGAGGATTCGAACTATCAGTGTGCACAAATAGGTATTTAAATTCTTTTTTATTTACTCATATCACATAAAAGTTTAAACTTTGACACCACACTCCCACATTTTGACTTCAACCTAACAAGATTAGGTGCCCTTTCTAACATAACCTGTGCCTATAAGTATCTATAATTGTAGATTAAATATGAGCTCAATACCTCAATCGTGCAAAACTAATTTGGCTTCAGCGGTTCTGAATGGCAATACTCCATCAGATGGTATATCATCAAGACTAAAAAGTAACCTTAAAAAAACTTCATCATCATCCTCTACGTCAATTACACTAACACCACGTATTAAAACGCGAGCTAAAACTCAGCTTGCTAGTAAAGATATTAGAGACTTTTGTCCTGTTGTGAAAAACTCTTTGCCAGTAACGGCCTCTCCTACATCTCAACAAAAAGACGTGGACAAGACAACTGATGACCTCCTTACTGCACTGCCTGTTCAATCAGCGCAATTTGTGCTGGAAGATCCACTGGCCCAGCCTGCAGGACCAGACTCTTTAGGAAGTTCTTTAGCGCAGTGTGGACAAAAACATACTGGCAAAAGCTTGTCAAGTTTGATTGTTACACCAACAATAAATTTAAATGAATTGATAAATCTTGAATCTGGAAACTCATACAATTTGCCAATATCAGATAATACCATGATACAATCGACAAAACAAAATGAGCAAATTAAGCCTCCAAAAGTACTATTAGATCAAATTCCAGAAAATAACAATGAAGATGTTCTCCTTGCGGACTCACAACAAACAGCTAGAAAAGAGAACATACCAACTAGCAGGTCGCCAATTGACTTCCATCGACGCTGCTCTATGGATTCAACAATCTCTGAAGACGTCTCATACATACTACCAACCCCTCGACAGCGAGAATCATCCAGAGAAAAAGAAAGGACCAGCAGGAAGGCTGGACTTTTGGAGGTTACTCTTGCAGCTGTCAACCAAACGATTCAGAGCTTGTTTAAATTATATGAATCTTTCGAATGCAAAATTAAATATCCACATGGATTAAATCTTATCCAACCAATACAGAGAAAGTATGTCAACATGAAGAAGTCATAAATGACTTATCAAAAAATGTAGAAATCATGACTATACCAGCTTCACTACATTCAAGTCTTCCTGCATTCGAGCATATAATTCGTCCCATCGAAGAGGAAGGTCTAGAACAAATTCAGCAAAACTCCTCATGGATAAGCGTTGAACAATCTCCTAAATCATTGACACAGAAAAGTAATAGAACTCAATATGACCTGTTTAATAACCACTCAAGAAATAAAGGACGAGTCAGACATCTTATGACCAAACCGTTCCAACCATCGAAACGGAACAATAAACCAATTAATCGTATTGAACGATCACAAATAGTTGACCTAACTGCACCTCAGAAATCTGTGGTCAATCTAACTACGGATCAAGTGATAATGAGTGGAACACCAGTACCAACTCATCCCACACCGTTAAGACAACCGTCTCCTCTGAGTCAATTGGTTTCAGTTCTGGCCAATGTCTCTTTAACCGTACATGGTCAAACAAATGCACCTTCCGATCATGATGCTTACTCAAGACCTAAAGTAACTCTACAGCTTGTAGTAAATATACAACCAAATCTGTCTATAACTGACACATCTCAAGTTGATCAACTAAGATGTGCAGTTGACTCTTATATTGTTCGTCGAACATCCGAGATAAAAGATCTGGCATCCAAACGATGCGCGCAGAATTTAAATGTGCAACCTGTTTTAAATCGAGATCAACAAAATGTTTATGTTGTAGAGAATCATTGTTTGAATCAACCTGACAATAGAGTGCCAACACCTGCAAAGACACCAGGAATGCCGAACCTAACAAAAACATCTAATGCAGTGGGCCATTGCAATGAACAAGATGATAAGATCAAATTGATAATCGAAACATATCTGGCAACTCGCTTGGAGCCATCAGTAAAATCTCCAAATATCACGACAGAAAGTCAGGCAAGAGTCACTCTTGCTGAGCAACCTGAACTGAAAAATAACAACCAATTCCAAAAAACAAAAAGAATGACTAGTGAACTGAGTCATAAGAACTCCTCTAATATTGAAGACCCTTTAATGAAGTCACGTAAAATGGAGCTACAACGTAAAAAGAAACTCGCAAGCTATCATACCTTAATACTGAAATGTCGCGCTGCTCCTTACCCACAATATGACCTATCACGCGCTAGCGTACTTAACATCTTCAGTGATGTGCCGGAGCTAGGTGATTTAACATCATTAGTCGTTGACCAAGTCAAATTTATTTGTGACGCAAACCTAGGAATCGTCCAATTATGGATGAAATCGGGGCTTGTTATGAATTCATTATGGCAAGTACGACTAAAATTGTTCTCAATGGGATTTCTATTAGCTCAAGATCCGGAAAGGAAAAATGTAGACGTTAAAAACGAAACACCAGTCACTCCTAATCCCATTAACACTGTTTGTCACTGTTCTAACTGTAACTTGCCTGTATGTTGGATTGAATACCCTTTTTCCTCTCATTCATAACCATCATCACTCCAAGAGAATATAGAGAAAAAGCCAGATTCTATAAAATTAATAAGTTGGAATTCGAGAGGACATTCTCATTTATTTACAAATTCCAATCTAATCTTGGAAGATGCAGATGTTATATTACTACAAGAAACTTGGAAATCCGCTATACCAGTATGGGACAACCAGGAAATTGTGATTAATCCAGCCATCACAGCTCAAAAAGGACGGCCAATGGCAGGGCTTATGGTTGCCGTCAAACTGGGATCCAAAATGACACTTCATGCGTGGAATAACCCCAATAAGTTTATTCAAATGGTAAAAATATCCTATGATCAAGAAACGCTGGCAATAATAAATGTCTACAGAAACCCAGTAGCAATTACGGATGACTGTTTCTATAAAGCTATATCAAAGATGTTTGAACTTATTGGTAAAACGAAAGAAATAACAGATGAAGTATTATCAGGGACCTTAATCTAAATGCCTTTAAATGTGACGCGGTGAAGAAAAAACAAGAATTCAACAAATGGAGTAATTTTATGAAGCAATTTGGCATGCGAATGGTCAATGGTTCTCTCCCTGGAGATATCCCTCCACAAGCTACATGGCAAAGAGGTTCCTCAGCAAGTACTATTGATTATTTATATTTATCAAATAAGAAATATATGACATCAAAAGAATTTAAGATAGTGAAACAAACCAGCAGTGATCATCATATGCTCCTACTCACCTGGTCGAGAGATAAAGTAGAAGTAGAAACCAACTGTCAATGGATGTCACAAAAGTTGATAGTAATCAATGCCAAATCACGTTTTAAGTGGCACCCAACGAAATTATTAGATTTAAATAACAATGTGCTACAACAAATGGATTCAGGGAGTGTAACATCATATGTAGAATTGTTGTCTAACTATAGAACATCCTTCATCTCTTCAGATCGCGTTCCCGTCCATACGTACGATCATTTATTGTCTCAAAAAAAAAAAAGAACACAGAAAAGAATTAAGATCTGCAAGACAACTCCCTTGGTCCAAAAAGTCTGCTGCTTTCAAATTGATAAAATCTTGCTACAAAAACTGGGTACGTTCCCATAAAGAACAATTATTTCAAAAAGATGGGGAATCCTTCCTGAGTGCCATAACAAACAAAAACTCAGCGCAAATCTGGCATTTACTTAATTCAACATCGCATGTAAACAATCAAATGGCACAATTAAATGGAGTACCTGAGAATGAGTGGGTATTGCACTTCTCCAACCTATATACAGATAAATCCTCTCAAGTACATGAACATGAAGGTCAGAGTTCATTGTCCTGGAACTTGGATTGTTCTGAAGACATCATTGAAGAATTTATTATTAAATCATCATCATCAAGAGCTGCAGGCCCAGATGGTATTACCAACTTTATGCTGAAACAACATCCATGGCACTGGGCAAAAATTTTGAATAATATATTCCATCAGGTATTACAAACCCGGAGAATTCCAAACTCCTGGCGTACTTCTTTCATAGTGCCGATATTTAAAAAAGGAGATCGTACCATACCATCGAACTATCGTCCAATAGCGCTATTGGACGCTCCGGGAAAAATTTTCACTCGATTGGTACTATCGGCATTTAATAACTGGACACAAGAAACCAAATGCCGAGACCAAAATCAAACTGGATTTGTCCAGGGGTTGGGGACGTCAATCAACCTCATGATTCTCAATTCTTTAAAAGCCCAAGCACAATATACCAATACCTCTCTATTCTTTGCTTTTGTCGATTTAAACGCTGCATTCGATTCTGTCTCCCGCGTTAAATTGTTTCAAAAGCTAACTAGAGCTAATTGTCCACCAGACATATTGGACATAATACGTGCTTTACATTCAGGTACATCCATACGAGTTCGACTATCTACCATCGGTCTGTTATCCACAATAATCAAAACAACAAGAGGTCTGAAACAAGACTGTATTTTGGCATCGGCACTGTTTAACTTCTTTATTCACGATGTCCAAGAAGTTTTCATGTCCATCTTAACAGATTCACCTAAAATGAATGGCACAGTAATACAAGCACTGTGGTATGCGGACAATTTAGTCCTAATATCCAAAACACCCATAGGCCTTCAAAAATTAATTTCTGCACTGTCAACCTACTTTGAAGAAAATAAGCTTTTTATGAACATCAAAAAATCTCAGATATTAGTCGACATCCCAAAATGTTCATCAAGATCAAAGTTTGCATGGATGGTTAAAGATATTACCCTAGACATTGTAACTAACTACAAATATTTGGGAACTCAGTTTGAATCAAATTCAATGCCTATTGAACATCTGCAGTTACAACAAAATAAACTGATGGCTGCAATTGCCCAATCAAAGGTAATTCTATATAAATACGGTAAATTTTCCATCAAGCCTGCTCTGTACTATTGGTTACAAAAAGTGACTCCTACACTTCTATATGGACTTGAAGCGCAAGATATCACTGACGCTAAAAACCTAGATAAATTGGAAGCTAAATATTGGAGAAGCTTATTGCATTTACCTCAATCAACCCCGATTTCGT
This sequence comes from Ambystoma mexicanum, assembly GCF_040938575.1. Lineage (NCBI taxonomy): Eukaryota > Metazoa > Chordata > Amphibia > Caudata > Ambystomatidae > Ambystoma > Ambystoma mexicanum. Next base: position 287,432,654 of record NC_090933.1, on the reverse strand, counting down.
GCATCCGCTATGAATTGGGACTTACGTCACTCAACGCCAAATACCAATGGCAACTTTGTGCTTTATTTAGAAAATGCTTAGTATATGTAACTGCTCATACTGTTATAGCTGTTTTATCCAATTATCTGTTTTCAACTAATCACTGTTTTGTTGTAAAATGGACCACCAACGTGTATCGAATTCTGGCTAAAGCAGATGTAGATGTTGAAACTTTAATTCAAAATCCGGAACGAGCGAAGAAAAAGATTTTTCTTCAAGATTGGCTACTTAATCGTGACCTCTGTTTAAGTTATAAAAATTTTAACAGCCAAATATTCCCGGATAAAAAAATGGGAACAGTAGCAAGTTACCTGATTAAATCACCTTCACCACAAATTCGTATCGCGATTATGAGATTGCGTTTTAACTTGTGGCTCACAAGAGATATCTTAGCCCAGCGAAAGCAAATTGTTATTTCCGAAAATTTTTGCAGATTTTGTAACAATACGCTACAAAAGGAAACCTTAGAACATCTAATCGTTGAATGCTCTGCACTATGTTCAAAAAGAAATAACATGTACAAAAAACAACTATCTATTGTTGCTAATGTCCAACCTAACCAGAGATGGTCTTGGTTACTAAATTCAACTAATATGAGTTTACTTATTGCCTGTGCAAATTTTGTAAATAATCTCTGTTTATCTGTGATAGCAGATAATTAACTAGTTTTTGCACACAATGATAATCAAATAGCACGAAGGGGCACTCGACGAATTTACTTGTTAATATGAAATATACACTTTTTTATCTAACTCTGTGTAAATTAATGCATTTTTTTAGTAATTGTGAAAAAATGCTATTTATAACAGTCTTGTAAAAATCATAAATGATTAAAAACAAGAATAAAACAAAAAAAAAAAGAAGTATAGAGTGAAAAAAGAAATGGCAACAAGATGGAACCTTGGGGAACACTATGCTCAAGGGGGAGAGGTGAAAAAGTTTTCCCGCCCAACGAAACAGAAACAGTTCTGTTAGAAAGATAAGAGGAGAACCAAGAAAGAACAGAATCCCTGAAACCAAAAGAGGAGAGAGAATCAAGAAGTAAAGAGTGATCAACAGTGTCGAAAGCAACTGATATTTGAAGTAGAATAAGAAAAGAGTGTTTAGAGTGGTGATCAGACAGAAGGGAGTTAAGTACACACATTAACACAGTCTCAGTGGAGTAATAGGGATGAAATCCAGACTGAAAATAAAGGAGAAGAGATCATTCATTAACAAAAGAAGAGATCTGAGAATAGACATGGTGTTCGAGAAGCTTAGATAAGTAGGGAAGAACAGAAATGGGCGGAAATTAGAAACAAGAAGAGAATTGACTGAGGGTTTCTTAGAATAGGAATGATCATTGCATGTTTGAACGCAGTAGGAAAAGTGGATGTGGAGAGACAGATATTAAAGAATAAAACAAGAAAAGGTACGAAAGAAGGATAGATTATAGGAATGAGAGCAGATGGGATAGTGTTCAAAGGGGCTGCTGTTGGGTGAACTTTGGCCAACAGTGTTACATCAGCACTGGACACGGGAGAAAAGTCAGACAGGAAAGTTAGAGGTTTGGGTGGAGGAGAAAATGCAGTGGAAGTGGAGGGTGAATTAATAGTATCCTGACAGAGAGAGTAGACCTTAGAAGAAAAGAGGAAGCAAAATCAGAGGCAGAAAGAGTGGAGTTAATGCAAGGATCAGAAGATGGAGGAGAGAGAAGATGGGTTCATGTTTGAAACAGACATCTAGCATGAGCAGATTGAGAATGAAGAAGATCAGAGGAATATGTATGTTTAGCAGATTTTAAGCAGTTGTCATAAAGAGCGTGATAAAAGAAATACGCTGAATGATTAACGGGGCGAACGAGACTTAAGCCAGCATGTTTCCAGAAGATGTAAGAGCCACTGCATGGAGCAAAGATGGGAGGAAAGCCAAGCTTGGGCAGGTTTGCGGGTAGGCTGAAAAGCAGAGGGAGGATATAGTTGATCAAGACCTGACAGAAAAGTAGATGAGAGGGTGGAAGAGGCCTCATTAGCAGAAAGTAAGCTAAAGTGAGGAAGTGAAGGAAGACTATTGATACAGGTGTCGTGATAAAGTGAAGAATTGAAGTTGCATACATCGTGGCGATAGAACATGTTAGGCAAGAGAGGAGTAGGAGAAGTAAGAGGAAGAAGTGATGCAGAGAGAAGTAAGAGTAGACAGGTAAGGTTGACACAGAAGAAGCAGTAAAAGATGAGAGAAAGATTAGATGATCCTGCTGCCCTCCTTCCCCTTCTCCTTCCCTCAAGCACTCCTTTGATTCTTCTTGGGGATTTCAATCTCCATCTTTCCTCTCCTTTCTTCTTTAAAATGTTATTCAGATTTCTCCATTAACATAATGTATAAACAACTTATATAGTACTCAACATCTTTAAAATATCAGTAAAATATAACATAGTCCAGATAAAACACCATAGTTTGCGGCTTAATCGCCTTCAAACCTTCCCTCACAAACCTGATTTAAAGTGTATTAAGCCAAGCCTCTTCTTTAAAGAATGATCTAGATATTCACTCAGGTCATAAAGAAATTGAGAGTTGGTGCAGTTAAAAATTGAAAACATTGCCTCCTTTACAAGATCTGACATTTGTGTTTAGGAAATTAGATCTTAACCATCTTATCCTTTACATTTAAACAAATGTACACAGCAGGATAAAGTGCACCAAATCTTCTCCGACAACCATATTGCAGAGGCATTTAGTTGGAGCCTTCAGCCAGGTGGTTCTTTTTGCCAATGGCAGCAAGTTAAGCCTGGATTTAAGAAGGAGTCTTCATCCCTCCGAGGACTCTAGATTTAGTATTGGGCTTGGGGCACCCAAGGTCCTCTTATACTGAGCATAAACTTCGAGGGACGATATAGCACACATTATCTTCCCATCCGCTGCAGGGAATTTCTATGGACCAGATTTGTATGTCTTTCTTAGCCTGGTCATAATTAATTCTTCCTCTTCCAGCACAGAACCTTTCATAAAGCCTACTTCCAGACTTGTACCAGCATGGCTTAAATAAGTCTGGGTGGCTTTCCATGACTGAGAGTCCTAGCTGATGATTCATGTTGATGTTTTGACTTAGTTTCATTTTCGCAAAATAAGTTAGATGTATGGCTGTTCCAGAGAAGTGATACTCTAAATCCCCAGCTCGACTCTCAATGCGGTGCTCACACAGCCATTTGGAAGCCCTAAAGTCTGATGCCAAAATTCCAATTGGGCTATTTCAAGGGGTCCTCAGGTGCAGTAGCCCCAGATCTCACTGCCATACAGCATTTGGATCAGAACTTTGCATCTAAAAACCTCAATGCATTTATCTAGTCTTCAGGCACCATATCTGAAGTAGAACCTTCATAAACTCTGAACACCTATTGAAGCCATTTCAGCCTGATGTTTAATATGTGGCGCCCAATTGCAGTCTTTGGAGAATGTAAGCCCTAAGTATGTATATGAGTCCACTACCTCCACTGGGCTCAGTTCCCAGTTTATTTTCCTGTCCTTTCCTCCAAATATCACCATCTTGGTTTTGTCCATTTTTAATTTAAATTTATTCACATAAGAATTCTGTGGCATATTTGAGCCCATGATTCAGGCCCGCAGTCGTGAGTGCCAGGATGATGGTGTTGTCAGCACAGAGCAGAGCACTGAATTCTTTGTCTCCTTGTTTGGGTGGGCACAACCTGCTATTGTAATTCGCAGGGTCAAAATCCGCCATGAAAAGAATAAAAAGCAGCGGTGCCAAAGGACAGCCTTGTTTTACCCCCTATATTTGAATCATCTATCCTCAATTCACTCTGCCAGGCTCCTTTATCTATTCTTGACTCATAACATCTTTTGAATATCGCTACTCCCTCCTCAAATATTTTGGACTCTTCTCTGGATTTAATCTTCTTTACCATTCCTTATACTTCTACTGTATCTGCCATATCCCCCTACTCATTTGAACACATTCTAATCTCTTTTTCTCTCCTATTTCCCCCTCCATACCCTTACGCAGCATTATGTACTACCTTCTTAGATTGCAATCTTTGCTCTTTTAGGGCCTCAACCTTTATTTCTGCCCAATCGCAATCCTCCCATCGACTGACATCTTCTTGTCGCTCTGGTCGGACTTGGCTTCTTCCACCTTCACGTCAGCCTTTTGGATACTCTTAGTTGCTAATTTTTTCATTATGTTCTCCCTTTCATAAGTCATCCCAGCCTTGGGTGAATGCCTCTCTCTGTCTCTCCAGACACATCCTTACCTGACTTAAAACACACTCTGCTGCCAATCATTTGCTGCTTGCTTCCCTTCATAATATATACAATGTACTTTTACTCGGTTAAACAACAATATTTCATTAATCATTTAAATATTTTTCTTGACACCTGCATTGCCTATTTCAAACTTTCAACTGTGTTCTCTGCCATCCTGCCCCTGGCCAAGCTAATTTCTCTCCTCTTACTGCATTCGGAGATATTCTTTTCTTATCTACATTCTTCTATTGGTTGCTCCTCAACCCTGCCTAAGTCTAATCATTCTCCCCCGATCACCTTGCCTACCTTACTGTACTTTTCAACTCTTCATTATCCATTGCTATGTTTCCTTGATCTTTCAAGCATGCTTCTATTCTGCCTATCTTGAAGAAAGCCTCTCTTGACCCTTCCCTTCCTGAGAACTTCCACCCTATTTCAATACTTTTTTTTCTCTCAGTGCTTCTTGAGTGCATCGTTTATTCTCAGATTCTAATTCACGTCAGTATGAATGCACTTCTCCTCACTTGCCAGTCAAGATGTTGCCATGTCATTCCACTGAAACAGAGTTGATTCTTGCAGTCTCTAACTCTACCCAGTGCTTTAAATGGGCCAGCTCTGACTGGCACTCGGTACCAGCACTTCTCATTTTTGGCCATATTGAAGGCTGTGACTTCCTCAAACTTGACAAGAGTACCGGCACTCACTAGCATTGCCAACCCTCCCATATTGTCTAGGCCTGCACACATCAGCTATCCAAAGCATTTGCAGCTCGGCGTTCACCCGTTTTCCTTCGAAATGTCAAAGTAGGGAAGAACAGGTGCTCTCCTTGAAGTTTTGCTTTGTGTCAACATAGCACTACAATAAGAGTTATTTGAGGTTGATAGCCCAGGCACAAGGGTGCCTGAGGAAGGACTATAGTCCATTAAAAGTGTCAATGGGGGGTGCTAATAAATGGAACGGGGCATAGCATTCCAATCTGTATGGAAAAAAGACTCATTGCATTTTCTTACAAAACAGATTTAGAAACCCACACATGTTGTAGGCTTTTGCTGTGACCTTCTAGTCAGAATGGGTGATATAAATCTATAATCCTGGTTTTGCTCAACATCTTTTTTTAAAACGATGCATATAATGTCAGGTTAATGCCTGATGTAATGTGTATACTGTTAAATGCATTGCTCTAAAACTAGTATTTAATCTTTTCAAACCCAAACTTTAAAACATAATTTTATTAACTATAGATGGGAACATATGTGGATAAGTGCTTAAATAGCTGACTGGGCCCAAATCCTGGGTTCACCACTTAAACAAAGTGTGTGATCCTAGGTAAATAATTTTACCTCAGTGTGCACTATCTGCATACACTGGGAATCCTGCAAACAAATCCTCCCTAGGAATGGGCCATATTTAGGAGGTCATTATTCTATCTCCCAGGGTGATAAATTAAGTGTAAATATCAGGTGCAAAAGATATACACATGATTTTTCACCTCATTGCCACTCTCGTGATTTTTTAGGTTTTTGACTGGCGTGGTCTAAGAACAAAGCTTACATGCCCACTGCCCTGTCCATACCACCTTTCAAAAAGGATTGCTTATCTGCCAGCATCTGATTCTGATGATGGCAGATATGCATTAGATTACTATGGAATCTGCAAACTTTAAGCATCTGGTAAAAGTTGGACAGATTCCATAGAAGTTCAGGTAACTCGGGTTCATCTGAATTTCCATGCATTTGTGCTTGATGTTGCAAGCAATCGAAATTGTATAGGACTTCGAACACTACAGTGTTAGGGTGAGCAGTCCTCTCCTTGCAAATAGCAAAGGAACCCTCCTTGCCACACACAACATCCACATCCACCAATGTGTCGATGACACACAGCTATATCTCAAGTTCGACTTAATCAAGGAAATCCACAGGCTCAAAACCTGCCCCTCGCTGACCCAGTCTTCGATATCCAGTGCATACTTGAAGCTCAACCCCTCCAAGTCCTACACCTCACCAACAAACAACATTAAACGCCGAGACACACAGACCTGACTATTAACCTTGAATACTGAGGGCTTCAGACCCAATGCTCACCTGCTTAACCAAGTACCTCGGGATCCACATCGACAAACATCTCTCCTTAAAGACACACATAGCTAAGAAAACACAGACAGCTTGGTATCAACTCTTCCTCCTGAGGAAAATCAAGACCTTCCTCCCACCAGACAGCTTTAGATCCCCCATTCAAGCACTGGTCCTGTCCCATCTGGATGGGGGCAATGACCACCTCGAAGGCCCCCACCATCCTCCTTTATGCTCCTGAGAAGTGTCCTACACGCATCTGCATGCCTCATCAAGGGTCCACGCAGATACAACCACATCACCCCGACTCTCATCAGCCTGCACTGGCTCCCACTGCATGCACAAATAACTTTCAAGGCTTGCTGCATCATCTATAATTCACCCAGCTACCTTGCAGTGAATCTCACATCTCTGGTGGACGGTGCACCACCAGAAGCCAGTACACATGCAGACTTAAAATCTGCTACTGCAAAAAGTAAAGGACCAGAAAACAAGCCTTCTCTGCCTATGCCCCAAGACTATGGAACCTCTTCCTTTCAGCATCAGACTTGCCCGCATACTCGTAGAATTCTGAAAAGAACTCAAGACAAAGCTCTTCGAGGAATCTCTCTTCCTCAACACCTAGGCCTTCACATTGCCCTGCACCACCTGATACCCTAGACACTGTACACAACTCTCCCCCGCGCCACCCTGTAAAGCTGTGCCCCTCCTCTGTGTCCCATTGTATCATACCACCGCTGTATATCTGTTCTGATGTTACCTCTGAAAAACGTTCGGTACTTCTTTTTTCCATTTAAAGCACTGATTCTAATCGCCCACTACTCTACTCTCTCTTAGTACTCTTGTATCTGTCAGCAGCCTTCTACACTCTTGACATCTATTCTTCTGTCTTCTCTCCAACATCTCTTCTTTGCAAATCTGTTCTGGAATGGTTTCGGTCCAATCTTTCCTGTTGCTCTTTTTCGGTTTCCTGGGCCAGTCCCTCCTCCTCTGTTTATCCTCTGTCCTCTGGTGTATCACAAGGTTCAGTCCTGAGCCCCTTGCTTTGATTATTTCTTTATTGGGATTTTTCCATTATCGGTACACTGACAATTCACAGATCATTTTATCCTTCTCTTTGTTTTCAGACCATTTCCAATCTACTCTCTTTTCTCATCTGTTTACTTTACTATTTGCACTTAAATCCCACTAAGAATTCGATCCTCGTTGTCCCTGCATCAATTAGTCCTCCCCCACTACACTCTGCCATTGTTTCTATCAGCCATCCTCTGCTCATTTTCAATTATTTTCTTTCTGTCTACCTGCATATGTCTACTATTTCCCACTCTTGTTGTTTCCAACTATAACATTCAGAAAGCGTGCAAGTTTCTTACCTTTGATGCCAAAAAGGTTCTTCTTTCCTCTCTTGTCTTCTCCCATCTATTCTATTGTTCTAGTTTCCTATTTGGTCTCCCAGTTTACAGACTTGCTCCTGTTAGTTCTATCTATAACTCTTACATCTGCCTTCTTTTCCACTCACCTCTTCGGTTGTCCATTTTACCTGGTATACTCTCTCTCTGTTGGCTGTCCTTTGACTCACGTCTACTCTTTAATTTTCTCGGCACTGTCTTTAAATGCCTCTTTGGTCTGCCCCTCCCTTTCTCTCATCTCTCATATCCTTCTACTCCACTGCTTGTACCCTCAGCTCCCAGTCTCAATTTCTTCTATCTGTGCCTCTTCCTCCATGCTCCACTTCCCGCCTTCACTCCTTTACTCTACTCACAACTAAGTGCAGGAATGCCCTCCCTCTGTCTCTATTCATTGTCTTCTTTCTCATTATATTTCTTCTGAGCTTGTCTTAAGATCCATCTCCTCTCAAACTGATTTGATTTTCATTGAGAATTTTTCATCTGTTCGTACAATTTATTCCTTTTTGAAGTGCTTTGGCATAAAGTGTTATGTACATACAATAAAATACAAATGCAAATTGGCATATCCCAGGGACCACTGTCAGAAGAGTAAAGACATCAAAGATCTTTGAGATAACTGTCATTTTATCAAGGAATGTCCTGTAGCCCTAGGGCAAAGGCAGGAACATGAGCTCTCCAATTCCTAACAGGGGCACATGCTCTGGAGAGGACAGAAGCTCCAACACATTTTGAATGTGCATCCGGGTAAGGGCACACAGCCAATCAAGTGGCTGGAAAGGCGGGTGAGAATACACAAACCCAGCCTGCAGTTCCAGTCACCTGAGGACCTTCCCTGGTTGGCCTTTTTTTCCTTTTTTTTCTAATGTGGGTAGGCAACAAGGAGGCCCTTCCTGTTGCCTCCCCACGTTATAACTATAATTGTTATTTTATATTCCGCTTAATATTGTGTTTCCAACCATGGGATCGGGATTTGAACCTGTGGTGAGCTCCACTGACTTGCTTCCAAGACAAGTGTGTTTCCCCTGAGCTATACCCTCTCAAGTTAGAAAACCCCAATTGCCCTTCCCCCACCCCAACAAAACTGCGGGACCCGAGCCTTGCGCTCCGGTCCCCAATGTTCCTCCTATCTGGCCACCGCCACTAAAATAGAAAAGTGACTAGATCCCTTTTTGGATGACAGCACCCATTTTGGAATGTTTTCCATGGTCTTTTCTATGTTAATCTTTTATTTTTTTATTAAAATGCATTTGGTTTACATCTTAAACCTTACATTTATCATTCACATTCAATCTACATTGTTTTCCTTATAAAAAACCGCAACATCTTTGTCTTTTCTACTTCTTCATTACTGTTACTGTTTTCCAGCATAATAGTTTCCCAGAAGTGAACTATGGTTGCAACCATCTTTCTATTATTTCCCATCAAGATTTGACTCCATCTTTCTTCTTTTTCCATTTCTACTGTGGCACTAAGATATTTCTCGCTGAAGAGCAGTCTTTTTTGATTTACTGCCTCGCATTCCATAATCACATGATAGAGAGTTTCTGTTTTTCCTATTGTTTGACAGAATCTGCAGTCGCTATTTGCACTTTGATTTTGGCTCCATTTCCCCTGAACTTCTCTTGTTGGAAGTAGGTTCAGTCTGAATCTTAAAAACATGTCTCTAATTCTTCGATCTGGGTATAATTGTAGGTAGTATGGAAGTTGGTTGAGTGATCTTGCCTCTCGCTCGCATTTCAGTGTCATTTTATATCAGTCTTTCTGCTCTTGAGTTTCGATCCAATCAGTTCGGCTCAGCTTCTTTTTTGCGATTTGAGGCATTTTCGTCAACGTCTCCAATGTAATTCCTTTTTTGTTACATATACTCATAGACCCTTCTTTCCATTTGTTTAGTGTAGCATTATTAACGTGTTCTTGTGAAGTTCTTAGTATTTCCAATGCCGGTATCTTTTCTTCGCTGTTAATTTTCCTGAATAGATCTAATATTTTCCATTCTATTATTGATTCTAGTGATTGGAGGCCCAGTTCATAACGAATATGTGTAATTGGCATGTTCTGGGGTAGACTTAGTACTTTCCGCCAATAAATTGCCTCCAGTTTCATGCATATGGTTCTGCCATGGTTGATCATAGTTTCAGCACCATATGCAAGGATCACTGTCACCTTTTGCTTGTAAAATGTTACAACTGGTATGAGAGAGAATTTTCCGAATTTCTTATGTATTGACAGTCCTTGTCTGGCAAGCATTCTGGTTTTAGCTTTTAACTGTTCTGCCCATGGCGCTTCTGTCAGTGATTGATTGATCCATATCCCTAGATATTTATAAGCTGTGACCTGGATCAATTTTTCTTCCTGGAGGTAATAATTAAAGGTTTTTTGATTTCTTCTTTGTCAGATACATAATTCTTGTTTTCTTGATGTTTATTGTTAGTTCATTTTTTTCCATGAATTCATAAATTTTGTTTAGGGCTTTTTGTAATCCGCACTGTGTTTTTGCTAATAGAATAATATCATCTGCATATATCAAACAAGGTACTGCAGTCGCATTTAATTTCGGCGGATTAATGCTCGGTGTACATATGGACTCTTCAGAAGACTGCAGCTGCTAGCAGACACCCTTGCTTTAAGCCATGCCAGGTGTTAATTTGCTTTGTTATTATTCCGTCCAATGCCATTCTCACTTGTATTTTTGTGTTAGTGTACAAGAGTTTTATTGGTTCTAGGATGTCGCTAGGACATCTCCATTGTTCAAGTTTGTTCCAAAGCAAGTCTCTATTGATTTTATCATAGGCTAGGCTCAGGTCTACATAAGCTGCTATTGTATTCATTTTTGTTCTTTCCGCTTCCTGTTTCATCAGAATTAAGATCATAAGATTTATATTTGTACCGACATTACGCACAAATCCTGTGTTCTATGTTAATAGCGACAGCCATTTTTAGAATTTTATTTTCTCTGATGGGAGATGGGCTCGCGCCCAGGCTGAGAATAGCGTTCACGCTCCGGCTGTGGGGGAGACATGGACTTTAACAGCCCACTGCCTGAGCTGAGGCACTAGCTTTGCTTCGGCCTACCAAAGCTCAGGCTGGCAGGCCGTTAAAGCCCATGTCTGCCCCCCAGCCGGAACATGAAACCGGTAGTATACTTCCTTGCTGGTTATCTGCTTTCAGAATGACAACATATACAGTTCCCGTTTCGGTGAACTGTAAAGCAGCCAGACGCTTTATAGATCTCAATTGAGCCAAAGATAACCAAATCCCCAGTGAATTTACACCAGTTGAGGTGGTGTATGGTCAGGCTTGAGTTTCGAACCAGAACTTGACCAGACCAAGGAACAGACTCTGAGGATGACCCACCACTAAGAACCATATCTAACATTAAATCATTTTAAAAAATCGCAGGTAAAGCAATGTGTTTTTAGCACAAAAATGTGTACAGATTTTACCATTGATAACAGAGCAAAGGACATGGGTCTTTTACAATAGGGTGACAGAATGTGACTCGAAGACCAGATGTTGCAGCTTCTATTCTCCGCCCTTTGCAACTTATCCAGAATAGGACTGCAAGACTTGTCCTTGGCCTCAAACCCTGGGATTGTATCTCTCCAGCCCTAAAATCTCTCCACTGGCTCCCAATGACTGCAAGGATTAAATTCAAGACCCTTTGCATTTTCCACAAGGCTTTCTGGGGCCTGAGTCCAATATACCTTCAGCTCTCCCTCCGTAAATACCTACCCTCCCGAGACCTTTGTTCCGTCACCTCTAACTCCCTCAGAGTCTGTCGTTTTTCAAAGAAACGAGCTGGGGGTAGATCTCTGTCTTCGGCTGGGGCATCCCTCTGGAACAGCCTCACTGCTACTCTAAAACTTGAGGAGAACCATCTCTAGTTACGGAAGCACCTCAAGACCTTTCTCCTTGCTTCTGCTTTCTCTCCTCCTCTCCCCTGCTGATCTGTTCTGTTTCGGCATCATGCACCTGGTTACCCTCTAACTTTCAGGCCCAGGTACCTGCTCACCCTACCACCCACCCGCACTGCCTCCTGGCAATCCCTTGCACTTGGGTCTGTATCAGTAACCCTATAGCCCCCCATTTTTCTGCACCTATCAGACACACTCTGTCTGTTGCCTTAAACCTAGCACTTGCCACCTGCTGGCTGCTCTACCACTGTTTGTTGCTTTTTATTATTTATGCATTTATTTAGTTTCCTTTGCTCAGCACTTTCCACTTCTCCCCCCCTCCCATGCACTTTTCCCTTTCCCGTAAAACCATGCACTTGCATGTTCTCAATGTCACTGGGCCTGGTAAGATTGTTTTTTGTTCTCCCTTGTTCCCCTCCCTTGCCTTGTCGTGCTCTGATGCACTTGTGCATGACCACGATACAAATAAAATATCAATACCAATATCAATTGTCTTGGCCTCTTGCCCTTGCCAGGCAGTTCTGATGTGGGTGAACAGCTCTTTGGCATGTGCCCTTTGCCTGTTGGGCTGGCGATATGGCATGTATATGCAGCTGTGCTAGGGGTTCACTTTGACACTTGGCCTTTCCCATCACACATGGGTGCTGCTCATATTTGCATGGGCTCACATGCTAATTTATATTACAGTTCATGGATAAGTGCCTGGTTTCCCACCTTCCCTTATATACACATTTGGTGGCACTGTTTTTGGGCACATTGGCATGTGGTTGTACATTCCACTTTCCATTGGGTCCATCTATGCTGATGGATGCATGCATGGGATCTTAATTTGACCAGACCAGTGCGTTGTCATGGGGGAGGGGACATTTATACTCACCAGCTTCACCTTGGCTGCTGGCTTCAACCTCAGCACTCCCAACACCCTTGATCCCCTCCATGCGGATGCTGCTGCTAGCCTTCTCCTCCCTCCGTGTCAGAACAAGCGGGTCCCCCTTGCCATCCTCCTGCAGCAGATGTTACCCTCAGGTGTTTTGCCAGTAGGCTGCGGACCCTGTTCTGAAGTCTTCCCATATTTTTCTTCAGTTCTCAATGTCCTGTGGGACTATGCCCACTTCTGTGACCTTGTCACGGATGCTGTCCCAGATGACAGCATTACTCTGGCCAGATGTTTTTCTGTGCCTTGAGCCATAGAGCTCTTTGGCATGGGCGACTGCCTCATCATTGAGGACTTGCAGCTCTGACTCACTGAATTTATGTTTCCTGAGCTGCATATCAGGCACCTTCCCTTACCCTTTTTTCCTGAGACAAATGTTTTCTCTCCAGGGAGGTAATTTCACCAAAATGCCGGTGGTAGTGGAAGTGACATCTACGACCCTTGACCTCTGATGAGATCAAAGGGAGTGATGTCATTTGACCCCAACACGAAGTGATATTGCAGGAAGCGATGGAACACAACCATTCACCCCTTGACAAAACAGGAAGTGGCATCACATAGAATTGTTCCTAAGTACACTACAAAAAATATGGTTACGATATCACTATAATGTGATATACATTTCATACAAGAATGGATCACCATATGTATCGTTAAGATCAGTGTGTATAAATCCATATTACCAAATTACAGTGAATGCAAGCAGACGTCCATGACCAAATGATAATGATGTTGTCTTATATAGCACTTACGCTTAAGCGCTTTATATAGAAAAAAATATACATATAATATCACCCAACCTGTGTTAGTACTCTTTTATCAACCCCAGAAGGATGAAAGGCTGAGTTGAGGTGTTTAAAAGCAGGCTAAATCAGCGACTCGCCCCCTGAAGTGTGCCTGAAATAAACCTTTAATGAGTCTAGCAATTATTGAATAGAATTCCAGAAAGACACATTATTTGATATTCCTATTCTTTCTTATTTAGGATCACTGCTGAAAGTGTTAGACTTGTGGAACCCCTGTTCATTTTTTTTTAAAAAGGCCTGAACAAGAAAACCAGCCACTCCAGAAGCAAAGAGCCACATGGTGCTGGCCACAGACCCAGAGCTTGCATACAAAAAATGTAAAAAAAGAAAAGACAAAAAAACACTTTTTTAAAACATTTATTTTAGGGTAGAAAGGGAGACCACAGGGGTAGCAAGGGAGACCTCATGGGATCGCAGTTGCGACCCCTGGCGACATCTAAATTACGTCCCTGTTTCGCTCCCTTCTGCATCCTGATGGCAACTGGAAATGGGGGATTTGGAGTAGATTAGCTTTTTGAAGATGGCCACCACCATGCTTCCCATTCGAGCAATGACGCTATTCATGCCAGCGGTAATTCCGCCGTCAGCATTAGTGCTGAACATATGGTCGGTAACAGTAATTCTGCCGATACCAGGCGGAATTACCATCCAACACTAATTTCGGCGGTAACTCGGTCGGAAATACTGTCACCGCCCATGGTGTGTGCGTGCTCCGACCAAGTTGTAACACAGCAGTAATTCTGCCAGACACTATGGCAGTAACAGTAATTCCACCTAGGCAAAATTACCCCCTTTGTTTCGCAAACCTCATTATGAGGCCCTATGTTTGCAAAACAACATTAAATATACACATCAAATGAACTCGTGAAAAACCTAAACATGTGTGACATTGTGCACAAAGTGTGCAGACATTTGTGACCTTTTGGCATTGATAATTAGGAATTACTTTTAGATTGTTCTTTCCATCTATATGTTGGAAAAACTGCAACGTGTCCCTATGATATAATGGGCTGGAAGATGTATTGCAGCCTGTTTTACAGGGGTGGCTAAAGTCAAAGCGGAACATTTAGTAAATAATCAAATACACGTGAGGATTTACACATTATTACAAAAGGTGGTCCAGTCCTTCAGTAAGACCTGTCTACCTGGGAGCTGGCCTCATCTTAACAGGAATCTAAAGTAATTGTAATGATTTTTTTTGTTGGTTTTACCAAGACATCCGAGAGCAGGCTTCAGAACATCCATATAAGAAAGGCTAAATTCCTTACAGACACTAGTACACACACAACTCTCATTCTGTGTTGAAATGGATCCCCACGAATGTCACACCCCTCAATTAACAACACAGATATACATGTGTCATGTGTGCCTTCATTAACTGAGAAACTCAAATTCTACATTCAAGATCACCATCTTCATCTCCAACTCATCCTGATCTTTCTCTCTCATCACCCTTTATCTCCATGTCTCTCTCTTCTTTCTCCGTCACCCTTGATTTTTGTCTCCCTCTCTTGCCTCACTATCAGAGTGGTAAAAACATTTTAAATTAAAATTATTTTAATGAATAAATAAATATGTATTTGTATTTCAAAACCAATTCTCATAGACTGAGAATAAGAAACAATGGAGTGTATAAAGGAAAGTTACAGGTATACATTAACACTTGTAAGGGAAATACAGAGAAATCCAGAGGTGACAGCGATGAATGGAATAAGACAGTTTCCAAAAATGTGTTCCGAGGTGTATGTGACGAAATGTCAAGCATTAGTACAGGGGAGAGCGGTGGTTTGCAAACCTTATGATCGTGCAGCCCCTGCACTACTACTAACGCTGCAGTAATCGTTTCATGAAGGTGAACATGGTACCCAGATACATTGTATACCTTATTCACCTCTTAAGGTAGCATAGGCCAATGACAGTCTAAATTATCTGGGGATATTAGTACAGATGCATTCAAACAACAATAGCTCTGTGGTATCAAAATATATTGTGGGTTCCCACAGGGTTCTTAAATAATATAGATGTTTTGCTCAAGGACTGATAAGTGGTCAACATACTAAACATCCCACCCTTGGAAAGAAAATACACAGATCAGGGCAAACTTGTATATAATTGTATATATCTGCAGATGACCCTGGTTAAAAAAGTAGAAATGCTGAAATACATAAAATATTACTTAAGAAATGTTGTCATACTTGTCTGTAGTGATCAAGGTGTGAAGGTCAGGGGTACAGAACCTAGAAATGCATTATTATGGGCATCTAGTTAATTCACAATTCTACCTTAGTCGTTGTAGTGCCTTGACAGTGTTGAGTTGTCTTCTCTGCACTTCTCCAATGGTGTGACTCATGGTCAGATGATGAAAAACCAGGCTATTCAGTCTTCAGGTTTTGATGATGTGGCCAGTCAGTCTCAAAGGTTCATGATCAGTGGCAAATGGTTTCCACTTCATGGCTCGGCACAGTAAAGCATAGCATGTAGCAGAGGTGAAGGGGAAGGCGGTTTGCATCAACGGGTTGGCTGCATTTCAATGTCAGTTCAGTCATCCCAATGTGACTCCAGTCAGTAAATGCTTGGTTGTAAAACAAGCATTTTCAAAGGCAGCTCCTTTGGGCTTTCAGTGCTGTCTGTTCTTTCACAAGGCACCTTGAAGGAAAAGGAAGATTGGCCTACTTTTCCGAGTGCAGAGAACTATTTTAGACCTGTTTGTAAGGCCATCCACAGTCCTAGACAGACTTGTGGTGTACCAGCAGTCTTCATTGGCAGTCAATCTTTCCTTCCTACAGACACTTCTCTTATCCCCCAAATGTGGACAGGATGGGAGTTGCCAGGTCCCTTGCAAATATTGCCTTCACCCCTGATCCTTGGTCTGTGAAGATGATTCTAAAAGATAGTTCTTTAAATGGGGGTGTCACACCAATATAAATTCAAATTCTTAAAGGAGATGTTTCCATTTTCAAACCTTCTGTTATGGGCCAATCCATGTCTATGTTACAGAACTGACCTCCTATGCAGTCTTATACCCATATTCCTTGATTTGCAGGAAGCCAGGTTGAAGGACAATGAAGGAATTGCTGTACATGTAGAACCAAATTGCCAAAGTATTCTTCCTTTAGATTTTTTGCCCTGTGGTTTGCAATGACCTACCCTCACCCGTGTCTGTCCTACATCAAAGGATCTCCATGTGAATTATTCACTTTCATTTATTCCCCTCTGCCCTGAAGCTTCCCTTGAAGTGCCTGTTTTCATCACCAACCCATGTGCAGTCAGTCTCTCCACTTGTGAAAAATATTAGTTTCCACTTTGTGAGTGAACAAATTGGCTGGGGCAGTTTAGAAAGAGTCACCCCAGGACTGCTAAATAATCATTTAAGTTTAGCAACAATCTTGAAATTCCATACCATACTTTCCTGGACCTTCTAATATTTGATAAAGAAAATAGGGGCAGCAATAGTCAACTATATGACATGAAAGTGTTTTTGTAGCGTCCATAGTGCTTTTGCATGGAAACTTTCAAGGGGTTGCTACTCAACCCCTGCACGTGAACATTTGAAGTAGATGATACTTTTTCTCTGAAAGGTGGGAAATTTACATTTCAGCTGTGGGTATGTTTGGAAACTCTGCACAGATGAAGTATACATGTGTCAGCTATTATGACTGACAGTGATCCTGTTACACACTCACAAGGCCAGAAACCAGCACAGGTATAATCACTGCCAGTACCTTCGTAGTAAAATAGCGTATGTGGAAAGGGTGTCTATGTTTAGCAGCATGCCTTTCCTGTGGAGAATCCACCTTCCCGTTGCATGGCAACAATCGAAACGAACAGGATTGTGCCTCACAGATGGAATTCGGTCACAGTGTATGAATCTTGTTTGGAAAACATCTTAATTATCACTAGCTTAAATAATGTATGATTCAAAATAGGGAAATTCTGAGAATAAATGGAATTTAAGAAAGTGTAAGATGTGTGCAAATGAGTGGAGAGCATAATTATAAGTTGCATGCAGATCTACATAGGTGTGCCTATGCAAAGTATTACCTGCATTGGGCACAGATTCAGGTGTAAGTGCCCAAGTTGTGTCATTGTTTCCATGCATATGCATACTTTGTGAAAGCCGAAATTGTATGCTATGCTGTACCTGGTTTCCTGGGACTTCCATGTTGGATACAACTTGTTGCATGGAAAGCTAACTTACGGATGATGTCAGGTACTTATGTAATGGCTTACCTTTGCGAATGTCCTCAATGTGTTTAATGCTCTCAGTAAAGAAATGAGCAAAGAACAGAATGCAAAAGCATGAGAGAAAAATTTAGCAAATATTCCTAATGATCTTAGTTCACAACAGAACCAACTCTGATTATGGAGAACATTTTTTATAATTTCTTTCAAAAATCGTTTTAATCCTAGGAAACTGCCCTCCCCAGGCGATGATTGTGAATGTGGCCTTCATTAAGGTGGAAGCCTGCACTTATTATAAACCGAGGTATACACACCCCTCCCTCTTTGCTCTTGCCTGATTCAAATATCTTCAAAAACCTGCAAATGATCAGATGTCCTTTATACTTTATCCTTAGGTTTGGAGTGCCACAGAGCAACTGCGCTCACACTGGATGCCCAACAAAGCACCCAAAATAAATCATTTAGGGGGTTCAATGTTTTATTTGCATTGTCATGAGCCCAATCTATAGTGTGGGGAAAGGAAACTGGCTCAGAAAAAGATCACAAGAGTGACCATAGACCACACTGTCAGAGCTTTTTCTCACGTCTACCAACAATGATAGCAAACAGGCCCCATAACATAGACCCCAGTAGTAACTGGGGAAGCAAAGTAAATAGAAACACACGTTTGCAAGTAAGTTGTTCACATTGAATTATGCATAGGTTCATGAATGTTGAATGTAAGCAAACATCTAAATGGTGAATGCATCTATTCATGTGTATGAAATAACTATTGCTCTTTAGAAGACCAGATTTGGAGAGGAAATTACTAAAATAAATGTGTATTTTGAACAATCTAACTGACAGATTTCCTACTATATCATGTAATGTCTACAATTTACACGGAAGAATTTGTTTAAACATCCGAATGGACGTATAACTTGCTAAACATTCATGGTATGATTTTTATTGTTTCTCATCACCTACTTAAAGCCAGGAAGTAGTCATAACTGTTCAATGCTCCATAGCCCGCATCATTTTAATGTATTCACATAATCATGTCCAAGCTTTCCTACATTATTTAGAATGCATACTAAGAGGGGATACAGATCTCTTAAGAACATACTTTCATATAATGAGGACTTGTACCGCTAAATGAGAAACAATGCTCAATATTTGTAAAAATAATTTTGATGGCATATCATTAAAATTCAGGTTTAGTAGAATATATTTTAAGAACTTTATAAACGTTCATGTAGCCTCAACAGAACAACTACTAACTGCATGATTTATTTGTAGACATGCACAGCATGGGCTTAACCAGTTTAGGTACAAGGTATAAGAATATTCCGAGAAATTGACTTACAAATGCACACATACATTGGGACATGTGGGAGCCTTGATTTCTAGACCTATTCATGGGTATTGCATGCTTTGTGAAGCACAAAACACCAAATTTGAAAAAAACGAATCCAGTAATTACCTGAAATAAGAGTGAGAATAGCATTGTTTCATAATAACGTAAGTTTAGTGATTTAGATAAGCCAGTGACATAGGCAGGACAGGGGTACCTCTTCTTACCCTGCTGCCCCAGTTGGTATTGGTGGTTGAACAATCGAGGCCAAACTCTCACAAAGAATGTGAGGTAGATGAGAATACACAGTTATGTGTTTCCTGGTACCAAACACCACGCCATCTCTGATCCCAATCCCTCTTCCTCCTTTCTGTTCCTCATCCTCCTTGTGTCCAATCTCGTTTTCAATCGTTCTCTTTACTGGCTCCTAAGTTCTGGAACGCTCTGCCTCTATCTTTTTGCTCTCTTGACTCATTTCCATTAGCACCCTGATGGGGGCAGCCAGCCAATCAGGCGGCTAGGAATGCGGGCTTAAACCTGTGATCTCAGCCTGCATTCCAAGCCACCTGATGGCTGGTTGGCCCGGCTGCTACCTTCCCTTTCACCCTCGGATTCCGTTTTAAATGATCATCCCTCCCCACTGACCTCATTGTCGTGGCGGTGGCACTCGCAGACACCGCTGCTGTGGCTTCCGTCTTCCCTTTCCATGGCGGCCATCGTGGAACCGTCTTTTCATTCCATAAAGGGTACGCCGCAATGCGACCCATTCACGGACCGAGAATACTTTCAACTAACCCCGTCCCAGCTCATGGGATGGGTGCTACTGGCGTTAAGCATCCGTTCCAGGGGCTGGAACGTATGGTAACAGCCTGGGGCGGTCCTTTAAAAGCCCAAGCTCTGCTCAGGCCTTTAACTCAGGCTGCACTCTTGGAACGGGTGCTTAATACCACATTATTTTGTCCCCACTTGAAGTCCCATTTTCTTTCCTCTGCGTAAAGACATCACTCTTTTTACATTATTTAGAACCTTTGACTGACTTGCCTGTTGCTCCTTAAATTGTTAAGCGCTTTGGCTTGAATCGCTATAAAAGCAAAAATAACCAAAAAACAAATAACACATTGAATGAATGTATGTCCGCTAAGAAGCATATCGTCAACAATTTTTCTCAGTAAAAGATTGCTAAATTATTTCTGTACAAGAAAGATTATAGGTCGAAGGCAAGATGTACAAGGGAGGTTGCATCTGCAGTTTTATAACAGTTATGGTTAGAGTCAACCACAAGTCCATGAATGATTGAGGGGCCCAATGGAGCTCTGCATAATGAGTGTTTGGGGATAGACCTTCTACGCAGAATGATGGATCACTCTCATATCAGCCATGATACAATCAACATCGGGATACAGTTTAGGAGGTAGGGAGGGGTTGTTTTTTAAGCAGAAATCGGTCTGCAATGTATTCAGTAATGTTGAGGATATAGGAAAAGAATGTGGTTGGGATGTGTAGCGTCTGCATAGGTTGCAGGTGCCATGGCCTTAGTGGTTGGTTTTTCAACACTCCCTGCAAGTGTGAGCTCTTTGGCATACAGGCAGATGTCATGCCAGAGACAGTCAGTGATGGGAATAGTGCTATATGTACATTGCAGAGTTTCGAGAGTCCTTCTGTGAGAACTGTAACATTCTTGAGACCCTTGCTATTAAATTCTCCACGCCAATTGAAGTTGGGATAAAGGCGGCAGTTACAATTGTCTCAGGGATCCTGCAGCATTGGGTGAAATGTGCTGTTCTGTTCTTCAATCAGGAAGACAGCTGAATCCCATGCAGGAGGTTTTCTAATGTTGCAGAGAAATGCAGACTGGGACCTTCCAATGGAGACACTGCTTCCGTGTTGAAAGGGTATAGAAGCACTGCAGCAACAGCAATGCTGGTATGGACTCACTGCTTGGAATGTGGACAGACATGTGGGTGGTTAGTACAGGTTTCACTCTATTTTAGGCGACCACTTGTGTTCAGGCTCTTACAGCTGTTAGTGCAGTTCAGTGTACGTGTTCGACGTGGTGATCAGTTCCAGGAAAGATTCTGCAGAGCGTATTTGACAATCTGTATGATGAGGCCCATCTTTCGAAAACAAGGGCAGTGAACATCATTACCTCATCTTGGTTTTGGGGTGCTGGGAATGTGCACATAACCGATCTTTCCAAATTGGAGGTTCTTGGAAGACTTCCAGATCCATATGGGCTTCCTTATAGCTGAATGGTGGTTCCTTTTACTTATAACAATCCAAATTATTCAGTATTTCTATATGACTAGTGCAGATCCTCCGCAATCATAGGAAATTGAAAGTTGGGTGTGAGTCTTAACTCACAATGACAAGGTTGCATTTATTCAAATATATTGGTTCCCCTCCAATCAAGGGGGGGGGGTCACAACACTCTTTATTGGTCTCCTAGATGTTTTACATCCTTGACTTCAGACACCCAGTCTTCAGACACCCAGCTTTGCCATTACGACTGCAACCTTGCGCCTCCAAGAGCCGCAGAGATATGGCCACATTAGTATCACATTTAGTTCTACATAAGTAGAGTGTCTGCATACATAAACATTCACTATATTTTACATTGTGGTAGCAGGTAGGATCTCCCTGGAGTACAGCTGAGTGGGTCTCCCTGAAATTAATAATCAATTGCTTGCAACAAGTGGATGCTTGTCAGTCAGGCATGCAAGGTTATTCTCTAAGGTAAACATGGTACATGGTGTATACTGACCCTAAACTGCGTAGGGCCTCGTTGCAGGTATGATGGCAACAGTAAAGCATGGGACCTCCTAGATATAAAACACAAACAAACTATAGGCTGGTGGCACATGGAACTCGTACACAATGATGTGCTTAGAATGTACTGCATGACGAAAATGAGGGGGTAGATAAGAGCCTCATTGCAGGTGTTGACGTATCAGGAAATTGCTGGATGGGATACATTTAGGTCATTACTCCATGCAGAACTTTATTATGTATACCTACCACAAGGTGTCAATGTTCCAAGCAAACCCAACTTGTAATTAGACCATATTTTGAAAATAAGAGGTATTTAAAAAGCCACTTGTTAATACCATGCACGCAAGGAAGCCCTTGGCATTATTAATATTGAACTGAATGGTAAGCCTGATATGATAAAAAAAAGGTTACAGGGACACTGACTACGAGCTGCCGCGTAGGCATTTTGCCCTCAAATACATACACCATGACTTATCCCAGAGGGACCGGTGCAGGGCACGCTTGTGCTCTGCAAAATGCAGCCCTCACATGCCGCTATTAGTAGAGTTAAAGAATGACCTAGGGTAGGATGTGTGATCATAATACTTTAAAACAGGATTTTAGCACAGGGCCTAACTTAATATGAGGACATTAGGTCACAGGATGTGAAGGCAAAGGTGTAAAGGTGTTCAATGCTTAATTTGTCAAAATAAAATAAGTCCCAGGGCCCTAGTACTACTGTGACACTGCGGGTGGGCCCCACTGCTGCCACCATCCATAGCTGCTCCACACAGTGTTGTTATATTTGGGGTTGCAGTGCAGTTCACGCCTGCTCATTGTGGTTGATGGATGCACTGACTAACACCACTTCGTAATGAAAGTGCGCCTGAGACAATAAGTGCAGGGGTTCATAAATAAGGGCCAGGCTGAGCCCTGGCAAACACCCCCACAAAATAAGCACTGAAGGTGTTATTCATTTTGACCACAGTTAGAGGACCCAGTGTTGAGCTTGAGCATGTAGAGAATTGAAAATAAGTCATTGCACTTTTTAGAAAGATGTAAATGAACACAATCCATTCCACATTTTATGGTGTGGAAAAAACGACACATGCAATAGCAGCTAAAAGAATCTAACAGCTTGTTCGAAGGGGGAAACCAATTAGAAATATTTGATTTGAAAGGCTTTGGGTAAAATATGAAAGTGCTGACTCAAACAAGCAAAGCAGCACTTACAAACACTTTTGCTCTGTGATTTACACGTTGAAGAAATGCAACTGATTCATGGAAGGGAATACAGTGCAGATAATCAAAACTCTTTGAGTGTGTCCAATGGGTGGCACGTAGGCCACATCCACAGATGTTTGGCTAATTTACACCTATGTATCATGTAGTGATTTGTGTTTTATATATTATACTCCTAACCTGGAGTGAAGTGCTGTTTTAATTGTGTGATTCATCGCCATAGTTTTCATATGTATATGAAACATAACAACATCATTGCACTTACTGACACTATCACAAAAGGATGCATCGTGCCGTTTCTTTTGCTACGAACAATCGCTTTTCACTAAGACGTGTTCTTTGTCTGGAAATTAAAGTTTTGGAAGTGCACCCATGTGTAAATATGTGAGGAGGAAAACTGGGCTGTGAAGGCTGGTTATCAAAGCTACGTGAAGCATAAAAAGACATCCGTTTGTTGCAATGCAAACCTAATGAACTGCTAAATCAGAATTCACAATATCATGGCAGAATGATATGTTTCTAAATAAAACACTTTTCATTCGTTAGATTCGCTTTTTTCTTTCTGTTCGTGTGATGTGGATGTGTGATCGTGTAAAGTGCAATGCATGCACTGTGAAGTTATGTGCATACTTTAATATTAAATTTTAAGTTTGCTATGTAAATGAGGTTTAGAAAGTTAGGTAAATGCATGTATAGATAACTGAATCAGATTTAAATGCACAACCCAAGAACATGCAATGACATCACCCAATGGCATGGTGGTGTGTGAACAGGACGCTTTAAAGAGACTTTGTTCAGCAATTTATTTTTTTTAAGTTTAAAAGGTTTTTTATTAATCCCAAACCATACAAGGCTTAACAGGATTATAATGAGAATCATAAACTTATGTAAGCAAATAAATTAACAAATGTACATTCTAAACTATAAATTGAAATACATTAAAGTTTTGCATGGATATGAGGTTAGTTTATATGAATATCCAAATTTTGAGTAGGTAGCAGAAAATAAGACATACATCAAAGACAAGACAGGAGACAAAACATATACGAGAGGGAGGGTACAAGGGCTTCATACCTTGTAATGAAGTCGATCTACATTTTTCGAATTGGACGATATAGTTTTGATGGCAACTAACATAAGAAGGTCAAACAAGTAACCATTATTTTTATCCATAGCATGTCCTGGCATAACATTTCCAGTAAAGAGAACATGAAGACAAGTGTCATGTTGCAGATCAAAGATTTTTTAAGGGTATTCCACACCCTGAGCCAGAAAGGTTTAACAGATTTTCAATCGAGAGCCATGTGCTTAAAAGTCCCTAGAGGTTGAAGGCAGCTCCAATAGCTGTCATTTTGCGTGGCGCTGCATTTGAAAAGTAAAGAAGGGGTGATAAAAGCTCTATAATGAAAGAAGTATAGGGTTTGCAATACACTGGCTCACGTGGTGACTCTGGATATGTGGTTCCATGTTGGAGGCCATTGCAGTTGATTGTCTTGCAGAGCGCAATCTTGCTGCTAGGTCTGATCGCAGTTCTGCATAATCTCCATGGAAGGGGGGCATCAAAGCCATGCCATTTGAGGTCTTCAAACATATAATTCCATTAGACCCAATCAAACACTTTTCTGCATCAAGGGAGACCTCTACATAAGGATCCTTAGAGCCATTGGTATTGTCTACAAGGTTCAGAAACAGTCTATTGTTTGAAGAGGATAGTCTGCACTTAATGTATCCAACTTGGTCATGTTTAATTAAGTTGGGTAGCAGGGGAAGGCGTCTGATCGTTAGAGTTTTTGCAAAAATATTACAATCTGTGTTGATAATGGAAATAGGTCTATAGGTCTGAGGTAATTCAGGATCTTTGTTAGGTTTCGGAAAACCTATAAGCATAGCTTCAAAAAAGAACCCTTTGCCTCGTAATCCAAAATAAAGTGATGGAAGAGCTAATTAAGTTTTGGTATTAAGAGTTTATTAAAGTGAGAGAAAAATAATAAATGGGAAAATCATTGGGTCCAGGGGCTTTATCCTTTTTGAGATCTTTTATGGCTTTATAAATGTCATCGGGAGATAGATATAAGAGCACTAAGTGTCTGCAAATCGACCTTTGGATATGTAGTTTGAGGTATGTGTTGACGAAATTCGTTAATATGTGTGTTGTTAGGGGTTTTTACGGAGAATTCTCACAAATGTGCTAATTCCCTTCACCTTAGAGACCCCCAGCAACTTTTCTGGATTTTGAGGACTTGATTATTTTACCTGGAGAGAGTGTGAGCCTTTTTTTCCCACTCTCTCATGTATTTTAATGTGTGTTTTACTCATGTGTTCTTTGATTATGGAATTTTAGACAACTCCATAGGCATCATCTATTCATGTGTGTCACACAGCACCCTCAGTGCAGTGGCACAGGGAAGCCTTTCAGGCTTTCTCATGGTTTAAATACCTTCTCTGGGATAAACTACTGTTTCCCAGAGAAAGTAAAGTGAAATTGACTTTACTAGTCTTTTCAAATTTCTAGACCCAGGGCACTCTATCTTACAATAGAGTGCTGGAGGGGTTACCTAGTATCCCCTGTGTCTAGATACTCATGTAGCAGTCAAATACTACCCTTTCCTATCGAAATGGCTGGTGGCAGTGGTTTTACAACAAACTACCATGATTTTTTCCCGACCACGAACACCGGTAGCGTTAAATCGCGGGAGCCATGTTTTTCAAGATGACGTCTGAGCCCCCTTTGTTTAAACAGGTCCTGGTCTTCTTTTTTCACCATTTCTCTGTGGAAAGGTCCTTGTAGAGTTTTGCTCTGCGCGCCAAACCAGGTTTGGTCCTTTGTTTCATCGCCTTTGGTGGGCTTCAGGACTGAAGACCGGCTCTGGCGCTGGAGTGAGGGAAGTGCCCAAACCTCCCTTGTACTTAGTCTCCTAGGAGACCCAAATGCACTCTGGCGTGATTGGCTGGCTAACTGTCCGGCAAGGACAGCCATCCTGCTGGGTGAGTGGCAGCTAGGCTGGAATGAATGGGAGGAAACTGGATAAAAGGTTAATTTCTTGGCTTGGAAGGTAGAGTTGACCACTGGAACAAAAGAACCGAAGACGAGCTGGAAGAGGACAGCTGCTGCAACTCCTGGACCGTTGGTTTGCCCGGTGAAGCCCTGCTGCAGGTCCGAATCGCCAAGTTCATCTCGACAGAGAAGCCCTGCAAGGACAACTTCTCCCTTTGAATTGGTGGGACCAATCAACTCGTAAGCCACCTGGATACCATTCTCGGAGCTGGTTGTATTTTCCTCAGAGAGCTGCAGGAAACCAAATAGCCTGGGAGAGGGACACCAGTTTGTGATTTGCCAAGTGCCGGCTTTGACCAGTTCCCCCGACCTCCTCCATCTTGTCCCCACGGCTGAGGCTCAGGAACAGCAAGATCTGCAGGAACTGCCAGAACAGAAGTCTTCAGCTATATCTTTTTCCTCATTGTAAGGTACTGCGAAAACCCACCCGAGAGAACTTAGCTCTCACTGCGAAAGTGCTTGAAAATTTGGCAACTTGCAGGCCTAGTCAGCTTGTGACCCAACATATGAATCTTTCTTTTGTGAACTACTTCGGAGAACTTTGGCAAAGACTTTTCCGTTTAACTACCAGAAATGATTTATCCTAAACAAGACTTTAGCCCATTGACTTTGGCCTAACCTATTGCATTGAATCAGTTCCTCTGGTGAACTCTTTTACACTGTCTAAGAGTAACTGTATCTTCTTTTTATTAATTTATGCCTTTTTGCTCCTACTGCAAAGTACTCTGAATACCATTTTGCTCCTCCTTCGAAGTAGTTTAAATGCCTCAGAAACATACAGTATAAAGTACTGAAGTATATGTTTGTGTGGTATACATTGCCTCCTTCTAGTGAATGTTTTATAACTGACTGTTGACTAAATTAATAAGTGATTAACCAAGAAACCTTAAGCATAAGAGTTAATTTGAATACTTGTGATTGTAGACCTCTGTGTAACACCCTTACAGCTCACATTCCCTCTTGAGAGAAACCTGGCTGCTCGCTACAAAGAAACTGTGTAGTACAGATTTATACCAAAGGTAGGTTTTGCTTACACCTGTAGTCATGGTTGTGTGTAGTGGTCTCAAAGGGTACTGCATACAAACTCTGCCTAGCACTGGTGGCAAGCGTTGAGGATCAATTGTATAGTTGTTACATTGAGAGTTCTGCTTTACTTTTGTTCAAATAATAACATTCACAAGGCTAAGCACCACTAGAAAAGCAATTTTATCATGCCTGATATGGATAACTTCAGACAGGAAGCCCTGATCATTCTAACATTAGATTAACTGAAAGATATGTGTAAGGTCAGGAATCTGCCTGTTAAAGGAAAAATAAAATAATTGATTGAAAGACTGTTGAATTCTCAAAGTCTGAGAAGTGGGACTGTTACACCTACTCCGTCAGCAAATGTGGAAAATTATGACAATGATAATGATTCAGAGTCTAACTCTAATTTTATTGATGAAGAAGAAGAGTTGGAGGCGTCTCATGATGTGAGCCCCTATGCACCTCAATAAGATCTTGGGCCGCAACCATTAGCCACAGCGACCCTACCAGGTCCAGTACTGAGTCCAGAATCTGTCTCTCTTGAAAAGGTGAGACTTGAGTTAGAGTTCAAAAGGCTCCAAATGCAAACTGAAAGTAAACATCAAGAACTCAAACTAAGGGAAATGGAAATGCAACATGCTCTTAAAATGAAGAAATTATCTCTTAAAAATCTTGGAGTCTTCTAGGTCTTCCAGTCCTAAGAGACCTTGCATGCCTAAGGAAGCTGTGAGTATGTATGAGGTGAAACTTGATATGTTGGATTGGTTGGGTGCTTTTGAGTATAAATATGGGATTCTGGGTTTCATAGGGAATAAGTTGATTCATTGGCTTTTGTCTCAGCTCCCCCAGGTTGCAACTGATGCTGTAATGGAGGTGGGGGAACTTTAACGATTGGTGTATGAAAATGTGAAGCTAGCTTTGATAGCTAGATTTGGGAAAACTCCTTCCCAATATGTTAAGAGGTTTAGGACCCTCAAAAAGAATGATGGTACCCCTTGGGCTACCTGGGTATGTGCTTGTTTGAGAATCCTAGATGGTTGGGTAAAGGGTTACAGAGTTAACACTTTTGAAGGAATGAGAAATCTGTTTATGTTGGAATCTATTTTTGATGCCTGCTCTCCTGAGCTGAGACAGCACTTGGCTGACTCTAAAGAGCTTGATCCCAAGAAGCTATCAAAGGCTGCTGACCTGTGTGTTTCCAACCGGGCTACTCACAAGGCTTCTGAGACAACTCAGAAAAAGGGTGAAGGGAAGCAGCAAAAGAAAGATGGTAAAGACAATTCTAATATGTCCAATCGAAAAGAGGGCCCCAAACAGAAAAAGGGTAAGCCACAAGGAAACCCGAATCAGGCTACTGAAACCTCTGGTGCCAAACCAGAGGGAGGTGAGCAGAAGCACCCATTTGTCAAAACATTTGGAAAATGTTATGCTTGTGGGTCAACTGACCATGTGAAAGGGGATCCCAGATGCAAGGGTAAACCCTTCAGGGATCCACACTGCCTCCTTAGCCTTCTCCCCAGAGGAAGAAGTACATCCGGCTAGTGGAAACTTTCAATTAATGTCTGAAGGCTCCCTTGGAATCTCTGCCAGTGTTTCTTTAGTGTCCCTGGGTCTGTGGGAACAGCAGATTTTAGATTTCTATAATTCAATAACAGATAACACAAAAATAATATTACAAAGACAGTGTACTTGTAAATGGCCATGAGACCCCTGCCTTTAGAGACACTGGGGCCAGCATTACAGTGGTGGATGAAACTTTTTTCAAACCTGAGGATGTTGCTAAGGCACCCAAAGGCCTCACTAAGCTTGATGGAGGCCCTGTCCAAATGCGTCCTAGACTACCAGCTCTCATCCAGTGCAACATGACTGTCAGAATACCTGTTAGTGTACAAAGTAAGGTGCCTGGGAGAGTCCTGCTGCGGAATGACTTAACAACTCTTTGAGTTGTATCAAGCACCCCCAGGCCTCCCAGTAAATGGAAACAGGAGCAGACAAAGAAGGCCTGAGAGATCACCCTAAATGACTCTCAATAGGTCGTTACAGGAGAGCCTATAAAACCCAGTCCATCGGAGCTACTAACTGCTATTTGCAAGAATAAGGAGACAAAGTGGAAACCCAAGGTCTCAGGAAAAAAACAAGATAGCACTCCTGTGCATCCAACTAGGACATCCCCAAGAGGACTGTCCAAAGTCACACCTGTGACTACTCCACCAGCTGAGGCTGAGTGTGAGGAACAAACAGGAGGCGTTGAAGCAGCTGCTGAAGATTCCGAGCTGGAAGAAGACCTACACTCTCTTGAAGATCTGGATCCTAGAGACCATCCTGAGCTGCAGTCTTTACTGGCAGAATGTGGCCCCTGTAGGGCAGACTTCAGCAGAGGTCAAAGAGATTGTCCTACTGTTGAAGGACTTTGCCAACAGGCAGCTTCTCAGCTGGACGGGCAAGAGCCAGGGAAGCAAAGGTTGTACTGGGAAGGTGGTCTCTTCTACAGTGAACCTACTTAGTCTATCCCAGGGGACTACAGAAGACTTGTAGTGCCTCAAGAGATAAGATATCAGTTTCTACAATTAGCACATGAGATTCCTTTGGCTAGTCACTTAAGTTTTAAGAAGACCAAGGAAAGGCTTTCTCTCTATTTCTACTGGCTTAAGTTGGGGCCTGATGTAGATACATTCTGTTGGAGCTGTCACACTTGTCAGACATATGGCAAGAGTGGAGCCATGAATGTGGCACCTTTGGTGCCTCTGCCAGTGGTGGGGGTTCCTTTTGAGAGGGTAGGAATCGACACTGTTCGTCCCTTAGACGCTCCAACCTCTTCAGGCAATTGATTTATATTGGTTGTAGTAGACCATGCTAATAGGTATGCTGAAGCTATACCTATGAGGACTGTTAAAGCTCAGCCTGTTGCTAAGGCCGTGCTTGGTATTTTTACCAGGGTAGGTTTTCCTAAGGAGGTTATCTCTGACAGGGGATCTAATTTTATGTCGCACTACATGCAGGCCATGTGGAATAACTGTGTAGTAACTTACAAGTTCTCAAATGCCTACCTTCCCCAGACGAATGGGTTGGTAGAGAGGTTTAACCGTACTATGAAGAGCATGTTAGGTGCTTTAGAGGAACCCCTTAGAAGAAAGTGGGACGTTCTACTGCTATGCCTTCTCTTTGCTTATAGAGAAGTCCCTCAGGAGGGAGGTGGATTTAGTCCCTTTGAGCTTCTCTATGGTCACCCAGTTAGAGGCCCATTGGCCCTAATTAAGGAGGGGTTGGAGAGTGCTCCTTCCCCCAAGCCAGTGAGAGTCACTGACTATGTGCTAGGTCTCCGAAGGAGAATGACACACATGATGACAGAAGCATCTGATATCTTCAAAGCAGGTCAGGCTCTGGTGAAGCATGACCAGAAGGCCAACATGGTGTCAGGAAAGGAAGAAGGCGATGGATATGGCAGGGGAAATGAGCACAAAATACACAGTAAACAACCTTGAATATAACAACTTGCATTCAATACCCAAGACTCGTGTATACCACTATATGAAAAGGAATGTAGGGTAAGCACTTAGAACCTCCTTATGACTGAAAGGAAAGTCGGCAAACTCCTTACCCACTATGCTATTACAGATACTGACAGCGCTAAGCCCACGTAGAGGGCAAGCAGGGACAGAATCTGTAAGCTGACACTCTAGACGGTACTGAATAAAGAATTTGGAAACAGTACTCACAAGGACAGGAATGACCACATGAATGCCAGTACTCACGAAGACCGGAAAGACCACTTGGATGTCCGTATTCACGAGGACCGGAAAGACCACTCAAAAGTCAGTACTAACCCACAACCCTGTAAATCAAACAAGAACCCAGAAGGCAGTAAAGGCAAAGAGTGAGGATGACTAAATACCTAAACCCAAGTCAAGAGGCAAGAAGGAATAGTACAGTGTGGAAAACAAAAGATAATCACACAGGAGCTAGTTACAACAGCTTCCCACACCTAATAATAAAATAGGAAATAAATGTAAAAGTGTAAAGGAAAACATGGCATGGATCCCAATAGAAGGCAAGGATCAGGAGCAGTGAAAACGATATCAAAAGGGAAACTTTCCCACCCATCCAAGGTAAAAAGGCAGGAAACTAAACCTGTAAAGGAAAGATTAATGCAACAAGTCTTTCAGTAGCAAAGGACAATTTCTAGGAAACAGTGAACACAGGCAATTGGGCTACAGCAAAAGGAAAGCTCAGAGAAAGGCTGCCTGCAGACAGAGAAAGGGAGAAAGGGATTTCCAAAAGGCAGAAATCAATTAGGCATACAAATACGAATTCCAGGACAAGGAACAAGAAACACTAACTAGAAACTGGGCACAAAAACTAGGAACCAGGAACAAGGGACCAGTCAAGACAGGAGCGCTGCAACAATGACCAGCGCTGGACTGAAGCAAACTGAGGCTTTTAAAGCTGCTTAACAAGCACACCCCTCAGGCGTGTCGCCTGCTGCACCTGCAGCCACAGGTGTTGCCTATCCTCCACCCAGCCTTGTCCTGCAAGGGAGGAGGTGAGGCAGTGAGCCAGGCATTCTGGGAAGCATAGTCATTTGATTAAAGTAGCAGTAGCATGCTGGCTGCCAAAAACCTGGAATGGATCCGGAAGGGAAGTAATTTGGGAAATAAGGTTTTAGCGCTCCCAATTCATCAGGACACTGTAGCATAAGGTTCGGAGGAAATGTCCAGTAGGGAAGAAACCCCAAAACATGCCCCCAAGTGGCGGGAACGGGAGCGAAGGGAGCGAGCCGTGACACTATACCCCCTCCCACGGCCGACTCCAGGCGGCCGTTACTCGCACAAAACATCTTCTTTCCATGACAGGAGCGCTTTGTTTTCAGAAGTGGCACTGACGGAAACGATGACCCACGGGCAGAAGCAGAAGGACTGGAATGAATAGAATCAGGCCGCAGTCTATAAGAGCCATAGGCGGGTTTTCGGTGAGGAAGAGACTCATGGGTCGAAGAAAGGCATGAAGGACTTGCAGGACCCGAAGCAGAGTTGGAAGGTCCAGGAAGCTTAGTCACTGGAAGAGGATATGCATACATCTTTGAGGAGAGAGGCAGGCTGGTGCTACATGCCTTAGACAACGGTAGAAGTTCTGTTAACCTCACTGCCGAGAGTGGACACACAGGAGGTGAGGAAACAGCAGGTTTCAGGAAATGTTTATGTTCGGAAGAGGAAGGTGGCGGCTGAGGTAGAGGTTCGGATACTCTGTCATCCATCTGGGTAAAGGTTTGTGGTTGAAAGTGACAAAGATTCGCCTGCATAAGTTCCATGCCTTGGAGGTCTGGAGATCCAATGGGTTGTACGAGGCTGGCACTCCCATTGACAGTCATGTAGCCAGTCAAGTAGCCACCTTGTTGCACGTGGGATACAACCGCAGGAACGTTTGGCATACTGATAGGAGTGTTAGACACAGTACTCGGAACATCAGGCATACTAGCAGCGGGAGCAAAAACAGGCACATCTTGAACTGCAGCAGACATTCCCCTCCTTTGGCTACTAGCACCCAACCGGCGCTGCAGCTGGAGGGCCGTGCCCGTCCCTTCCCTCAGGCTCATGTGGGATCCGGCAACAAAAGGGTTGTCAAGCGGTTGATCCAAACCGGACTCCAAACGCGGACCGTCCAGCCCGCTATCCTGGTCGGCTACTCGTTCGGTGACTGGGCCGTGGTGAATGGCATCCGTTTCTCTCTCGTAATACTCCAGGCAAGTCCAGCGGCCTTGCATGTAAGGCCCTCCCGAGTCGTGAGCCGGCTTGATGTTTCTGAAGAGAGAGCTGGCAGGAGTCTCAGGCTCAGATTTAGCATATTCGGGAGGCGCTGATGCTACAGTCAAGTAGTTGGGAGAATTGTTTTGTGTACAAGGCAGACATTCTGGTGATCCCCCTGAAGCATAAGAAGGGCAAGATGGCCGTTCATCAGTAAATGGTTGGGATTCAGGAGGAATCTCTGGAGCAGAAGAATATGCAGCAGGATCTGACAGTGTAGACAGGTACACCTCCAATATTGGCAGCGAGGCTGAGCAGGATACAGGTCTCTCATGAACTGAAGCCAAACTAGCAGTAGGCTCTGGGACCGAAGACATGCACTTAGAATGTACTACCGGAGGCTCCATGGCTGAAGGATAATCTGCTGGATGAGTCACTGTAGCCGAAGACAAACATGCCAGAGGAAATTCTGAGGCTGAGGGCATGCAAGCTGGAGCCGTCTTGTTAGCTGAAGACAAACTTGTCAAGGTCTTTGGCTCTGACTGCGTACATGGTGAAGGCTCTTGGGTGACTGGCAGATATAGCACTTTTTTATTGATCGAAGATACGTGTGCCAACGATGACTGCAGAGCTGTGGACAGGATTATTGAAGAGTCAATGGTAGTAGGAGGACAGTCTGAAGTCCCAGAAGTCGACAGACACACTTGTGGTTCAGGAATGGAAAGCCCCTTTAAGGCAGTTGACCCCTTGGCACCAGTAACCAAAGTCTGAGCTGTACCCCTGCCGTCCCTCTCCTTAGTGGATGACACAGAGTCTCTTCCTTTGTAGAAGTCAAAATCAACCAGAGGAATCACCATAGTAAAGTCTCTGTTAATCAGGATTTCGTCAATTGACCATTCCTCTGTCTTAGCTTCTGAAAGTGGCTGATTAACAATCAACAGTTCAGGGATCGCCTGCCGGGTTTTTGGTTCAGTAATCTGTGGAATGAGTCCATCAAAACATGAATTCTGCACTGTCTTTGACTGCTCGTAGTGACCGAAATTGGCAGAAGGAAGAGCGAACACAGAGGTAGCATCGTTTTCCACATCAGCTTGAATGTCTACTTCAGTCTCAGCAGCTAGATCAAGGGCAGAACCTAAGCCTACAGTTGTGACTGATTCTGTGTATGCCACCATTGTGGATTGTGTTTGGAAATCAGAAG
The DNA here is from genome assembly GCF_040938575.1 of Ambystoma mexicanum. Lineage (NCBI taxonomy): Eukaryota > Metazoa > Chordata > Amphibia > Caudata > Ambystomatidae > Ambystoma > Ambystoma mexicanum. The sequence goes on along the minus strand of NC_090933.1, from coordinate 287,398,719 downwards.
CATGTATGTGTTCAAGCTCAGAGTTATGACAAACTGCTACACAGGAAGCCTCAGGTAAAGGAGTGGCTTGTGAATCTTCAGCTAACAGCAATTCCTGACAAACGGTAGGACAGTTGTCAGAACCTGTGCCCTGACTAAGCGCTGTGCTTGAAAAAAGACTTTCACTCCCAATAGATCTTACATATTGACAAGTATCATGATTTACAAAAGTCTCCGCACTCAGGGACTGAACAGTATTCACTTCATCAACGGATAAAGTTGGAGGTGTATTCAGAAAAGACTGTAACATCTTATTCTCCTCTTTTAAGGAAATGTATTCTTGTTTTAACTCCTCAAATTCTGCTTTTAGCATGTCCCGCATTAACTGTACATCCCTATCAGTAGGCACAGGGGAAGGCATGGTGGCATCAGGGCTGGATCCTGCCCTAGCCATCTGGAAGTGCACTGATTGTATATTGTCATCTACTGCTTGCAGGTCTTGTGATCTATACTCTCTCTTACCGACGTGGTCTGTGTTTCTTTTAAGCAGACTATTGGCATCAGACCGCTTGGCATTAGAGACCACAGTAAGAACCTGTGCAGAGGAGTAAGCTGTAGACTGAGGGCAGAAAACAGAAGATATGCAAGGAACCCCTCCATTCTTCATGCTTGAATCATGAAACTGTTCAATCTGAGGTAAAGCACAACCGGAGTCATGGGGTTCAATAACAGAGGTACTTGTGTGTATAAATTCTAGCAGTGTGTTGTTTTCCACTGCTAAGGCTTGTGCGGACATAGACTCTGGATCAAAATTAAAGACAGAGCTAGGATCAGGCAATGTAGGATGGGCCACCCAGTGGGTAAAATACTTTGCACGTAAATACCCATTCGTGTCAAGGAGTTCATTTAAGTCAGGAGCAGAGATTCGATTTTCACGGGTAATTGTAAGGGAAGCTTTCTGTATAAGCTTGTTAGAAGCCTTGCTGCCTTTCCTTCGTAATCTGGCCATGTTCAAACGGGAACAACGGCTGGTCATTCTGTCAGGAAAGGAAGAAGGCGATGGATATGGCAGGGGAAATGTGCACAAAATACACAGTAAACAACCTTGAATATAACAACGTGTATTCAATACCCAAGACTCGTGTATACCACTATATGAAAAGGAATGTAGGGTAAGCACTTAGAACCTCCTTATGACTGAAAGGAAAGTCGGCAAACTCCTTACCCACTATGCTATTACAGATACTGACAGCGCTAAGCCCACGTAGAGGGCAAGCAGGGACAGAATCTGTAAGCTGACACTCTAGACGGTACTGAATAAAGAATTTGGAAACAGTACTCACAAGGACCGGAATGACCACATGAATGCCAGTACTCACGAAGACCGGAAAGACCACTTGGATGTCCGTATTCACGAGGACCGGAAAGACCACTCAAAAGTCAGTACTAACCCACAACCCTGTAAATCAAACAAGAACCCAGAAGGCAGTAAAGGCAAAGAGTGAGGATGACTAAATACCTAAACCCAAGTCAAGAGGCAAGAAGGAATAGTACAGTGTGGAAAACAAAAGATAATCACACAGGAGCTAGTTACAACAGCTTCCCACACCTAATAATAAAATAGGAAATAAATGTAAAAGTGTAAAGGAAAACATGGCATGGATCCCAATAGAAGGCAAGGATCAGGAGCAGTGAAAACGATATCAAAAGGGAAACTTTCCCACCCATCCAAGGTGAAAAGGCAGGAAACTAAACCTGTAAAGGAAAGATTAATGCAACAAGTCTTTCAGTAGCAAAGGACAATTTCTAGGAAACAGTGAACACAGGCAATTGGGCTACAGCAAAAGGAAAGCTCAGAGAAAGGCTGCCTGCAGACAGAGAAAGGGAGAAAGGGATTTCCAAAAGGCAGAAATCAATTAGGCATACAAATACGAATTCCAGGACAAGGAACAAGAAACACTAACTAGAAACTGGGCACAAAAACTAGGAACCAGGAACAAGGGACCAGTCAAGACAGGAGCGCTGCAACAATGACCAGCGCTGGACTGAAGCAAACTGAGGCTTTTAAAGCTGCTTAACAAGCACACCCCTCAGGCGTGTCGCCTGCTGCACCTGCAGCCACAGGTGTTGCCTATCCTCCACCCAGCCTTGTCCTGCAAGGGAGGAGGTGAGGCAGTGAGCCAGGCATTCTGGGAAGCATAGTCATTTGATTAAAGTAGCAGTAGCATGCTGGCTGCCAAAAACCTGGAATGGATCCGGAAGGGAAGTAATTTGGGAAATAAGGTTTTAGCGCTCCCAATTCATCAGGACACTGTAGCATAAGGTTCGGAGGAAATGTCCAGTAGGGAAGAAACCCCAAAACATGCCCCCAAGGGGCGGGAACGGGAGCGAAGGGAGCGAGCCGTGACACATGGTTGAGTTTACTCAAGACCAGCAAATTCTAGTTATGGTCCCCACGAGGTAGATGGCCTTACAGGACAAATTGATTGGACCCTTCAAGGTTGTGGGAAAACTTGAATAGGTCAATTATTTGGTGGATTTAGCCAATCCTAAAGAGGTCAACAAGATGCTTGATCTCGGGGTAATAGAGCCATCTACAAGGCCATGGTCTAGTCCAGTTGTACTAGTGCCAAAGGCAGGATCCAAGGAGTTGAGATTTGGTCTGGACTATAGAGCTCTGAATGCAGTCACAAAGAGACAGATGAACTGGTGGACAAACTTGGTTCAGCCAAGTACCTGAGTACATTTGATCTCAAATCAGGCTATTGGCAAGTAGCTCTGACAGACCATGCCAAGGTAAAATCTGCATTTTCAACCCCAGCAGGCCTCTACCAGTTTAAGGTAATGCCTTTTGGATTAAAGAATGCACCTGCAACATTCCAAAGGATGGTTAATCAGGTTCTGAATGGGATGGAGGACTTCTGCATGGCATACTTGGATGACATTGCAGTGTTCAGCCCTACTTGGAAAGAACACGTTGACCATTTAGGATACGTTTTGCAGGCTCTTGAGCTGGCCCATATGACCATAAAGGAAAGTAAATGTCAAATTGGTCAGAGAAAAATAGTCTACCTTGGACATGAGGTAGGAGGAGATTAAATAAGGCCATTGCCTAGCAAAGTAAAAACTGTTCAAGAATGGGCCACCCCTACTACTCAAACCCAAGTGAGAGCCTTTTTATGTCTCACTGGTTATTATAGGAACTTCATAGAGAACTATGGGTCCATAGCTTCTCCCTTGAATCCGGTCTCCTCACCCAAATTCCCCAAGAAGGTCAGGTGGAATGAGAAGTGTACTAAGGCATTTGAAGGACTTAAGAACGCCCTTGGTCAAGCACCACCAGTCTTAAGAGCTCCTGACTACAGCCAAACCTTCATTGTGCAAACGGATGCTTCCAATACATGTATAGGTTTAGTTCTGAGTCAGCTGGATATGAAAGGCAGGGAACACACAATCTGCTTCATCAGCAGGAAACTGAAGGAACCTGAGACAAGGTGGGCAACCATAGAACCTGAGTGTTTTGCCATTGTGTGGTCTCTGAAGAAGTTTAGATCATACTTGTATGGATCTACTTTTATGATTCGGACAGACCACCAACCCTTGAGATGGTTAATGCAGATGAAGGGGGGAAATCCAAAATTGTTAAGATGGTCAATCAGCCTCCAAGGGTTTGATTTTACCATTGAACACAGGTCAGGATGTAATCACCAAAATGATGATGGTCTCTCCAGAATGTATGACTGACTGGAGTAAGGAGATTCATCCAGGGGTGAATTAAATCCTCCTGTCCCTTAGTCTGGGGGGGATGAGTGTTAGGGAGAATTCTCAAAAATGTGATACTTCCCTTCAGCTTAGAGACCCGCAGCAACTTTGCTGGATTTTGAGGACTTTATTTTTTAACCTGGAGAGAGTGTGACCCTTTTTTCCCACACTCTCATGTATTTTGATATGTGTTTTACTTGTGTGTTCTTTGATTATCGAGTTTTAGACAACTCCATAGGCATCATCTTTTCATGTGTGTCACACAGCACCCTCAGTGCAGTGGCACAGGGAAGCCTTTCAGGCGTTCCCAAGGTTTAAATACCTTCTCTGGGATAAACTACTGTTTCTCAGAGAAAGTAAAATGAAATTGACTTTTACTAGTCTTTTCAAATTCCTAGACCCAGCACACCCTATCTTACAATAGAGTGCTGGAGGGGTTACCTAGTATCCCCTGTGTCTAGATACTTGTGTAGCAGTCACATGATACGCTTTCCTAATGAAATGGCTGCTGGCAGTGGTTTACAACGAACTACCATGATTTTTCCCGACTGTGAACACCGGTAGCATTAAATCGGGGGAGCCATGTTTTTCAAGATGGCGTCTGAGCCCCCTTTGTTTAAACAGGTCCCGGTCTTCATTTTTCGCCATTTCTTTGTGGAAAGGTCTTTCTAGAGTTTTGCTCTGCACGCCAAACGAGGTTTGGTCCCTTTGTTTCATCGCCTTTTGGTGGGCTTCAGGACTGAATACCGCCTCTGGCGCCCAAGTGTCTGGGGTGGGCAGGAAGTGAGGAAGCTGCCCAAATCTCCCTGTGTTTAGTCTCCTAGGAGACCCAAATGCACTCTGGCCTGATTAGTTGGCTGACTGTCCGGCAAGGACAGCCACCCTGCTGGGTGATTGCCAGCTATGCTGGAATGAATGGGAGTAAACTGGATAAAAGGCAAATCTCTTTGCTTGGAAGGCAGAGTCGACTACTGGAATGAAAGAACTGAAGACAAGCTGGAAGAGGACAGCTGCTGCAACTACTCCTGGACCGTTGGTTTACCCGGTGAAGGCCTGCTGCAGGTCTGAATCACCAAATTCATCTCGACAGAGAAGCCCTGCAAGGATGACTTCTCCCTTTGAGTGGTGAGACCAATGAACTCGTAAACCACCTGGATACCATTCTCGGAGCTGGTTGTATTTTCCTCAGAGTGCTGCAGGAAACTGAATAGCCAGGGAGAGGGACACCAGTTTGTGTGCTTGTCTACAGCTACCGGAATTAAAGATTTGCCAAGTGCCAGCTTTGACCAGTCCCAGTGCAGTGCAGGAGTCCCTCAACGTCCTCCCTCTTGTCCCCACGACTGAGGCTCAGGAACAGCGAGATCTGCAGGAACTGCCAGGAACAGAAGTCTTCAGCTGCATCTTTTTCTTCATTGTAAGGTACTTCTTAAGAGTAACTGTATATTCTTTTATTAACTTATGCCTTTTTGCTCCTGCTTCAAAGTACTCTGAATGCCAGTTTGCTCCTCCTTCAAAGTAGTTTAAATGCCTCTTAAACGTACAGTGTAAAGTACTGAAGTATATTTTGTGTGATATAGATTGCCTCCTTCTAGTGAATGTTTTATAACTGACTGTTGAATAAATTAATAACTGTTTAACCAAGAAACCTTGAGTATAAGAGTGTATTTGAATAATTGTGATTGTAGACCTCTGTGTAACACCCTTACAGGTCACATTCCCTCTTGAGATAAGCCTGGTTGCTCAGCTCCACTACCAAAAACGGAGTAGTTCAGACTTATACCAATGGTTGGTTTTGCTTACACCTGTAGTTTTAGTTGTGTGCAGTGGTCCCAAAGGGTAGGGGGGGGGCATCCAATGTGTATAGTTTCTGATAGAATTTAGAGAAGACTTTAATGATTTCTTCATCTGAAAAGGTCCTGCTGCCAGTTTAATCTTTGATTACAGCAATTCTGGCGTTTTCATTTTTAAGTTTGAGGTATGAAATAAGGGACTTACTAGATTTATTAAAGATATGATATATTTTTGCTTTATACTTCAAAAATTAGCACAGGAATATTGTGTAGCAATCTTATTGCATTGGATTCTGAGTTTAACAATATTGTTTAGAATAGCTTCAGTGCCGGTGTGTGTATATAGAGATTCCTGGGTTTTGAGATGTTTTAGAATATTATCTGATTCTTGTTTAAGTTTCCTTTTCTTGTTTGTAGCAAAGGATAGAAAAGAACTGCAAAGTACAGCTTTGAAGTAATTCCAATTGTTAACAACCAATATATCTTGGCATTTGTTCTCTTAAAATAAATTGTTGTGTTGTTGGGTGAGGTAGGGTGTGAATAGTTCATCTGTTAAGAGGGCCAATTTAAACCTCTATCTATTGGATTTACAGGGAGTTTGAAGGCGGGTTTAATATGAACAGCTGCATGGTCGGAGAGCATTATAAACTCAATTTTGGCATCTAAAAGAGAACTAGCCATGGATTTAGAGGTGAATAGGTAATCCAATCTAGATAAAGTATTATGAGGATATGAAAAGAAAGTAAATTCCAAATCAGAAAGGTGATTTATCCGCCGTGGATAAATAAGGCCCAATTCTGATATACAGTTAGTCAATTGTGAGTGAGATTTTGGGCCTCATTACGAGAATGGAGGTAGCCATGGAGCTATTAGCTCCATGGCTGCCTCCGTTCCGGGCTACATTACCGGTTCCTGCAATGGGGACTTACCGGGTTACTCTGACATAGGAGGACCCGGTAAATCCTCCTTGCAGTAACCCATCCCCATTCCCATTTGAGCCCCTATAGGGCCCAATGGGAATGGGGAGGGAGGTAATAACGGACAGATTACATCTGGACCGTTATTGCCTCCCTCTTCCCCTCGCGGGACCCGGAAAGCACGCCTGGTTTTACCAGGCGTGTGATCCGGGTCCCGCGATGGGAAGCTCGTAATCGGCGCACCCAGAATGGAGGGGGCCATTCCCATACCGGCCCCCTTCATTCTGGGAGCGCCACCCTTATAATGAGGCCCTTTGTGTTTTTAAATCATACACTAGATTTCCTATTGATGAACGGATCAACAATCTCATTACAATCACCATAGACAATTCAATTGTTAGGGTTAGAATGGAAAATATGACTTTTCAGTTGTGCCCAGAAGCGGGGTTCTGGCAATGTCAGTCCATATATGTTCAGAATGTTATATTCAATAGATTCAAAAAGTAATTTAAAAAGCCCCCATCTGCCTATGTCATCAGATACATTTGCTATTACTTTACACATAAACCTCTCATTTATGAGAGTAATAACTCCATTGCTTTTCCCATTTGCTGCACTTGAAAAGACTTTGCCCACCCAGTGATGCTTGCGTTAGCCAGCTTCTGCTTGTGAAAGGTGGGTTTCTTGGATACAAGCTATCGATGGCTTAAGTGTGAAAGTACTTTCTGCCTCTTAATTGGGTTGTGCAGCCCCTTGACATTCCAAGAAGATACATTAAATGCCATGTCTTAGAATAAAATAATACATATAAAAAAGTATTTTGACCTTATACATATTGTTATTGTAGTAATAACAGGCATCACAGTAATAGCTAAAATAACTATTAGAAAACATTCTATATATGAGGATTGGTGAATCTGCACATAAAGTAAAAACAGAAAAAGAAAGACACAAAAGGGATATGGGGAGAAAAACGAAATCAGCATGGGTATAAGTGATATGCAACTGTGTAAGAAAACAGACCCTAAAAAAGATTGTGGCTAACAGGAAACCACCACGCCGATCCATGATGAGCAAGTAAAGATAAATTGGGGGTTGGAGAGCCACTCCGGCAAAAAATAAAAAATAAATCACAAGAATAATATATTGTAACCATGTATAGCATTATGTGTTGTAATTCGGGTAGGTTTCTTGACATGTCCATATCATCCTTATTGTGGTTTTGAATGAAGTGTCTCAAGTCTATTGGATTTTGAAAGCTGGAGGTGTATCCATTTAGGGTGACTTTAATAATTGCTGGATGCAGGATGCCATATCTAACATTTAGTTATTTTAAGACTGATCTTAAGGCAAGTCATTTCTTTTTCCTGGTGGCCGTAGCATTTGTCACATCCTGAGATTTGTCACATGCTGATTTTTACCATTCCATGAAAGTTGCTTTGATAATTTCACTTTTTCCATTATAAGTATCACATGTGTATAATCCATTAATGAAAAATTAAGGGTTCTAGAGGAGTTATTAGAAGACTGCATAGGGTTGACTGTACCTATATAATGGGATCTTTGAATGTTTAGTTAAACCGATGTTGGTAGATCCAGGAACTTGGTGAGTATTGTATTTAGGAACAGGATTGGGTTTTACCCTTCAGAGCCTTCCAGAAGGCCTACAATACAAATGTTATTTCTTCTGATTCGATTTTTGAGATTTTCTGTTTATTTTTTCCGATATTTGGCAGAATCTTCAAGCATATATACTCTGCAAGTAACATCCTCCACATCACTAACTCGTCTTTGAATGCAGACCATTTATCATCAAGCTGCTGTAGTTTTGTGTTTGTGGCTTCCATAAATGGTTTCAGTGGGCTTTGTGGTTTGTATGCCTCTAGAACTGAAGTTCAGGTTTGGGAAACGTTCTAACAGCTGACTTTAAGATGTGTGTGTGCATTCTGCTGCGATGGTTGCGCCATTGCACCTAGATAAAGGAAGCTTGCATAGTCTAAGTGGGAGAGGATGATGGTGAGGATGGCAGAGATTCAGGGTGGGTAGATGAGGTATGGGAAGATTCACTTAAGGATGCGTAGGTGGAAAAAGCAGGTTCTGGATATGGAGTTGATGTGTTAGGACAGGGATAGTTTTGAGTTCAGCGTGCATCTGCGGTCCTTCACCGAGGTGAAGGTTGCCAAGGGGGAGGCCTAGAGAGTGAGGCCAGGGGATAAGTTGGGGAAGGAGAGTGGTATTACTGCAAACTATCATTGTAATTTGAAATATCAGTGATACATGACAAATGTGTTGCAGGATTCATGCAGGATTTAGATGTATTTTTCTGGAAACAAAATGTGTTGCACCCAATTGCATTTGGGGGCAGACAATGTGTTACAATAGACATATTGGGAAGATTAGCAATATGTTTTATTTGGATGGAATTGAGAAGAATAGCCATGTATCACATGTAGATAAATTTGTAAAGAATAGCCATGTGTCACATTTAGATATAATTGTGAAGATTAGCCATGGGTCACATTTAAATAAAATTGTGACGATTAGCCACATGTCACATTAGAATGGTGAAGATTAGCCATGCATCCCATTTAGATAGAATTGTGAAGATTAGCCATGCGTCACATTTAGATAGAATTGTGAAGATGAGCCATTTGTCATATTAGATTTGTGAAGATTAGCCATGAGTCCCATTGGGATAGAATTGTGAAGATTAGCCATGAGTCACATTTAGATAGATCTGTGAAGAATAGCCATGCGTCCCACTTAGATAGAATCATGAAGTCTAGCAACCAAGAAAACTTTGAGAGTACCCAATGTACTAATGCCCCCACTCCTGCTCCCCTCCTACACCTATTCCTTGTACTATACACGCCCATTTGCTAGCCAAACCAAACACAAAAAGACACCCAACATAACTAACACTCACATACAACAACAATCCCAAGTACTGGACCATACCCCTCCGGACACAACAAGCCAGTGTACACAACCATAACCTTAAATACCAGCCAATGTACAAATAAAACACACAAACACACACCCAGCATAACAGACAGTCACATATAAGAAACAACCCAGGTATTGGGACTAACCCTTACGGATACGCAAGCCAGTGCGCTCTATCACAACTTTAAGTACCTGCCAATTTACACTAAAAACACACCAAACCTAACAGATATTCAGATACAACAAACAACCCAGGCATTGGGCCTCACAGATACAACAAGCCAGTGTACTCAAACAACCCATCTGCAAACCAACACACACAGATGCCAGTTTCTCCTGGTTCTGGACCTATCCTATCCTTTTACCCTCACTAACCAACCCTGTCCTCTTTCTTGCAGGGACACGTGAGCACCTAGAGACTGCCCCTGGGTGGTAGCGGTGCACAGTATAAGTCATCATAACATAACAATATTTTTGAGGTCATCCAATTAAAGTGCTATTCACCCAGTTGACGTGGCTCAAACTGTGGTCCCCATTCTCCCACACGCGCACCAGGTAGGCTTTCAACCCCACAGCCACGGGCGCTCGAGAGACTGACAGGAGTCTGAATGGGGATGTGCTTGAAATAACGCCTATGACACAATCTCCTCATTGTGGCAGTGTGCGTGGGGACAGGCACAGCACCTGAAGTGTGGGTGCTCCCACCCCATTGAATAGGAAGGAACCATCTAGTGTAAAATAATAATTAGCATCTCAAAAGACTGTGCACGTCCAACTTGAAAAATACATTGGGGCCAAACTACCATCAAGATCAGCAGGGGATGTGGCAGTTACGGCTGATTTAAAAAAAAGCATTACATAGAATGCATACAAAACTCGGTCACATATACCGTATGGTCTAATTTGGCAGGGTGGAGGTTTATGTCAGCCATGAAAAGATTCAAACACGTGACGTTAAAATTGATCACATGTTTCTACAGCAATTTGTGTGTAAACGGAGCACCACTCTGTGAAACATGTACGACGACGGAAATCCCGAATATTGTTTGAACAGAGGGCATTTTAACACGCTTTAGTGAGGCTTAGTTGCATTTACCAACTAGCTATCTTACCTGCATTTATTAAGAATATACAGGGAAACGTTGGATGCCAGTGACTTCCTGGACACAGTCGGCTTTCACTAAGATTAGTCAGTGGAGTGCATGGTTAGATGCTAATTCGAAATATCATGAGGGAAGAGGTAATACATTACAGAGAGTGCTTCTCCCAGAGGCAAACTGGTCAAACGTCATTAGTTTGATGTTTATTAAGCTCGGCGTGTAAGGTGTCGTTCGACGTGCTCAAACTGGCAGTTGGATTTTGCTTTTTTCCTCATACCTGGGCTTAAAGTTCGCAGTATGTAAAGCCATGGCAACTGAATAGCAAGGACTGCTAACGGACCGGTTACAAATGCGTTTGCTGTGCTGTTGTGAAGTGTCTGTGGAGTGGAATTGGGAATCAAATGTGAATGCCTTGTGGGCAACCGAGGAGCTATACAGCCATATCTAGAACTTGTAGTGTGTTGTTGGGTAAGTGGCCCTGATAACATGCGGCCATTCGGCTGACTGGTAGGGAGGTGATGATGATCGTAGTACACACATGTGCGAAAGTAGTAGGATGTGGTTGTGTGAAAAAAGCGGTGGGCTTGCGTGAGGGAGCGGCCCAATCTACTTCCGCCCTTTCTTCCGTCATAGGTGCCTTATCTGACTACAAATTCCCCTTGGGCAATGTTCTGGGACAGGATTATTAATCGAGCGCTTCTCGGCAAATATATTTCTCTCAGACTGTTTCTTCGCCAGCCATTTACAACCTTTGTCTGACATTCCATCATCTTATATCAAATGTATTTGTTGCTTATTTCCAGTGTGCAACTCATATTTCCCTCGAGCCTTCCGCGCCTCATTGGTATGCAAAGGGTAAATGACTTGCTCCGCTTAGAAATCTGATGTCGAGAACGTTGAGCGCGTGTCAGCACATGTCGGGGAAACTCGCAGGCAGAAACAAAACCCTCACTGCGCCCGGAAAGGGCACGTTCTGCCAGCTCCATTAGGCTTCCTTATCCGGAGTGGTTACAGGCAGCCTTTTCTCTTCTCCCCTCTTATCAAGACACGTCCGGGGCAGGCGCATAACATTAGAACTGTGTCTAACATTTCAAGGTTCGAACGTTCCAGACGCTTTATCGTTTCACCCTTGACGCCGTTCAGTTGTGGAAAGGCTAATCAAGCACGTGCACGTCAGTGTGAAATTTCATGAGAAGAAAGCATGAGTAGGTGTTGCGAAACATCCTGCATACTAAAGCAAACCAATCTTGCACCTTGATCGCCAGCCTGCAAAGTAATTAAAGGATCGCTGGAATTCTAAGGTTTCCTTGAGGTCTCAGCGGTTCTGAGTGGTGGTTGCACCTAGCTGTGATATTTCTTGAAACCGTTAAGTTTGACCTGGCTAGCAATTGCTGAAATGGTGGGCCTTACTTGTACTCTAAACACACACCTGGGTTTGAAGAATACCTCAATGTGGTTGTCCCTCCATTGGCACGTAATCTTTATTTAAGGTTCAGATTGTCACAACTGAACTTGGCTATTGTACATCAAAATGGTACCCTAGTGAGAATGATCTTTGATCAGTTTGTGGTTCACTCAACGAGAGGGTACTCCATTTCTTGTTCTTTTGCTAAGGTTGCAGGGTTGGCCGAGGTTAATGCCTTAAAACAATATGTAACAACAATGGTATCCGCACTTCAGGTCTGGCACTGCAATCATTCAGGAATAGCGAAGATAGGAGTGTGGTTTATTGTGTTGCAAGCTATTTGGCCCTGGCTTGGAGAGTAAGGGGCAAAACTGTAAAGGAAGGAAGACCGACGTGAATGCCGTCATGGAGTCTGCATGCAACCGAATTTGCGTGCTTTTTAAAGAAAATAGGGAAAAAGGAGAGTATAATAATAATAATTTGGCACTTATATAGTGCTATGAACCCTCAGGTATCTGAGCGCTGCGGGTGTGGGGTGCTCATTTATCGACCTCGGAAGGACGAAAGGCTGAGTTTGGCCTTGCCGGGATTCGAACCTGCGTTAGCAGACTCTGCACAGATGTTAAAGAGCGCTCTACTCGCTGTGCCAATTGACCAGCTAAAAATGAGGGCTCAGCATGTTTGCTTCTAATGATGAATCTATGAATTTTATGAAATTTTATATTATGATTTGTAAACCATGCACTGTGTGAAACTGGGAATGGCTGGAGGGGTAGGCTTTCCAAATTGTGTAATAAGCAAATGATTGTAATGTGTTTTTGTTGATTCTTGCTGATTCTATGCATCACATAAAATTATATCAGCCTCCCTGTATTTTAACCTATCACAATGTCATTAATTGGTACCTTTGTATCGTGTTTTTTTGCTTTCTGGCATTGCTTGCGAAATAAAACTGAAATGATGAAAATACTTTACAAAGATGGGCACCACGGTTATAGAAGGCAGTACAGAGCCCCTCTCCTATGACAATGGCAGTCGGAAAAGGGAAGCTGCTGCTGCGGCAGCGGGGGCGGCACCGCCGTTGCAGCAGTCGAGTAAGTGCGGATGGGGTTGTGATTTAAAAAGAAAAAGAAAAGTTAGGGGAGGCCGGGGAGAAAGATGGCGGGAAAATGGCAGGAGAGGCAGCCTGCAGGTTTCGTGGAACGTGGGCTGAGCTTACAGGTTTCAGCTCGCAACACGCAGAACCTGATTGGCTTTGTCCCCCGTCCCGGATGCTAATCCTACTTCCTGGGTGATAGTGCCCCAACAGAAGCCCAAAATAAGCAGATGGGCACAGCGGAACAACTATCAGAGTTTGCACCTTGCCATCATTCTTAACACTATCATTGTAATGGTCTGGCGGGACAAACAGAGTAGCATGTGCATTTGATTTAAGGTTGTTTGGGGAGAGGTTTATTTATTGCCAGTGCCATGCAGACACTACACTGTTTGTACAACCTCATAGCGCCCTAGCCAGGTAGCCAATATGATTTGTTTCCCGACACCCTATATCATGAAGTGTGTATATCTTTGTCTCGATGGACTGCTTTGAGGTCTTTCACAACTCCTGGCTGTCAGTATAAATGCAGGTGTGTTGAACAACTGCTCAGGAGAATGGAGAGGAACTACCCCCATATTTGTTAGTCCACACATGCTCAGGTTAATTTGGCTGGAAAGCTGGGCAGCACAGCAGGCAATCTGAACAGAGGATGGGGTTTGACTGCAGCTCCTGGTCCCAGCTGCTTGAAAGTTCTTGAGACCTGCTAAGAGGTTTGAGAGTGGATATAATGGTGTGAGAGGCTGGAACTTTGGTGGGCTGAGCCTGGAATGTTGAGTGAGTTAATGTAAATAATCAAACCTTTTCTACTCTTCTGTAACTGGGCTGCATTTACCTTGTCCTGTTAGGAAGGTAGCAGGGTGATCATGAGATCTACGTCAGTGTAGAGACAGCTTAACAGTTTACATTTGTAGGCCTGCTTTTGGCATGAAGTCTTTTGGGATGTATTGAGTGTCACTTTACATGTATCATTTGGTTTGTGTATGGAGTGGTACAAATCTCTTTCCAGCTTCTCCAACGTGCTTGTAAGCTTTTTGGATGGCATAAATTATAGTTCTCAACCTTTTATATCTGCTTGGAAGGTGAGGGCCGGGCCAAAAGAGCACAATTGACATCCTATAGCCTTTGACCCAGTCATCCCTCTATGGAATCACAGGAAGTGTTTGTGGCGTGTATTACAAATAGCCCCTATGCATAGCACCCAATTCCCAATCCATATCCTTCCTTGGTACCTCTGTGTCTCCTGTCTAGCTATCAAATTTAGCAGGTCCTGGGGTTCCCTCCAGAAATGCTACCATGTTCTGCACTAATTAATTAATAGTAACTCCCTGCCACAAATGTATCAATAATATTTTTTGAGGGGCATGGAAGAGGGGCAACATAGATAGGGGCCAAAAGCTAATAAGGGTTTAGAGCAAAGTGAACCACACATGCACTTATTTGTATGTATGCATACATAAAGACGAAAGTGCATTAAACAGTGTAATATATTTTTCATTCTTTGAATAGCATAACGTATGCTAAAGCACTCAATTCTAGGGTCTCCCAACTTTTGGAGATAAGGCTTTGGTTAAGTGGTGAAGTCATGATTAGAACCCACTCTACAATTTAGACACTTGGCCACATATCTACAGAGCCCTAGTTGGCAAAATATTTGTTAGGTTTTAATCTTCAAGAGCAACAAAAATACTATTTTATATTGCATGCAAAGTGAACAAATCGCATACTAAAGCAATCTAACAATCTAAAAAATCCCCAGGGAAACATGCTAAGAAGAGCATGGCTGTAGTTTCATTTTCCATATCCTGAATGGAGGACTACAAACACCACTGTCACCATCTTTGCTGTTTGCTGGTGAGTGCCCCTTCTTTCCCTGCACTGTGCTCCTTTACCCTTCTTGTTTTAATGTTTTTTTTGTGTGTTTCCTGTTTGCTGCTCTGCGGCATTGAGACCCTCTCCCCGGGCTCCCTCCTCCCTCTTCCTGCTTTCCTCCCCACTCCTGCCTCCTGCACCACCCTTGATCCATGATTGGGCCTGCCCTCCACCAAACGGAAAGTTTCCTCCTGTCTGGGCTGTCTCGTGGGATTCTTTTGCTGTCCTTGCTCTCTGTTGGTGAACGCCCTCTTCTTTCCCTGTACCGTGCTCAATTCCCCTTGTTGTTATAATGTTTCATTTTTATGTTTTTCCTGTTTGCTGCTCTGCAGCATTGAGCACTTTACCTCCTGTCTCCCCCCACCCACTTCCTGCTTCCCTGTCCGCTCCAGCCTCCAGCACCACCCCTGATCCTGGGCTACCTCACTGCATTCTATCGCCATCTTTGCTGTGTGCTGGTGAGTGCGCCTTTCTTTCCCTGCAGCACACCCCTTTCCCTTTTTTGTTTTAATGTTTTGTTTTAATGTTTTTTCCGGTGTGCTGCTCTGTGGTGTTGAGCCCCTTCCCACTGCCTCCCTACCCCCTATTCCTGCTTCCCTCCCCACTCCTGCCTTCCGCACCACTCCTGATCCATGATTGGGCCTCAGCCCCTCTTATTCCATGCCCATGGGACAGCCCACTGCCCATGCAGCTGCTGCATCAAAGGGCCCAGAGGCAAAGGACAGCTCCTCAGTAGCAGCTCCAGTCTTTGTTAGCCTGTGATCACCTTGGGAGCATGCAGTGCAACCGTCAACTAGCAGTGACTAACCTGGTATGGATGGTGCAGCCAGGTGGAACAGTCATTACTGCTCCATATTAGACTGTGCAACCTCTCTTATTACTCCTTTTTAACAATGGCTTTAGTCTGCTCTATGTCACCCTCACTTGTTGTTGTCTTACGCAGGCATTTGTGCCCTCCAAGATATTTGTATCTAGGTGTTGTGCTTCTTCTGCTGTATGCTTGATCCTAGACCTTTTCCCCTTTCTAGGAAATTTGTATCTAGGTATTTTGCTTCTTCTGCTGTATGTTTGATTCTTGGCCCTTTTCCCATTTCTAGGAAGCTTGCATCCAGGTGTTTTGTTTCTTCTGCTGTATGTTTGATCCTAGGCCCCTTTCTCCTATCTAGAAAATGTGTCTCTAGGTGTCCTGCCTTTCTTTTTTTTGTCACTTGGGCTTTTCCTTTTTTTCTGGACACTTGATTCTAGACTACTTTGCTTTTTTGTTGTAGCTGCTTCATGCTTCTCCCTCACCTGCTCTCAGGCCTCCCTTGCCCACTCATCTCCTTCCCTCCTACTCTCCTCTTCTCCCCCCTTCACTTAACCTGGCAAGGTCTCTTTTGGCTCTGCTCTGTGTGACTCATCATCCAATTATTCCCTTGCTCCTCCTAACCTCCAGGGACAACATTTCCTCCGTTGTCCCATCCTTCGCAGACACTGTGATCACTCCTTTGCCACTGTGCCCCTTCCCTCTTCTCCTCTTGCACTTCTTTGTGCACCCTCTCCCCTCTAGTGCAAGTTAACCTGTTCACTTGCACCTTATGTTCCCTTCCCCTCTGTACCGCTTAGCATTACCATGCCTCACCTGCACTTGCATGCTCCGAATTGTCTCACAACCTAGTAGGAACGTTATTGTCTGTCTTCTTCCATGCTCACCCCCTCTGAACATCCCCCGCAAACCCCTTTCCCTCCTTCTTTTACCAGCACTTGCATGCTCCGAATTGTCTCACCACTTAATAGGAATGCTATTGATTGTCTTCATCCCTACCCCCCGCCCTTTCGCCTACCCCCTCCCTTCCTTTCCCTTCTCTCTCACCACGGCACTTGCACGTTACGAATGCTTCAAGACCTAGTAGGAAGGTTTTCATTGTTTTCTCCCTCCTGCCTCCCTCCCTTGTCTTGGTGCACCTTGAAACAGCCTTTGGCTGTATAGGCACAATATAAATTCCCAATAAATAAATAAATAATACAATGCAAATGTATGTGAACATGAATAAGCTCCTCTTTATTTTATCCTTGTACTTTCAGGCCTTAATGGAACACAACAAACAAAAGCGTGCTCTAAAGTCACCTACATATAGTAATTGGTTGGCACATACTTGTGGTTTGCATTTTGCATGTTATTAAGTACATGCACATTTCCCCAGATAATTTGGTGCAGATCTGATCTATGCTGAACTTTTCTTCTGGTAACCTGGCTTGTTGAAGTGGAGTGGCACTATTCCGTTAAAGCAAAGTCAATAAGCTGTCTGCAAGATTTTGTGTGCAGTGGATATCTGCTGACATTTTCTTCTGGCAACATTGCTTGGTGAAGTGTAGTGGTGCTATTCCCTGTGAGGTTAAAACAGGAAGGTGTTTGAAGTGGACCTCAAAACTCTGACCATGGAGCGAAGCATCCGCAAAGTACACATAAATTAAAGTTAAATGCAGGATTCGGGTCAGAGCAGGTATCTGCTGAACTTTTCCTTTTGTAACCTGGCTTGGGTCCCAATGTAATTTCACCGAAACAAATTACTTCGAGGTAATTTACTTTGAAATGTTACTTTGATTTTCTTTTTTTTTTTTTAATGTTGTGGGGTCCCAACACGCCTTTCCTTTCTCTTCACTAATACCCCTCCCCAAAAACCATTCCTACCCCCTTTTTACCCTTTAACCCACAACTACATGTATATTTTGAAGTATTTTTGAAGTAATCACTCCGAAGTAAATTACTTTGAAGTAATTACTGTTATTGAAACCACGGGATACCCTGGCTTGGGCAAGTGGAGTGGTGTTCTCCCCTTAAGGCTGATCAGGAAGCTGTCTCAGGTTGGCCTTAAAATTCCTGGCCTGCGAGGAATACTGTTGTTAGATGCAAATGGCAAATGTGAATGATGACCTCTATACCCTGCTGAGCCTGTAATCTGCATGTTTGTTGGGGGACTTCACTTCAATAAATACCAGATTAAGTTCCAGTTTTCTTTTTAACTAAAAAAGATTGAAACCCATTGGCCCTCATTACGAGGTCGGCGGTAAAACCCGCCGGTGGGCGGCAGGCTACCACCGACCCGTAACACCGTTTCTGCCACCTGACATCCCAGTGCTACCCAGATATCATGAGTGGCAGCGGAACGGTAAATCCCCATTCCCATGGAGTCCTAGAGGACTCCATGGGAATGGGGACACTCAAGCACTGGCACCGTTGTTAAGGATGACAGCGCTTCAATGAAAACACTGCCGGTAGGGGCCTGAATTCCCGGCAGGTCAGGCCTGCCGGGAGTTCCGTGCCCCTACCGCCAAACTCACAGTTTGGTAGTCTGGAAAGGGTCCCGGTATATTGCTACCAGCACCTGTATTTCCAGACTGCCAAACTTATAATGAGGCCCATAGTATATCTTGCCCAAGACGTGAGGGGACGAAAGCTTTTGTAGATGATCACCAATATGGTAGCATGATTGCTGCTATGCCAAGAAAAGTGACATCACATTACAGTCTGTACAGTAAACCACCCATTGCATGCAGCTTGAAAATACCATTTAGAGTAGCATATGTGGGGCAATTATTAGGCAAACTTGTGTTGGGGACTTAGCCCCGTCTTCAAATAAGAGCTAAAGGGTAATATGAAAAGTTACTTGGGAAAGACTAAAACATTACAAAATACATTCCCAAGAGATGATTGGAAGAAGAAGTTTGTTAATGGAAGAGTGTAGTTGGACAGTCAATTTCAGATCCTGGTTTACAGGAAGTAAAGGCACCTGTGTGCCCTCCCACCACATGACTTATTTTACTTGGATTCGTCTTTTGTCTGC
This sequence comes from Ambystoma mexicanum, assembly GCF_040938575.1. NCBI lineage: Eukaryota > Metazoa > Chordata > Amphibia > Caudata > Ambystomatidae > Ambystoma > Ambystoma mexicanum. Next base: position 287,380,028 of record NC_090933.1, on the reverse strand, counting down.
ATTTGTCTGAACCTGGAATAAAAGGCAATGCAGGTCACAATCGACTAGTAGAGTACACATTAGGGCTTGGCTAGCCATGTAGCTCTCTTGCACTGTTTCCTGGGATGCACACAGCCTGATCATCACTTCGTTATCAAAAATAAATGTCAGAATTCCCAGAGAGATCCTCCAGTAGAAAATCTGTCGAAAAACAGACTTGATTTAAATTTTTGGGTCAAAGCCTGTGTTTAGGACTAGAGACCGTAATTAAAGATACAAAGGCTTTCCGTATTATTTGTGCAAAGGCATTTAATACCCTACATGAAATGCCATCATTAAAACTGAGATTCTCTATAGACATAGATAAAGTAGAATTTATGGACCAGGAGCAAGTATATAGAATGACTTCACATCTAAAATTCAGGCGGTACAGAACATGCTGCTGTCTGAACTGGAATTATTTTTACTTCCCGGCTGCAACCTATGTTCAATCACAACAAAGATTCAGAATATAAACAAAGTTACCTGCCAACGACTCTCGCCCGCTGTCACTCATGGAAGACGTGAGTAAAGAGTCAGAGACCGGGAAGGGGGTCAAGGTAAGCTGTACAGAAGGTTGTTTGGAAAAGTGTGTCATAAAATTTGTTGCCAAAGGGAGTCATTTGTGATCTCCTAGTAGATTTACGTTTTACCGGACTTGGTTATCAGCAAAATTTCAAACAAGATCACTGTATTCCCATTACTTTAACAATTCTTTCATTTCCCCCTGAGAAGGAACTCCAAAAGCTATACGAGTTTTTTGTGGACTTAGATTTCCCTACGATTTCTAAGGAGGATAACATTTTTTTCCATGATGTATGACTTCTGGAAACTTCACATTTGCATGGTAATGCTGTGAATGTGAAGAAAGCAGTTAAGGGCTGGACGACCGCCCTGCTAGGAGCCTCCTCATTGTATTGGAAATCATTTGCAAGTCTATGTTGAACTCTTACAGTGTGCCACCGAAGCAGTAATGGCAACTTGCTCAAGCGGCTTCTTTATTACTTGCTTGCTTTATGATTGGTAAATCTGAGAATATTGTTGTGGCAGGAAATCTAGATTGTGAATACCTATTTTGTAAAACAATGGAATTGTATACTATATCTGATATCCCACCTGCAAAACATTTCCATAAAAAAGGATTCTTCAGTCTTAAAATGAGCATAATGTATAGTGTGGGATGTTCCATGCAGGTTCACTTAGTCCAAAGGAGGCGATTGTTCCACTATTGACTATATATTTCTGTCATCACTTTGTTATAAGTCTGGTTTAAACGTTATATTAAGGAAAGTAAGCACTTTTACCTTAATCTGTGTACAAAAATTAATTAAAAAAAATAGAATTTGCAAACACCACTGGTAGCTAGTTTATTGACAAAGCACAATTCGAATTGTATGGACAGATAGTAATATTGTAATATTGAACAAAATTATAGAAAGATGTTACCTGGAATACAGATGTGTTCATGGCAGGGTTTTCCTCCAACCTAGTCACTTCTCATAGATGATCAAAACTTGGAGATCTATAATTCCTCCTGGATGCTCAAATTTGATTGCAAATTTTAGTCTCTCTGACCATGTAATTAAGGAAAAGAAATAAATGCTAAGGAGGAAATGGAGACTGCTGCGGATTTCTGCACATCAAAACAGAAACCCATATAGACAGGAAAAACAAAAACGAGTGCAGACTTGTAAAAATGTGTGACAATGGCAATAGGTAATGCAGACTTGTATAGATTAGTCCCAATGGCAAAAAAGAAAATGTTATTGGATTGTCAGAATATGCGCAAGGCCTTGAGTGACAAGGTCACAAGAATATGTTTAGTTTCTGGAAATCAGTTTCAAATTCAGAGCAAAACTCAAATTGCATATAAGTTAATCCTACAACGTTGAATTACTTATCAGAGGTCAGAAAATATCCCCTGGCTCTGATGGATTCGCAAATATGAAATAATTCAGCGAGCAGAATTCTGAAGTAGAGTTATAAATGTACATAGTACCTGTCTATATAAAAAAGGGAAGTAGGGAAAACCCCAATAACTATCCCCAGCGCATCACCAGAATATTTGACATTCCTATATTTTACAGCAGCTTTTGACTGTGGCAAAAGTATTCCGAAGCCTTTCTTAAACTCATTAGTATGTTTAATTTTGTAGGATTGAATGCCACCCAGCCGCTCATCAAATAGATACCTATTCCTAGTGTTTTAAGGCAAGGGTGGGTATTAGCTCCCTATCTTTTTAAACTCTATGTTTCGGGCTTGCAGGAAACACTCACCGCTATATGAACTTCTCTCCAAAACTTGGTCATCTATGTTTATTTTGGTTAGCCTGTGCTGTCGATATCATTCTATTTGATTCTTCTCAAAGTAGCCTAAAGCAAAGTTGTAACGCAATGGAATGTTATGAAAAGGAAACACACCTTACGAATAATATCGCAAATTCAAAACTGATTAACTTCACAAAGATAAAGAGAAGTAAAATGTTTAGATGGGAAATATTTGGCACTTGGTTGGATGAAATAGTTAATTTCACAATCCTGGATTTCCTGTTTTACTCCTGGGAAATCTGAGTCACCTTCGAGACGTATAGTAATCTTGAAGATAACATCAATTATGGCCCAAATGAAACGATATGGGAAAATCCTATTTTAAGGCATTAAAATGTTCATAAAATGCTGGGTACCCAATTTAATTTATGGATTCGAGATTTTCAATATAGAGAAATGGAATTGGCTTATGATTTTACGGGGATTTATTAAGAAAACCTATTGAAATAGCCCTGCTATTTTCTGATGGTGCTGCTTAGATCATAATTAAGATTTATCTTTTTGAAGCCTTGTTTATATCGAAGAAATTGTCATTATTTTCTATAATAAGGCATTCTGATAGTAATTCACATAATGTTGCTATCTATTATATTTATGTCGGAAAATGCTCTCTTTCTTTAATCATGTTTATGTGATTGTATGAGAAGATTATGGGGATTTTAGGTATCTCTAATGGTATAGCCACAAATCCGCCAACCCTTCTCCGATGGAATCTATGGTAATATTATTGACAGAACAGTATGGCCTCTGCCTCAAGGTATATAAAAGGGGTTGAATGGTGGGGTACTGCTGAGTAGCCTGCAAAATGGCTTCGAGGTGCTGAGCCCCCACTACTGCCACCCATTACATTTTTAATATGCACAGGGGGAAGAAGATTATTCAGGCAGAGAAACAACATTGGGGTATGTGAAGACCCATAGCACTGTCGGGTGAAAAACTGACATCAGCGATTGGAGATATTCAATCTGTGGGGCTGGGCCTTAACTCCCCATGGGCACTGGAGTTGCAGAGCCTTCAGAGGGGCACGTCAGAGGTGGCACTCTGCAGATGGCACTACAACAACAGCGTAAGGTTGAGAACATAATAGGAAGATTACCTTCCCTAACCGTTAATCAGTAATTTAACACACAAAAACGGTTCTTCGGGAGAAAAAGTGAATTGATATTGACTATACTGTCATATGGTTCAAAGAAAACAGGTATAAACAATGTCCAGGCTGTCCATAATGGAAGAACACCCTGTCCCTGACAGGAGTGCCTGGCCCTAGGTGGTGGATTGTGGGCCGCCTATCTAACAGGGATAGTGGAAGAGAAACTGTCCCTAATCTCTACCAATTGAATGATATCAAATTATGTTAGAATTAAGATAACCTGAGATACAACCAATCGGCTATTATTGGTCACACTGGATATTAGATCCTGTCAGTAATAGCTGATTTACTGGTAGATACAATGTATATTTGTAAACCTGGGATTTTTTATATACATGGATTTATCCACCCACAGGTATCAAGTATAACAAACACACTTGGTTGTGCTCGAAAACATGTTAAAAACAATTGCCCATATGATTTGGACCACTTAAAATGCTCAATGCACGTGAGTGCAGTTATGATTATTGTGTAACGTATTCCTCCTTATTTTCTGGGATATCACAATGGTCATGAGACCCCTCATGACCCGTTGGTCAACCGGTTTCGATGGCGTACAAATTTAGGCCATCTTCTTCTGGACCGTTGCTTATGTTGTGGTAATTTGCATTCCAGCATGCCACTGTGTTGTACAGTATGGGTTAGCGCCTCTGTCTCCTTTAGGGGGACAAAGATAGAAAAAGCTGGGTATGAGTACCCCATTGGCTTCATACTATCCTCATTTTGGCAGGATAACAGCCACATTGTTTCAATAAACGTGTGTTACTCTCTGTCTTATCTTAAAATAAACTGGTCCTTGCCACATTGCTAGATGGCTGTACACATTCCCTGATGGACAGGGGGGAATGAAAGGAGATGCAACTAGAACTAAAACATATATGATCTTGATTATTTTATGTCAACTTGTGTCTGGTTCTAACTGTATATAAAATGCCTGTATGCAAATAGTTCTGATTCTATTAGCATTATAGACTTAGAAATAGTATGTTTCCACCCATCTGATATTAATTGGTGGTCTGTGTGGAGCGGAGAACAGCATAGTTCTTAGACATGCCAGCCTCTGATTTTGTCGCTGGGCGTCTTGTGGCTCTAAACAAAGTAAAGAGGGAGAGCGTTGGCTATCAAGAGCGTGAGGAGATAGTAGTTGTAAATGTGATATATAGCTTGCAAAGTTGTGAGCGCTTACCTTACCTTACTGTGATGCTTGTATGGGGGTGAATCAGTCGCTGTCTGCCCGATCTGCTGGGAACCAGCGTTTCTCGTGTGAGCGCAGAATAATGTAAGTTCCGCGTTCGTCACGAGGGGCGTGGTTTGTGTGTCATATGACAGCAGTCTTTGGCAGAACACAGCAGCCATTTTAGAATGGGCCGGAGGCCTCGTATTGAGCCAAGTAAAGTCATGTATTGGCATACATTATGCAGAATTTCTAACAACGCCTCAATATACACTTAATTTGATTTTCAACAGCTCAGTGGTTTGCATGGTCCATATTCAGGAGCTATTGATGTTTCAGCATCCATGATGCATTAATACAGACAACAGAAATTGGGCTCAATAGATTTACAAAAGCTCTTTGATTTTTATTGTTCTTACATTGGGTTACATGGTCCATGTACACAAGCTATTGAATCCATAGTGCAGGTGCAAAAGAAAGTATCTATCTAGTGATGGTGCACCAATTTACCTGAAACATGCCCAGGCCTGGTGTGCTAGTGGTGCTTGGCCGCATGGCTCACAGGGCTCATGCCATGTAAACAAAAGATGATCAAGTGGGCACAAGTGCTGCGTATTCTTGTGATGAATGAACAAAGGATGGAACAATAAGCCTTGTTTCATCACTGTGAAGCCAGCCATTAACGGGGCGTCACAGCTAATTCCTCCCACTGGATGGCTTCGTTAAGGCCCTGATTACATGTCTTCAGGCGAAAAATCCCCACCTGTTCCCTCCTTTGCAGGATGTCATGATAATTGCCACTTTGCCTCAGAGGTTCGATTTTTTCGATGATGGTCCATTTAAAATCATCTGCAGAGTGGTCTTTGGCTAGAAAATGAGGAACAATGGGTGCCAACAGTTTACCTGTCCTAATGTTCAACCTATGCTCAATCATACGTTTACTTACTTGGCGTGTGGTCATCCCTATGTATTAAAACTGACACAGACAAGTAATCATGTAACTACACCTCTTGTGTTGCAATTGGTGAGCTTCTTTTGTAACCACAGAGTCTTTCATCCAATGTCTATTTGTATGCTTCTCATGGTTTGGGCACATACTGTGCACTGGCCACATGGTGAGTGACCCGTTGGAGGACCCGTGTTCCATAGTGTGGGCTGGGTCAGTTCAGCAGTTTGATCTGTATATGACAAAGACTTGACCAATTTGTCCCTTATGTTTTGTCTCCATTTAAAGGCGAAACGTGGTACTGATGAAGAGCCTTTTCCTGTATTGAAGATAGGCCAAAGCTTCTGGATGTCCTTCTTGATCTTGTTCAGCAATGGTGAGTAACTGAATACCACTGTTATTGCTTCACCTTCATGGGGTGGATTGTTCTTCTGTTCGAGAGTAACTGATTGCGTAATGTTCCTAGCTCTCTTATATGTATTATTTATTACCATAGTGGGATCCCTCCTTGACTTAGTTGTTTCTTGATGTTTTTTCTTGCACCGTATAGTCTGTGATTTCTGTGCACAGTCTCCGGTATCTCAAAAACTGCCTGAAGGGCAAGTGGTCTTTTAGGGCGTGTGGATGGTAACCAGAGTAGCACAAGAATGAATTCCGATTGGTCATCTTTTTGTATACTCTTGACATCAAACCTCCATTCTCTGCTGTAATTGCGAGATCTGGAAAATGTGTGTCTTTTTTGTCCATATCTAGGGTAAATTTTAAATGGGTATTTTGGTTGTTGTGCCACTGATGGAAGGCAATTAGCTCATCCTTAGAGCCTTTGAATTTCACAAAGATATCGGGCCTCATTCCGAGGTGAGCGCAAAAAGGGATACCGGGCACCGTTAAGGACATCGGTGCCAGTAATCCCTTTGCGCCCTATTCCGAGGTCCCTTAGCGGGTCCCGAAATGGGCACTTGGTTTTACCAGGCGCCCTTAGCGGGAGCCGGTAAGGGACTAGAGAGCTAATAACGGTACCGCAAATTGCGGTACCGTTATTAGCTACTTCCCCATTCCCATTGAGCCCTATGGGGGCTGAAATGGGAATGGGGAATGGTTTTTCAATGGGGACTTACCAGTCCCTCCAAGGTCGGAATGGACCGGTGAGTCCCCATTGAACCAGGTCGGACTCGATACCGGTATGGGAAGTAGTCATGGTGCAAATAGCACCATGATTACCTCCATACTCGGAATGAGGCCCATCATCAATGTATTGTTGCCACAGCGTCAGTTTGGCTAGATAAGGATTGGTGGGTGGATCAAAAAACAGGTTTGCCAAACTGGGAGCAAATGTAGCTCCCATGGCCGTACCTTATATCTGTTGATAGAGAGGAGTTGTTAAACAGTAAAATGTTCCTAGTAAGGGCAATCTCGGCTAGTTCATCATTGAAACCAGATGGTGCTCCATGGAGGTCAATTCCGGATTCAAAAGTCTCTGTACCATGGAAAGAGTCTCTAACTGGGGACATTTTGTATATAGTGACTCTATATCGATAGTGACAAGGCAGTCCACTTCTGGATTGAGCTCTAAAGAGTTTAATAGAACAAGCATGCAGGTGGAGTCCTTTATAAAAGATTGCATCTTCGGGATCTCGTTTTCGATTAAAAAGTCCACATACTGGGACAACGGTTCCAAGACCAAATTAATGCCCGAAACTATTGGGCAACCCGGTGGTGGAGTGAGTTCCTTGTGTATTTTCAGCAAAGTATATAGTACTGGCATCCGGAGGTGTGCTGGTGTAAGGAAAGCCGTCACCCTTGAACTAATATATGCCTCTGTCTCAGCTTCTTCTATTATGGGAGCAATAAGTGCCTGTAGGTTGGCAGTGGGATCTGTTGGCAGGCTTCGATAACTGGTATGAACCTTGAGGAGGGTTCCTACCATATTGTTATAGTCTATGGTGTCCAGTATAACTGTGGCACCTCCCTTGTCTGCTGGTTTGATGGTTATAGCAGTGTTCTTTGCCAGATATGTGAGAGCTGTCAATTGTTGTTTGGTACAATTATTATGAATAAATGCAATATCTTTCTCCTATTCCCCAATCTTTTTCCACAAAGCCTGTTTGAATGTGATAGACTCAGCAGTGTTAGGGCATTGCGGAGGAAAACATTGCGAGGGAGGGCGCAAGCCAGTTACAACTTTGTTGTTCATATGCTTTCTCAGGGAAATATTGTTTCAATCTGATTTTTTCGCATAAGTTGAGTGCATTTCACTCAGGTCTGAAATGGGTGGTAGTGGGCTGTTGGGATATATGATAAACCCTTTTGCACGATCTCTCGCTCCCCTGTGTTCAATTTGTATTTAGATAGAAAATTAAGGAGGGAGAAGGGTGGGATCATCCCCAACCCTCGACTGCAAGTCATCACCAGTGATTGCTGTTGATTCTGCCAGCAAGGATTTCTCTGTCCTCTGGCGGGCTGCCCTAAAAAAGGTGCCTCAGCTGTATTGCCTTGGTTAAGCCCATTAAAATGCACCTGCCTCATTGCTCGGGCGTCATCGCCTGAACTATTGCTGGAATTGATCGTGGAACCTGACTTGGATCTACTTAGGCCTCTTTGTGCATTCTGGAATAGGAGTTGTGCGGCATCACGTTTGGCTTGCCTGGCATTGTCCATAAAGTATTCTTCCTCTACATACGGGTATATCTTTACGTGTGTAAAAGCCAGCAAGCTTTTTTTTAATTTAAAGATCTTGCTATTGAGATTGGTCTCTTTAAATTCTTTGAGTGCTGCTAGCTTGGCCGTGTATATCTCTAGAGATATCTTAGTTTTGAGTGCCTCACTCTTATCAGTCAGCTCTCGGAGTAGTTGGTCGATAACTGTTTTAGCTGCGTTTATAATTAGTACAAACCAGTCCAAGGTGCACTTGTTGGCAATAAATGACTAATCTTTCCTGAACTTGAGATTATCTAGGAATGTTCTGGGTTCAATATGGATAATTAGACCATTGGGTGCTGCATGCACCCTGAGGTACTCAGTCATGAGAGCTCCATGGAGTTCTGATCAAATGGTCTATTCCTAAGAGTGATGGAATGGCCAGGATGCTGTCAACTAGGTCCTCGGCGAATGCAAGATAGTTTTATTCTGCCATTTGCTCTAATACAGGTAGTTGTTTCTATAAAAAAATTCAAGGAGTAGGTGCTGAGTAGGTGCAGTCCTGCAGTCTACTCTGGAGCAGTCTGTTTGCAGTGTCTACTGTGGGTGGAGCAAAGCAGAGCAAATTCAACAGTCAAAAACTCCATTCTCCAGCGGAGCGGAGCGGAGTAGGTGCTGAGTAGGTGCAGTCCTGCAGTCATGCAGGCAGGAAGGCATGAAGGAATGATCCCTACACCTTCTGTGTGTGAAGCTGAAGACGACATCAGGAGACTACGCAGTTCTCGACTACGCCTAGGCTCGGACGCTGTGATTGCCAAGCCAGTCTCTGGCAAAAGAGGTGAGCGATCACAACTGCCTCATAAAACTGTTATCACGCTCCCTAATGAAAGCACGGACCATTCAAAACTAACATTGTCACCTATGCAAAGCGCGACACAGACAAATGTCCCAGTGTATCCCCCCCTGCCCAATCAGCATAATCCTGCGCTGCCCTCCCCCAGTGTGGCTGGCGACCCAGAGCCCACCAGTCCGGGGGCTCTTAACTTGGCGACGGTTGTGGCGGTAACTGGGACTGGCGTATGGAGAGAAGAGGAGGGGTATAGAGTGGAGCCGGCAGCAGCGGAGGACGAGGGGAAGAGGGGGGGGCTTCCTCTGCCTCGACTCCGCGTCCCCGGCAAATGCATCTCGGAAGCCGCCCGAGGTGCAGGGAAGGGATAGAATACCCATCAACGAGCTTACGCCATCGAGGGCCGTGGAGGCTAACGAGGGGGGGCTGCCCCTTAGAGCCCCGCCTCCAAACATAAACTGGGAAGAAGGAAAGGAGCTCGCCCCGAGGGCCCCTCCTACAAATTCAAAGCAAATCCAGGAGTTTGCAGGATGAACTGTCTTGATTGAAGCCATAATCCACCTTCCCCAGATACCCCGTGAGGTCAGGGCCGACCAGGTGAACCCTACGGAGAGCGAGCAGGAGCTAGGAGCCCCGGACTCCCTGGCGGTCGAAAGAAACAAATTTCTAAAAAGAAAAAGGCAACAGGTTGACACAGTAAATAGGGGAAAATCTAAGAAAAGACAGATTAATAGGAACTCTTTGAGTAAAAACAAAGCCGCACCAAAAAGAAATTTAAAAGGAAAGTAGCAAATCGAGCGACATCCCGTGGGGGGCCCCAAAACAATAGTATGCTCAAAGAGCAAAATGGGGATCGAAATGAAAGATATAATTTAAAAAACTATTTCCAACCTTCCCACAAAACACACAGGCCATTGATAGAGGAACTTTCAGACGCAGAAATCCTCCAGGCTGTTAAGGATTGTTGGCCTTATTCGAAACATCGTAGAACGGATGTGCCAGAGCCTCAAACAAACTTTACTCCCCGGGGAGACCCCCCAGACATTATAAGAG